>NC_091354.1:22890866-23018366 GCF_038502225.1 Cherax quadricarinatus | reverse complement strand
TGAGGAGCCAGTCTATCAGCATCCTGTCGGCCAACATTAGAGGTTTCATTACTAATGTTGGAGAGCTCACACATAGCTTTGTGAACACTCGACGTCCCGACATGATAGCTGTTGTTGAAACATTTTTGGATGACAGGACTCCAGAAAATTTTGCAAGAATTGCTGGCTACACCTCATGGATGAGAAGAGACAGGCAAGGGCAAGGAGGTGGTGTTGCTGTGTGCTTCTCTAAAAGTGTTCATGCCCAGCACATAGATGTTGCCACCCCTACACATCTTGAAATGATGTTCTTCAAGCTCTGTATAAACACTAGTACCTCTGTACTAGCATGTGCAATGTACAGACCTCAGTGGCAACATGCAGACCCTATCAACTTCCTAATGGAAAATATTGACTCCCTTCTGCTACAACACAACTGTCAACATATTATAATTGTTGGTGACCTCAACCAGCACCTTATACAGAGGGACTTTGATGACCTTCTTGCAGTGTTTGACATGAGAAACTTTGTTGATTTCCCTACTCATATCTCTGGCTCCTCCCTTGACCCAGTAGTGAGTGATCTGGCAGAAGGCATAGTCACTTGTCAACCCCTCGGGTACGTTGGATCGTCTGACCACAAGGCTGTTTTTACCACACTTAAGATCCCAACAGAACGAGGTGAGGAGTCCACACGCACAACCTGGCTATGGGAAAGAGGTAATTGGCCAGCCCTTTGCTCTGAGCTCGCCACCACCGACTGGAATGCTCTTCTCCAGGGGGATGTTGACAACCAAGTGAAAGCCTTCACTGGACACATCCTTAATCTGCAACAAGAACACATTCCTCACCGGCAATACGTGACAAAGCCTACAGATCAGCCTTGGTTTGGCTTTCGTTGTAGAGAGGCTGCTACTGCTAAGTACAAAGCATGGCGAAGGTATAAGAGACATCCTACCACCTATAACAGGAACTTGCACATGCAAGCCTGTAGGCATATGGGTGATGTTCAAAAGTGGGCCATTGCTAAATGGGAGTTGGACACTAAAAGAAAGTTAGCATCAGGTAGGGTAGGCTCCAAAACCTGGTGGTCCCTGGTCAAGGACAGACAAGGTTATCTGCCTGATGAACTTATTCCACCTCTAAATCGACAGGATGGGACCACCTCTACTAGTAGTCAAGAGAAAGCGGACCTCTTTGCTGAACACTTTGCTACCAAAATGCAAGTTCCTGATCCAGCAAGGGACCCTCCTTGGCTAGCTGCAAGAACTGTATCAAAACTGTCAGGGGTGACAATAAGGCAGGAGGAGGTGCATTTCCTTCTTAAATCACTTGACCAAGAAAAGGCTGTGGGCCCAGACAAGTTGAGCCCAAGATTGTTGAGAAGATGTGCAGACCAGCTAGCAGCACCTCTAACTCGCATCTTTCAGCACTGCCTAGTACAGTGCAAATGGCCCTCTCCATGGAAAGAGGCAAATGTAGTCCCTGTTCACAAAAAGAAGAGCAGAGCAGAAATCAGCAACTACAGACCAGTGTCACTCCTGTCAATCACTGGTAAGATCCTTGAGACAATAATCTCAAGACAAATGACAGATTTTTTTGACTACCACTCACTACTTTGTGATCGTCAATATGGCTTCAGGAAAGGTTACTCTGCTGCTGATCTGTTGTTAAACCTCTCCACTAAGTGGCACCAGTCACTGGATGAATCCAAAGTCAGCTGTGTGGTAGCACTGGACATTGCTGGCGCTTTCGACCGGGTGTGGCACCAGGGCCTCTTAGCAAAACTTCAAGCACTGGGAATTGCAGGCTCTACGCTATGTCTCCTCAGTGATTACCTTCATGGTAGATCTCTAAGTGTAGTCCTCAATGGAACGGAATCAGCAAGACATCCTATTGGGGCAAGCGTTCCACAAGGAAGTGTGCTGGGTCCACTGTTATGGAATGTCTACTTCAACGACCTTCTTCATCTCATCCCAGAATCACATGCATATGCAGACGACTGTACACTGACATTCACTTATCCAAGAGAAGAAATGCCAGCTGCTCTAAGCTACATCAATCACCAGCTGAGAGCTATATCAGCTTGGGGAAATAGATGGCAAGTAACATTTGCACCTGAGAAAAACGCAAATGATGATCGTCTCTAGGCACCATGATGGTAATGCTGGTGCAGTAGTAAGGATGAATGGGAGGATGTTGGCACCTGGAGAAGAAGTTGATATCCTTGGGGTGAAATTTGACTCCAAACTAACCATGAAGAACCATGTTGTAAATCTTGCAAACAAGGCAGCCAGGAAGCTTACAGCACTTCGCCGTATCTCGCATCTGCTTGACAGTAGGGGTTGCAAGATACTGTACGAGGCACAAGTACGCTCACACCTTGAGTATGCTCCACTTTCTTGGTTTGCCTGTCCCCCCTCTCATCTGCGACTGCTTGACAGAGTAGAGAACAGAGCAAGACGTCTCATCTCTCGCCTGGACCCATCCTGGATGGATCTGTCATTTCAGCAGAGCCTTCAACATAGGAGGGATGTGGGTGGCCTTACTGTTATGTACAAGGCCAATATTGTCAAAATACCACACTTGGATCCACTTCGAGGACAGCGCGAAACAAGCTTTTATGCCACAAGACGGGCAGAAAGCAGCAACTTCACTCTGGCTGTACCCTTCTCCAGAACATCACTCCATCTGAGATCATACATACCCAGGATGACTCGAGTATGGAACACATTCGTTCAGCATAATGATGTCAACGAGATAACGTCAGTTGATCAAATGAAAATGCTGGCCCACAGATGGCTCCAACTTCATCCTGTTCCCTACTTGTATGTCTCATAACAATAAAAATGCTTTCAAATGAGCTGATGTAGGTAACAGCTCTTAGCTTGTCAATAAAGTTAGGAATCCTTAACCTGTAAATAGCTTGTCAATAAAGCTAGGGATCCCTTAACCTTGTCAAACCATGTGTAAAAAAAAAAAAAAAAAAAAAAAAAAAAAAAAAAAAAAAAAAAGAGAGCTCGAGAGAGAGAGTGGGAGAGAGAGAGAGAGAGAGAGGGAGAGAGAGAGAGAGAGAGAGAGAGAGAGAGAGAGAGGGAGAGAGAGAGAGGGAGAGAGAGAGAGAGAGGGAGAGAGAGAGAGACAACTATGTCTGGCACTAAGAATAATAATGAAAATTTTGTTAACAAAGTCTAAATTAATGCAAATTAACTATTGCTACATAAATTAATCACCATTTTCATTTCACTTGCTTCATTAGGACTTCCATAATTTCTTATTTAATTTCCTTTCATTATAATATCCGAAATATTGTCGACTAAAGAACAACATAAAATTTATTCTATCTCATTTATAATATTTTTATGATTTTTATTACTATTAACATCATCGCTACTATATTTTTAGAAATTTGAAAAACCATAGAATTTGATCCTCGTTACTGTACACAATTGTTACAAATTTGAAGCTAACTGGATGATGAATCTCCGGGGATACCTAAAACATCTCGTACTCAAGTTGAGGTATATTAACATCTATCCGTTTTCGGAGGTTAGTATGTTCCTGCGAGGAGACGAGATGTTCTTCCCAACGCTGAATATTCTTTCACTCTCCTGAGTACAAGAGTGAACTCAGATATTTACTGGTTAGGTTTGCCCAGGATGGAAGAACCATCATATTGTGTGTGTGTGTGTGTGTGTGTGTGTGTGTGTGTGTGTGTGTGTTTGCGTGTTTGCGTGCTCGTGTGTGAATGTTTGCATGTGTACTCACCTGATTGTGGTTGCAGGAGTCTAGTCATAGTTCCTGGTCCTGTGTCTTCACTGGTCGCTACTGTGTGTGTGTGTGTGTGTGTTTGTGTGTGTATTCGCCTTTATGGTAGCAGGGCTCGAGTCTCGGCTCTTGACCCAGCTTATTCTATTTATCGATCCTGCCTCTACCACTCTATCACTGAAGAAATACTTAATAACATCCCCGTGACTCTCTTCTATTTTTAACTTGCAGCTGTGACCTCGTGTTCCTGATACATCTCTCTCGAACCATCTGTCTCTGCTCACGCATCATTTATCCTTTGTATGTACTCACCTAACTGCACTCACCTAATTGTAGTTGCAGGGGTCGATACTCAGCTCCTGGCCCCGCCTCTTCACTGAACGCTACTAGGTCCTCTCTCTCCCTGCTCCATGAGCTTTATCATACCTCGTCTTAAAGCTATGTATGGTTCCTGCCTCCACTACATCATTCGCCAGACTGCTCCACTTCCTGTCATCATCTTTGTATGTCATCCTTCTCTACTGTTCTCATTAAGTCACTCACGTATATGTGGCAGCAGGGATTCGAGTTTTAGCTCTTGGTCCACCTTTTCGCTGGTCGCTACTAGGTTCCCTTTTCCCTGGCTCGGACAGCCTAACGTACCTTTTCCTGAAGAAATGCATGATTCCCGCCTCTACCATTTCACTCTCCTGACTCTCCTTGTGACTCATCTGTGCTTTCATCTCCCTGCTTTTCCCTAGTGTTTCTGTTTCCCACCTCTCAAAGAATCTCTCATTATTCTCCCTTTTCACTTCCTCTCTGTATTGTATACGTTGTTATTGCCCCTAGTTTTTTCTGTCCTGCAGAGTCATCAGGCTGAGTTCCCTTAATCTTTCCTCAAAGTTAGTCTCGCTGCAGACCTCTGCAGGTTCTTGACATGATTGAAAAGATGTGGGCTCCATACTGTTTCCATACTGGTTCCATACTGGTTCCATACCGTATATAGCGACGTGACTGACTCCTTATTTAGATGTATATAAGCAAGTTTTTTATTTGCTATATGCGTATTTGGTGCAGCAATTATTTGATTGATATGAGCCACAGGTGATATGCACGGTAAAACACTCACTCCAAGATCCTCCTAGGCTCTGTACCTCGTCTACCGTGTTTGCCCTTCGTCAAACTTCACATATTTGCACTTGCTGGAGCTAAACTATAATAACTACTTGTCAGAGCAGTTATTCAACTTGTCTAGATCTCTTTGTAACCATTCCAAGACCTCTTTATTGAGAGTAAATAGCTGCTTCCATCCTGTCAGCTATGACCTAATCAAATATAGTGCTGTTCATGTTATTCCTGTGTGTACTCACCTAGTTGTGGTTGCAGAGGTTGACTCACAGCTCCTGATCCCGCCTCTTCGCTGGCCGCTACTAGGTCACACTTCCCGCTCCATGAGCTTCATCATACCTCTTTTTAAAGCTGTGTATGGATCCTACCTCCACTACATCACTTCACAGACTATTCCACTTCCCGACAACTCTGTGAATGAAGAAATTCTTCCTAACATCACTGTGATTCATCCGAGTCTTCAACTTCTAACTGTGACCCCTTGTTGCTCTGTCCCATCTCTGGAACATCCTGTCTCTGTCCACCTTGTCGATTCCTCTCAGTATTTTATATGTCGTTATCATATCTCCCCCTATCTCTCTTGTCTTCCAGTGTCTTCAAGTCTATTTCCCTTAAACTCTCCTTGTAGGACATACCCCTTAGTTCCGGGACTAGTCTTGTTGCAAACCTTTGCACTTTCAGTTTCCTTACATGCTTGGCTAGGTCTAGGTTCCAAACTGGCGCTGCGTACTCCAATATGGGCCTAACGTACACAGTGTACAGGGTCCTGAACGATTCTTTATTGAGATGTCGGAACCCTGAACGACTCCTTACTGAGATGTCGGAACGTTATTCTGAGGTTTGCTAGGCACCCATATGCTGCAGCAATTATTTGGTTAATGTGCACCTCAGGAGATGTGCCCGGTGTTATACTCACTCCCAAGATCCTTTTCCTTGAGTGAAATTTGTAGTCTCTGACTACATTCGGTCTGTGGTCTACTTTGCCCTTCCCTAATCTTCATGACCTTGCACTTCGTGGGGGTTGAACTCCAGGAGCCAGTTTCTGAAAGAGGGGATGGAGCTAAGAAGTTCTTTGCAGAAGTAATATCAGGCCATCATGGTGTCCGGGAGATTAAGGAAACAACAAAGGGGATGTTTAAATCAGATCTAGCGATGTGAAGGGAAAACAAATGGGAAGAAGATAGGGAGAGGTCAATAATTGTTCATGGGCTTCAGGTGGCTGAAGGGAAGACCTAAGATGAAAGAAAGCATTGGGAGGAAAGAGAGATTAAGAGCATCATTGCAATAACATGAGAGGAGGACATATCTAATGTACACAAATAACCCGCACATAAAAGAGAGAAGCTTATGACGACGTTTCGGTCCGACTTGGACCATTTACAAAGTCACAGTGTGACTTTGTAAATGGTCCAAGTCGGACCGAAACGTCGTCGTTAGCTTCTCTCTTTTATATGCGGGTTATTTGTGTATCGTTCCAGTCACGGTATTGTGCCTTTTTTTGTTATCTAACGTAGAATATTTTCACAGTCTTGGGGTTATTCGAAGAAAAAAAATCGAGCAATCAAATTGACATTCAAGACAGAATTGATACAGAACAGGATACTGGAACAGAAGCCACTGTTGAAGGTCTCTCAAGAATAAAAAGTGTACCTCAATCGAGACAGAACACAAAAAGGGAACAACTGAGAGCAGAGTAAGTAGAAACCAGTTGAAGGAAAGAGAGGACTTACAACGACAGAGGAAAGCTCAGCCTTTGGGGAAACATCAAACACAAATGCTTACAGAATCCCCTCAATCTCTTCCACTACATATCAACGAAACACAAACAGAAATAAGCCACACTTCATAGCCTCCAGCCCCCCAAGCACTAACTTCACAATCACGGCAGCCTCTCATAATATTCCACCCTGCCTCCCACACCCCCAGCCTGCACCACCCCTTCCATCTCCCAAAATACAGTACTGGAAAGTAAGCTATTGGTATGGTACACCAGTATATATGGAATAACAAATAAGAGTGGAGAGTGGCAAGAACGAATCATTGATGCATCCCCTGACATCAGAGCAATAACAGACAAAACTTACAGGGATAACAGATGCAGTCTTTCCAACTGGATATCAGATTCTGAGGAAAGCAGAGAGAACAGAGGAGAGGGAGGAGTGACACTGCTCATCAAAAACCAGTGGAGTTTTGAGGAAATGGGAGAAATGGACAGAAGGAAAACAGTCGACTTCATTGCAGGGACACTTCAGACTGGAGGCCCAAAGGTGGTGATAGCAGTGATGTATAGCCCACTATTACTCAACAGAGCAATGGTGGATACACTAGCTGAAGTGGCCAGGAGGCCTCATATGGGTAGCACAAAATTTCTCATAATGTGGGATTTCAATCATAGAGAGATTCACTGGGGACCAGAAACGTGGGGGGCTCAGATGTTGGAGACTGTATTGGAGAACTTCATGCACTAACATGTTATGGATACAACCAGAGAGAGAGGAAACAGTGTTGCAGCAAGGCTGGATCTCGTATTCACCTTGAATAGTTCAGACATAGGGGAAATCACACATAAAAGACCCCTTGGCGCTAGTGATCACGATGTCCTGAGTTTTGTATACCTTGTATAGTTAACTGTGGAGAATGCAACAGCACAAAAAGGACAAGAGAAGCTGAACTTCAAAAAAGGGGACTAAATAGGCATGAGAAGATTGCTTTATGAAGTGTAGTGGGAAAGGGAACAAGAGGGAAAGACAGTAAAAAAGAGTAACAGAAAAAATTGTAAGACGAGAGTGAGCCTATAGTTTAACTGGAAGTGTAAGGAGGCCAATGCCATGTGTGCTAGAGCATGGAAAAAGTATAGAAGGTAATGGACTCAAAACAAGGTGATAAGCTGAAGAACCGGGAACGAATATGCAGGGATAAAGAGAGAGGCCCAGAGGCAATATGAGAACGACATAACATCAAAGGCCAAATCTAAACCAAAGTTGTTATACAGTCACCTAAGGAGAAAAACAACAGCCAAAGACCAGGTAATCAGGCTGTGTAAAGGAGGGGAGATCACAAAGAGAGACCAGGGAGAATGTGATAAACTTAGCACAAGATTTAGAGAAGTATTCACAATGGAAACAGAAATATTTACCGCAAAAGCAACCTCCACAATACACACAGCCAAGGAGGAGGTGAAGGAACTGCTAGGTGAACTAGGTACGTGTCTCAGGATCCGTGGATCCTGAGAGAGTGAGAGAGAGAGCAGTGGAACTGTGTGTGCCACTAGCATCAATCTTCAGTAAATCTATCGAAACTGGGCAATTGCATGAGTGTGAAACACCAACTATAGTTCCAGTTTTTAAGAAAGGAGACAGGCAGCGTTAAACTACAGACCAGTGTCTGTATAGTATGTAAAGTGATGGAAAAGATTATCAGGAATGAGCTAATACATGACAATCATCACAGCCTCAGGGATGGGCAATCCTGTGTCACAAATCTACTTGAGTTCTACGATAAGATAACAGAAGTAAGACAGGAGAGAGAGAGGGATTGGTAGATTTCATATTTTTGGACTGCAATGCTTTTGACACAGTACCACGCAAAAATTAGAGGAGCAGGTAGGAATAATATGACAGGCAGGGAATACCTGACAGGAAGGAAACAACGAGTGGGTCGCAAATCTGCTTCAGGTCAGGCCGCCCACGGTCATACATCTATATGTTCCAGACCCTTTGTTGACTACGGTTCATCGATTTCTGCTCATCCCATGCAGAAACGACCTACCTGACATCCACTCCATTATGCACCATGTTTACAAGTACATAGTGGAGCAAATTCTTTTCCTTGCAACCGAGGACTCCTATTGATTATCTTTCAGACAATAGTATTGGTAAAGCTCTCTTATGACATGTTGGCCAAAATATATCCTTTCACGCTCTTCAGAGCGGTGCACACATCATTACAGTTCAGAACGCAGGCCAAGCTCATGATCTTTTCCATGTAAAGTCTATTGATAACATTCCTATCACAGTTCACTAGAACGCTACTCTTAATTCTTGCATTGGTACTATGGTCTTACTGCATACCACTGTACAGTGTGATTGTTCTGTCAGGCAATGACAGTATTCTAGAGCAATTAGCCCTCCAGGACCTTCCGGTTCTCAAAGTGCATACGTATATCCTGCCCATCGGCAGGCGGAGGCGCTCTCCCAGTAGCATCTCCCTCTTAACTTTTGACTGTCATGAACTCCCGTCCTCCGTTTATATTGCAGGATATCGCCTAGAAGTCTATAAAGTGGTCCCTGCACTCCAACAGTGTCAAAATTGTTGGCGCTTTGGACATACAGCTAAATAATGCAGGCCTGCAGTGGAGTGCCCGGTCTAGGGTACCGCAAATCATGCAGTTACATCTTGCAGTTTTCCCCCCACTTGTCTTAATTGCAACGGAACTCACCCTTCCTTTTCCCGCCGATGTCAGGTCTATCTTAATGAATGTGAAATCCGATGTCTTAAGGAAAGCGAAGGCCTTGCTCATGCTCTAGCTCTCTCTCGTCTCTGCCTTCAGGAGAATCTTCCTTGTGTTCCTTATTCTTGAGTAGCTAGGAGACCTCCAACCTAGGTGGTCCCCTTGAGTACCAGTTCCTCTGGTGCCATGTCTTCCAGGGTCACTCCCATCTCTAATTCTTTTGCAGTTTTGCACTATGAAACCCCTACCTCCTTATTTCTTCGTACCTCTACTTCATCTTCTTACCCAGTTTTTAGTCTGCGAGGCCTCATATGCCTGCACCTTCTTTGCACCTCTCTCCTGCGAAGTTGAACCTGTCTCCTAAACCCAAGTCTCTTCGCATTCCTCAAGTGCTTACAATTTCCAAACAGTTCTACTTTTTTGGCCTCGGTGCCTAGCTCTCACCCACTTTCTAACTCTCACACGAAGGTGGAAGTTCACCTCCCTCGTGTGGTCCCCTCTTCTCCTGTTCCCCCCAGACTTCTTCTCCAGCCACCTTCCAGTCTCCTTTCCTGTTCCCCCGCAGGTCTCTTCAGTCCCCGCCAGCACATCTCTCCAGGTTCATACTCCCCTCCCCTATCAAACCTCTTTGGTTCCCTCCATAGACCTCCTGGTCTCTACTTGCTCGCCGTCACCTGTCTCTGAAGTCAGAAACAAGTGAGGGAGACGCTGTTTCCGACTATACTGAGGAGACAAAACCCTCGATGGACATCGGTGCACCTCCTAATGCTTCTTTTTATTTTTCACAACCCTCGCAGCAATCGTTTCCTTCACAGCATTCTGATTCCTCCCTGCTTACTCGCTTTCTGTTGCCTCCACACATTGGCTTCACTAACCCTACTAATCCATAGATTTTATCATTTCTCATTGTTGGAATTCCTATCTTAGTGAATATAACTTAATTACAAGGGAATATTCATGGCCTCAGGGGTAATTGGGGAGAACTCCAGATGTTGCTCTCCCATTTTCCCCAGTGTGTGTCGGGTTACAAGTGTCTAGAGTTCGTTCAGCTGTTATCTGTACTGTTTTGGGCTGTGTTGTTGCATTCTTCTGATCCCCTTCCTGATGAAACTTTTAATGAAAGTTTCAACAGGTTTTTGTTTGTTCTCTGCTGTATATTTATCTGCACACCTGGTACACAGTTTACTCTCTATATCTCTCCACTTTCTGTGTATTCTGTATCTCGGATGTTGTCTTCTTAATCTCTTCTCTGCTGCCACCCATCTTGTTTGGTGATTTTAACGCTCACCATCATCTTTGGGGAGGGTCCCACTGTAACTCTCGTGTTTATCAGTTGGAGACTCTTCTCACTTCTCATCCTCTTCATGTTTTAAACACTGGTGCTCCCACCCATTTTGATTCTCGGACTCAGACACTCTCTTGCATTGATCTTTCTCTCTGCTCCTCATCTGTTGCACTTATTACGCTTGGTTTGTTCTCCCGGATTTGCATGACAGTGATTACTTTCCTACTCTTCTTTTGCTACTTAATCCAAACTACCTCGCAGCCTCTGCTGGCAATTTTGATGAAGGAATTAGGACTTGTACACATCTTACTGCTTGCTTGTGGGGACCCTTCTTCATCTTCTATTAATGAGCTGGTGAGCCAGTTTTCGACCTTAGTTTTGACTGCAGCATCACATGCTATTCCTACACCCTCGGGCAGGCTCTCTGTCATGCGTGCCTTGGTGGTCTCCTACGTGTGCCTGTGCAGTTCAATTCAATTCAATTCAAGTTTATTCTCTATAATGGTTACAATGTGGGGTTTACAGGTTTTGGGTATTTTGTGGTTTACATATTATAAAATACTAATTACAGAGGGGGCCACTAGGACACCTAGCATTGCTAGGCATTTCGAGCAGACTTAGATTAATTCTTAACATTAAATCCATACAGATTATGGTATTAAGGCTAAGTGACTACATCATAATTTGTGAGTTTAACAATGTGAATGCTTTTGTTTTGGCACAATACAAGGTGTCTATATTTGAGCATCAAATATCAAAGGTGCCGTGTTGGGCCATTATTGATATAATCGGACCACAGATCGTCTTCTGGATTCTGAGTAAGAGCAGTCGCTCTCCACGTCATACGCGATGCTTAACGCACTTATTGGCAAGGTTACGTTTCTACCTCGACTGTCCCTATGTGTGCGGTTTGGAAGAAGTATGCTCTGGACCCAGCTCCCGTTTTGCGGGTTGCTGGTGTTAGTGCTGTGGAACCTTTGGACCAATTGCTTCACTTAGATACGTATTTGCGAAATCCCTTTTTTCATCTCGAGAAGACATATGACACCACTTGGATGTATATCATCTTAAACCAGACCCACTCCTTAGGCCTCCACGGCAATCTTCGACCTTCCTTGCTGCTTTCTTATCTGAAAGACATTATCGTGTTCATGTTGGCGCCTCACTTTCCTCAGACTTTGTTCAGAAAGTCCCACAATATATAATAATATCTTTATTTAATAGAAGTACATGTACATTGTATACAGTCCAAGCTGACCTCATTGACATACTACTATAGAAAGCCCCATGTTATCCAGAGCATTTCTGGAAAATTAGGTCATTGTTACAGGATGCAACCCACACCATTCGACTAACACCCAGGTACCCATTTTACTGATGGGTTAACATAGACAACCGGTGTAAAGAAACACGCCCAATGTTTCTACCCACGCTGGGAATCGAAGCAGACCCTCGCCGTGTGAAGCGAGAGTTTTAGCGATCAGGCCACAGGCCACTATGGTTCTGTCATTAACACTTCCCTTTTTCTCTTGGCTATAAATGATCTACCGTCTATTCCTCCATTGCATATTTGGTCTTCGCTTCATGTGGATTACTTTGCTATAGCTTACCCAGGCACTGACTATCTTCTGGTAATGACCTCCCTTCATGATGCGACTGACCGTGTTTCCCATTGGGCCACTTCATATGGATTTAAATTTTCTCGTGCGAAAACCCATTTCCTTACCTTCACTAGACTTCTTGTCACAGATATTCCATTGTATTTGCACGGCTCACTTTTCCTGGAATGTGATACGGTCAAGTTTCTTGGCCTTCTATTCGATCACCGGTTGAAATGGAAATCTCACATTTCATCTCACATTTCATGGTCGGTTGAGCCTTCTAAAAATTCTTGCGCATCGTTTATGGGGGGCAGATCGTCGGACTCCCCTCTGTTTCCATTCCGCCCTAGTCTTGTCGAAGCTGGATTATGGCGACCAGGTTTGTTTTGTGGCTTCTACTGCAACTCTTTCTAAACTAGATCCTCTTCGTCATCAAGGTCTATGTTTATCCCTTGGTGCCTTTCGTTCATCCCCTGTTGAAAGTCTCTATGCTGAGGCGAATGTTTCTTCCTTAGCCAACCATCGTGATACTCATTGCCTTCATTACTTCGTCTGCTCTCATGTCCTTCCTCTTCCTTCTATGTATAGACTGGTCTCAGACATTAGTAGAAGTCCGTTATTTGATCGGCGCCCCTGCTTACTCTGAATATTTTCTCTAACTCTTAACTCTGGAATTCTCCTCAGTTGCTTCCCTTGTATGTTCATGTAGCATCTGCCTTTTCCCTTCAACCTTGGGAGATTCCGATGGTTCCTGTCTGTTCTCCCCTACTGCCGTGCACTGAAGCTCTCCTACCTACGGGTGCTTCTGGCTCTCTTTCTTGTTCACTTCAAGCCGCATGCTTGTGCCATCACTGTTAATACAGATGGTTCTAAATCTGATGGTGTTCGGTTCGCGGTGGCTTTCCCTGACGACGATGTCCGGGGTCATTTGTTAAACTCGTCTAGTATTTTTACCACCGAGTTGTATGCCATCCTCATAGCACTTATCTGTATTACATGTATGATTCCTTTGGCATGTGTAATCATTTTGGATTCCCTCAGAGCTTTACGAGTTTTCAAACAATTTGGCTCCCCTCATCAGTTGGTCCTTCGTATTAAACTTTGGCTGTGCCTTGTAGCCAGCAAAAACAGATGTCGTTTTCTGTTGGGTCCCCGGACACGTGGATGTGCGGGGCAGTGAAATGGACACTGCTGCATGGTCAGCGGTGCATGATCTTCCAGTTTCCTATAGAGGAATTCCATTCAGGGACTATTTTACCATTTTCTCTACTCGTTCTCGTGGCCAATGGCAACAACGGTGGTAGGACATGCAGCATAACAAATTTCATTCTATTAAACCACGTTTGGTTTGTGGCCATCTTCTTACCACCATTACCGTACTCGGGAGACTACACTCTCCCGTCTCCGCATCGCCCATACTCACTCTGTGAGGTTTGTCCGGTCTTTATTTCAGTTCATCACTTTCATGTGGAATGTCCGGTTAACCGGCGAGTTTGCAGGATTTACCTCCTTCGACGCCATTTCGCTCTTACATTATCTTCCCTTCTTGCAGACGGCTCTTCCTTAATCTCAGGATCACTATTTGACTTTTTGTCAGCAACTGCTTTACTATACAAACTTTGACGTATAGGCCTTAGCATCCCTATTTATAGTCCCAGCACTATTTTCTGCTCCGCAGAGCTGCATGACTCTTGCAGTTTTAGTGCTTTATTTGATGATAATAACACAAGAATAGACTGAGAGGCCAGAGCCTTCACTCTCTTGAGAGGCACAGAATAAGGGAAGACATCGTTGATGTATATTGGTTGAAGACATGAATAAATAAATGATATAAATAGTGTATTTCAATACTGAATGAAGACAGAATTTGAAATAACTTATTTATATTCGAAAAAAACATGATCTAGAAAAGACAGGAAAGTACTGGCTCGGGATTAGAGTTGTCACTAAGCAGAACAATCTGTCAGGGATATTTAAATTTAGGTTAGATGGGTATATGAGCGAGAATGGTTGTTTGATTACGAATTATCTATCATAAGGTATCGAGGCTTAGGAAATAAGTTGGGCAAATACGTATGTAGGAATGCGAGAATCCGAGAAGGATCTGTCTAATAAGGACCAGTAGGACGGCTGCAGTGCTCCTTCACATTAGTTTTAGATGGTTAGAAAGTGGAATGACCATGATATCGAAGTGGAAAAGGTAGCACCCATACATAGTTTGACTAACGTGACAGGAGAGACTCAGCCGGGAAAGATAAATGAAGATACCCAAGTAAAGATACCCAAAGTGTTGTTTGTGTCTAATTTATCAACTTGTTGGTTCTCTGAAGCAGTTATCTACATTTGTGTCAGACACAGCAACATCTTGGGATCTTAATACAGGGAACTCTTCACTTGCCTAACCTTTAGTCATGACCTATTTCCACATTTGGATTTATCAAATGTGATACCTCCTACGACTGCTTCACTTCATTCACTTCACCTATCTTCTTAGTGCATACGTGATATTATTTTCAAGACTGATGGACTGATTACATCGACTCAAGGCTGAGGGACTTATTGTCTCAAACTCTTATTGTTCTTCACCCTTCTCCTTTGTATACACTGATGAAGCCACTGTGTGGTGAAACGTTTCTTCAATAAAGACACCCAAGCGTTGAACATGTGTCTGATATATCAACTAGTTAGTTATTTGAACCATTTATCTACAAAAGGTAAAATACAGAAGCGGCCAAGAGAGGCTGGGCCAGCAGTTGAGACTCCTACCTTAAATGACTGGACACCACACACTGAGAGTAAGTAACTGATCGTGTCAAAAATATTACTATTGGTTCCATTGTTTTCTTTGAATTCGATTGGACTAACTTGTTGTACAAGCGAAAAGCTTCTGCATTAATGCTACCCAAGTTTGGAAATATTCGTGATTCATCAACTCAGTAATGTATAATATTAATAATGAGATAATCTTGGTAGCAGAGGACACGCTGGGGGGCGACATACTTGCTTGTTCTGGTCACGCTCTTAGTTCCATAACCTTAAGCACCTGCACTCATGAAAATAGTTTTTCTTTTCTCTTATAAAACTTTTAACGAAATGTAATTTTACGTAAGGTGTTAAGAAAGCAAAGTAATGCTTCAAAGTATTTATACAAAAAGGCAGCTGTTAATTAGTTCTCGTGTTTTCCCAGAGCTACAAGATGAAATCTAATTTGCTCCCAAGTTTTACCTGGCAGCAACTTCAAGTATTATACTTGGGAGTAACTTCAAGCATTATCCTCAGGTGAAGTTGACAAGTCTCACCTCGTCTTCCGATACTCTCTATGCCTAGAGTCAAGACAACCTCTAGCAGCAGAAGCCGAGCTCAACTCTTTCTTCACTCTAGACCACCTGCAATACCAGACGAGCCCCACCTCCCGCTACACTGCATCTGGAATGTAACAGGAAGACCAAAGAGAGCCCATGGTTTACCCAGAGATCAAAGCTACGTGTACTAGAGTATGGAAAAAGTATAGTAGGCAAAGGACCCAGGAAAACAGGGAGTTCAGCCACAGAACCAGAAATGAGTATGTTTGAATAAGCAGAAGAGGACAGCGTCAACATGAGAATGACAGAATCAAAAGTCAAATCTGGACCAAAATTGTTATATAGCCACATCAGGAAGAAAACAATAGTGAAGGAACAGGTAACACTGGTCAACAGTTTTTTAAAAACTGTATGCTTCTTAAATGAGATTAGTTAATTCTTATATATTTTCATGTCCTGAATCAAAATATCACTTTGAAAAAAAGTTATTGTAATATTTGATTATTTTATTATAACGTACAATATGTGTCAGTATGTTTTAAATTCTAACTCGTACCTACTCGCTGCCTTTTTTCTTGACGTTTATAGTGGGCTGAAGATTCATCTCTTCCCAATGTCCAGCAATAGTCTGCAAGCATTTTTGTGCCCAATTTACCCTGGTACCATTTTTCCATGGTTGAAATATCTTGGTGAAGCCTTTCACCATGTTCATATTGATTATTTAACCTCTGCAGCAATCTTCATGTAGTAAATCTAAGAATAGCCTTTAGGAATCTCAGAGACATTCCTGGCCATTTACACAACTTATGCCTTGACGCTATGGACGTATCGCTTATTTATACAAAACACAGCTGTGTAGCCCTTGTGGCTTAGCGCTTCTTTATGATTATAATAATAATATGCAAAACACACAAACAAAGCAACATTAGGGAAAGAAGCAGTCTGAGGTCAGGCTCAGGTCGCTCGTTTCCCTTAATTAACAATGCCATGTATCTGTGTCTCTTTACGTACGTGATACAGTTCACTCGCAGCTGTGCGGCTGTTCAAAGGGGTAATGCCTGCTGTATTTTGGGCACACACCGCAGCTCTGAGGAGCTGGATAAGATTTTCGCCTTATAATCGGTGATACCCACGTAACAACATGTGCCGTATATGCCACCTTTATATCAACAATGTATCTCTTAAATCTTCTGTACCATATTATGTAATATACATAGTCACGAAAGCACTTGGAATTTCTCTATTCTTTCACAGTGGTTGTTTTGCATATTCTGAAATCACCCGTTTACTGCGATCTTATTGCATATATATATAATGTCGTGTCGAATAGGTAAAACTAGTCAATTGGCAAAAACTCGTTTAAAATTAAGTCCTTTCTAAAATTTTATCTTGTACCATTAAAGATGTATTCATTTATGTTAATGTAAAAATTAATAATTTTTACCAATGAAATATAATTGTTATCGTTAGGTTCAGAATGATTTTTACGAAATTATTGCATACACAAATTTTCGAATGCTGTATTCGGCAAGAAGAACGTTGCTATTTAAGCCAAAACCGCGAATTTTACCTATTCGGCACGACACACAATTTCTCTTTTCTCTCTCTCTCTCTCTCTCTCTCTCTCTCTCTCTCTCTCTCTCTCTCTCTCTCTCTCTCTCTCTCTCTCTCTCTCTCTCTCTCTCTATCTCTTTCTCTTTCTTTCTTTCTCTTCCTCTCTCTTTCCCTTTCTCTCTCTCTATTTCATTCTCTACGGTTTCAAACCTCATTTCGAAATCATGAAATTTGTACCAGCATTGACATTAGAAAGAGATTTATTGCGTGCACCTTTGCATACCTCATGTACAGCATCGACAACGTCATACACTTCACTTGGAATGCCATAAACCTTTACGGGTTTTTAATTCCTTCCAAAACATTCCTGAATATTCTACGTACGATACAATTTGTAACTACCACACTTTATTTTGAGCAAATGTTATACAAGAACACGAAGCAGAAAACCTCAGGAAATGTGCAACATGATACGTAGACATCTCAAAGAATCAGTTATGGAAGATTTATAAGTATAATTATGGGAAAGCGCTAAACATGTGGATCGGAGCACAGATCCAATTCCTGAGGTTAAGAGCCCCTCACCAGCGTCACGGAACATCCCTTGAGGGAACAGGAAAAGGACCCAGGAGCAAACATCACATGGAGCCCCTCGCTTGAGAATCATTAAATGTATATCTGCCACTATAACTGAAATACAGGAGAAGGTGCTGGCCAGAGACATAAAAAATATCGAATCTAAGCTGAGGAACCATACAAGAGCCAAGAAATGCAGGGAGAACTTGAAGCCATAAACGAAATTGAAAAAAATCCCAAATATTTCTTTTTTTTTATTCCAAATCTAGGGTAAAAACAACAACCAGTATTGGGCACCTCCTTAAACGAGATGGGGTTTACACAGTTGACAGCAAAGTCAGCTAATGAAAACATTCAAAACTAGGAATGCCAAACCAATGATTCACTTGAGATCGCTTGCACATTCTTGGCTGAAATATTGCTGTATATGAGACGTACACTATTCCGACAAGATGAAAATTAGACACATATGCAACATCTGGGTATCTTTAATGTAGACGTTTCGCCATCCAGTGACTTTATCAATACAATTTCTAGGACATAATTAGAAGACAGTAGAGCTCTATACAAAAGATGACATAATCAGTCCCTCAGCCTTGGAGTTGATGTGAAGAGCACAGTAGTCGTGAAGAATCTGGAGCACAGGCAAGAAGGCTGGCGCTTATATTCTGGCATCGGGTGAAAAGGGGGCGGGTAGCAGACGAAGGCATTGTCACTGGTAGGCGGGTTTTCCCAGTGGAAGTAAATCGTACCCAAGGGACGGGTTAGCAGAAGTGGTGAAGGTTGTAGAGATGTCCTCTGAACCAAGATTCCATGATGTTGCAGTGACTGGCAAGTTGTCAGACTTGTCAGAATTTGTATTGGTGAAGCCACTGGATGGCGAAACGTCTACATTAAAGATACCCAGATGTTGCACATGTGTCTAAAATTATGGAATATTGATGTACACTAATGACTCTTTTCAACTAAGGCGAAATTGCAAACCTGGAGAATATACAGAGAATTTTTACTGCAAATATAAGTACCATAAAATACCCAAATTACTGGGAACGATTGAAGGTCCCCCGACCTATACTTGGAAAGCAGGCGTGAAAGATGCATGATAATATACACCTGGAAAATCCTACACACCGAGGTCACTCCCTACGAAAGTAATAGAATCGGCAGGCTTTGCAACATCCCCCCAATGAAATTCAGGGGCCCCTTGTGTACGCTAGGAGATAACACAATAAGTGAGAGGGGCCCAAGACTGTTTAACTGCCTCCCTGCATAAATAAAGGGATTACCAATAGACCCCTGGTTATTTTCATGAGGGAGCTGGACAGAAACCTAAAGTCAGTACCTGACCAACCGGGCTGTGGATCGTACGTCGGCCTGCATGTTTTCCAGCAGTAATAGCCTGGTTGATCAGACCGTGATCCACCGCGAAGGTTTATCATGAACCCGGCCGCGGGTGCGTAAGAGGCGCTCAAAATACTTTACATATTAACTGTATTAGAAAATGGGAATGCAGACCTGGTCAGTGTAGTTCTTTAAGAACTCTACACTGACAAGGTCTGCTACGAAATTAGACAACATTATGCAATTTGACACTTATATAGCCCCGTAGCTCAAAATCTGCTATATAATGATAGCTACATGAAGCAAATCTCAGGTAACTGCGAGATTGATGAACCAGAGACGACATGATCATGACATATAACATACAAGTTCATCACCCTAACGACTGTTAACAATTTTATCATAAGTCTTCTCTGATGTTTTTTGTATAATTCGAGTCCTCTCAGCAGTTAGCAATTTTCTCTTATTTTTTTTAAATTCATGGCGTTACATATTATATTCATTGGTTTTATAATTTGTCATAATCTGTTAAAAATATATTAAACGGCGTTGTAACCTATGCTGACCTACGTAGAGCAAGTAGGGAGATAAAGTTAAAAATGTGCATAAGAAAGATATATTAGGGTTAATAGGACAGGTTGAAAAAAGGCAGAAACATCGGTAAGTTTTGCTGGGATAAATATTGGGCAACGGAGGGAGCATAATGGAATGATACTCAAGAAATTAATACACAACCCGCACTTGGGAGACTAAAACTTATCATGACGTTTGGTCTGACTTGGTCCCTTAACTATTCAAGATACTTATTGCTTTTCTATTCTCTATTGGAAAATAATCTGACCCAAAGGAATATAAGTTATTATATTTTATAGGGTTCTAGAGCAAATGATATGCATTAGACGGAGGTTTAACGAACGCTACCTTCATTCATGAACTGCAGTGGAAATCAAGCAGACACCAAAATAACAGTTAAATAAATTTGAGACCTTTGGCTGGAATTGTTGCCTAACAGGGAGGCAAAACGAGTCATATTACGTGACGAGGTGTCAGAGTGGGCACCTGTGACGAGCGGGCTTCCATAAGGGTCAGTCCTATGATCAGTGCTGTTTTGGTATATGTGAATGTCATAACGGAAAGGATAGACTCAGTGTCCCTGTTTGCAGATGATGTGAAGTTAATAAGGAGAATTAAATCAGATGAGGATCAGGATCAGGCAGGACTACAAAGAGACCTGGACAGGCAGCAAGCATGGTCCATCAACTGGTTCCTTGAATTTAACCCTGCCAAATGCAAAGTCATGAAGATCGGGTAAAGGCAGAGAAGACCGCAGACAGAGCATAGGCTAGGTGGCCAAAGACTGCAAACCTCACTCAAGGAAAAGGATCTTGGGGTGAGTATAATACAGAGCACATATGAGGCGCACATCTATCAGATATCTGTTACAGCATATGGGCGCCTGCAAACCTAAGAACAGCGTTCCGATACCTCATTATAGAATCGTTCAAGACCCATATTGGAGTTGCGGCACCAGTTTGCAACCCACACCTGATCAAGCACGTCAAGAAATTAGAGAAAGTGCAAAAGTTTTCAAGACTAGTCCCAGAGTTAAGAGGAATGCCCTACTAAGAAAGGTTAAGGGAAATCGTCCGCACGACACTGGAGGACAGAAGGGTTAGGTGAGGCATGATAACGTGATATAAAATACTACCAGGAATTGGCAAGGTGGATAGACAGGATGTTCCAGAGAGGGGACATAGAAACTAGGGGTCACAATTGGAAGCTGAAGATTCAGATGAGTCACAGGGATGATAGGGTGTCAGGAAGTGGAATAGCCTGGGGAGGTGGTGCAGGCAGGATCCATATATAACTTTAAGAAGAGGTATGATAAAGCTTACGGAGCAGGGAGGGAGTGACTTGGTAGCGATGAGTGAAGAGGGGGCGGCAAGGAGCTATGAATCGATCCCTGCAGCCACAATTAGGCGAGTACAATTAGATGAGTACACACACACACACACACACACACACACACACACACACACACACACACACACAAACACTCTAAATCAAAACACCCATGCCACATCCAATGCCCCCACCCACTACATTACAAACTCCACCCCCACAGCAACAACCCATAGTTCCTTACCAGGTCTCCCATTTCCACAACCCCAATATACCTCCCAGACCACAGTCTTAGAAAAGAAGTTAAAGGTGTGATATACAAATGCAGATGGAATAACAAACAAGTATGAGGAGTGGCACGAAAGAATCAAAGAGACATCCCCAGACATAATAGCACTCACAGAAACAAAACTCACCAGAATAATAACAGATTCAATCTTTCCATCCGGATATCAAATCCTCAGGAAAGACAGAGGGAGGAGAGGGGGAGGAGGAGTTGCACTGCTCATTAAAAACCAGTGGGGTTTTGAGAAAATGGAAGGAATGGATGGCATGGGCGAAAGGGACTACTTAGTAGGAACAATCCAGTCTGAGGGACATAAGGTGATAATTGCAGTAATGTACAACCCACCACAGAACTGCAGGAGGCCAAAAGAAGAATACGATGAGAGCAACAGAGCAATGATCGACACACTAGCCGAGGTGGCCAGGAGAGCACACATGGGGGGAGCAAAGTTACTAGTTATGGGTGATTTCAATCACAAGAAGATTGACTGAGAAAACCTGGAGCCCCATGGGGGTCCCGAAACATGGAGAGCCAAGATGATGGATGTGGTACTGGAGAACCTCATGCATCAACATGTTAGAGACACTACCAGAGAGAGAGGAGAGGATGAACCAGCAAGGTTGGACCTTGTATTCACCATGAGTAGTTCGGACATCGAGGGTATCATGTATGAAAGGCCCCTGGGAGCTAGTGATCATGTGGTTCTGTGCTTCGACTACATAGTTGAGCTCCAAGTGGAGAGAGTAGCAGGAATAGGCTGGGAAAAACCAAACTACAAAAGGGGGAACTACTCAGGCATGAGGAACTTCCTTCAAGACATTCAGTGGGAGAGGGAACTGACAGGAAAACCAGTACAAGAAATGATGGACTATGTAGCAACAAAATGCAAGGAGGCAGAGGAGAGGTTTGTTCCCAAGGGAAACAGAAATAATGGGAAGAACAGAACGAGTCCTTGGTTCACCCAAAGGTGTAGGGAGGCAAAAACTAGGTGTACTAGTGAATGGAGAAGGTACATAAGACAGAGAACTCAGGAAAATAAAGAAATCAGCAGAAGAGCCAGAAACGAATATGCACAGATAAGAAGAGAGGCTCAGAGACAATACGAAAATGATATAGCATCAAAAGTAAAGACTGACCCGAAGCTGTTGTACAGCCACATCAGGAGGAAAACAACAGTCAAGGACCAGGTAATCAGACTGAGGAAGGGTGATGGGGAATTCACAAGAAACGACCGAGAGGTATGTCAGGAGCTCAACACAAGATTTAAAGAGGTATTTACAGTGGAAACCAGTAGGACTCCAAGAAATCAGAACAGGGGGGCACACCAGCAAGTGCTAGATGAGGTACATATAACCAAGGAGGAGGTGAAGAAGCTGCTATGCGAACTTGACACCTCAAAGGCGGTGGGACCAGACAACATCTCTCCATGGGTCCTTAAAGAGGGAGCAGAGATATTGTGTGAGCCATTAACAAAGATCTTCAACACATCATTTGAAACTGGGCAACTCCCTGAGGTATGGAAAATGGCAAATGTAGTCCCAATTTTTAAAAAGGGAGACAGACATGAGGCACTAAACTACAGACCTGTATCACTAACGTGTATAGTATGCAAGGTCATGGAGAAGATCATCAGGAGGAGAGTGGTGGGGCACCTGGAAAGAAACAAGTGTATAATTGACAACCAGCACGGTTTCAGGGAAGGAAAATCCTGTGTCACAAACCTACTAGAGTTTTATGACAAGGTGACAGAAGTAAGACAAGAGAGAGAGGGGTGGATCGACTGCGTATTTTTGGACTGAAAGAAGGCCTTCGACACAGTTCCTCACAAGAGGTTACTGCAAAAGCTAGAGGACCAGGCACACATAACAGGAAAGGCACTGCAATGGATCAGAGAATATCTGACAGGGAGGTAACAACGAGTCATGGTACGCGACGAGGTGTCAGAGTGGGCGCCTGTGACAAGCGGGGTTCCACAGGGGTCAGTCCTAGGACCTGTGCTGTTCTTGGTATACGTGAACGACATAACGGAAGGGATAGACTGAGAAGTGTCCTTGTTTGCAGATGATGTGAAGTTAATGAGAAGAATCAAATCGGACGAAGATCAGGCAGGACTACAAAGAGACCTGGACAGGCTACAAGCCTGGTCCAGCAACTGGCTCCTTGAATTTAACCCTGCCAAATGCCAAGTCATGAAGATTGGGGAAGGGCAAAGAAGACCGCACACTCAATATAGTTTAGATGGCCAAAGACTGCAAACCTCACTCAAGGAAAAAGATCTGGGGGTGAGTATAACACCGAACATATCTCCTGAGGCACACATCAATCAGATAACTGCTGCAGCATACGGGCGCCTGGCAAACCTACGGATAGCGTTCCGATACTTCAGTAAGGATTCGTTTAAGACTCTGTATACCATCTACGTCAGGCCCATACTGGAGTATGCAGCACCAGTTTGGAATCCACACCTAGTCAAGCACGTCAAGAAATTAGAGAAAGTGCAAAGGTTAGCAACAAGACTAGTCCCAGAGCTACGGGGATTGTCCTACGAAGAAAGGTTGAGGGAAATCGGCCTGACGACACTGGAGGCCAGTAGGGTCAGGGGAGACATGATAACGACATATAAAATACTGCGCGGAATAGACGAGGTGGACAAAGACGGGATGTTCCAGAGATGGGACACAGACACAAGAGGTCACAATTGGAAGTTGAAGACTCAGATGAATCAAAGGGATGTTAGGAAGTATTTCTTCAGTCATAGAGTAGTCAGGCCATGGAATAGCCTAGAAGGTGATGTGGTAGAGGCAGGAACCACACATAGTTTTAAGGCGAGGTATGATAGAGCTCATGGGGCAGGGAGAGAGAGGACCTAGTAGCAATCAGCGAAGAGGCGGGGCCAGGAGCTGTGACTCGACCCCTGCAACCACAAATAGGTGAGTACAAATAGGTGAGTACACACACACACACACACACACATACACACATACACACATACACACACACACAGGAAGACAGCATCAGTATATATGCCCCGCGCGATATTTGCTGCCCTGGCTGTGTGGTAGACACAGTGACTGATCAAGGTACTCGTCACTTGACGAGGAAGGACAGACAAAGAGAGTCGTGATGTCTCTGATTACTACAAGCGTAATGAAATTCTGGAATCACCAGTGACCTCCCCTCAGAGCGATAGTGATTGATGCAGAGGGAGAGTGTGTGTGGGGAGTGGAGAGAAGGAGAATGCGACAGGAAGGGAGAAAGGGAGTGAGAGAATGAACAATTGTCAGAAAATTAATGTTCGAATTGTTTTCACCTGATTCTTGTGTGTGTGGACACCCAAGCTAAATGACTTTAAAAATCATCACTTGTGTACCTGTCTCTAGAACGGTCTTGCAATCGTAAAATCATTTCTGGACCGTCTCTTCTATGTTTCTGGCTCTAGCATTAAAGGCATAAAGTTAAATGATGAGAAGGAAGAACTTACCGTGTTCCCTGTTCTTGTGTGTTTTATAAAAAATGCTGTCTTCTCGAAAATTTAATTTATATGTAGGATATATCTTGCCCAATGCTACGCAATAAGCCAGAGTTAGATAACAGCTGATGTTCACGTTAAACCAATGAGAGAGAGAGAGAGAGAGAGAGAGAGAGAGAGAGCTGATGTTGATAACAGCTCTAAGTTTGTAAATATAGTTAGGGACACTAAACCTTGTAAAACCCTTTCCATTGAGAGAGAGAGAGAGAGAGAGAGAGAGAGAGAGAGAGAGAGAGAGAGAGAGAGAGAGAGAGAGAGAGAGAGAGAGAGAGAGAGAGAGAGAGAGAGAGACTAACTGCAACCTAAAAATAAATAAAAATGTTACACACATTTACTTATCCAATAACAGAATTTTACCAAATCATTAGAAAAAGTTAGGGAGACAAGCAAGTGGAAAGTGCTATATATGACGCCAGAATGACAAAAGAAAAACAGTATTCTCAACTTTCTTTAACTTAACGTTCATTTTAAGTAAACCAATGTAAACCGATCTTTGGGAAGATTTCGTATTAATTTTAAGTATTAGCTTCATTACCAGAAAGAAATATGGATTATCTCAACCAAAGATTTTACTTAGCCTTCATATTAAAGTATACAGAAACTGGGACGAAATTATACATAGGGCAGTATTCATAGGACAGTATACATAGGGCAGTATGTATAGGGCAGTATACATAGGCAGTATACATAGGGTTAAAGAATTTATTCGGAGAGATATTATATTGAATATTACTGGGCAAGATAAGACCATTTGGTTTATGAAACAAACTTCGGATATGGATAACGACTGTCTCACTAATAAGAAATAACGAGTTGTACTGAAAAAAAAAACCTCAAAGTGTTAATACTGTATGGGTGGTGTTCCTCAGGGATCTATAACTATCTGGTTCTTTCGTTTTTTAATCTACATCAGTGACCTTCAAACTTCTAAAACTCCAAAATTAGCGGATGATCTAAAATTAGGAATCGAAGAGCATTCAAAGAGACATGGTTTGTTTGCTCTGAGTTCTAAAGTTGATCAGAGAAAAATTTTACTCGTTTGGAAATATACTAGCCGACTAGAGTGCGTAAATTCATTAGTTGCTGACCAGGTGGCCAGAAGCCGAGATTCAACTCTTAGGACCATATCCAAGTGAGTACAGGAATGCAGACATAGAGGGAAACATTCAGACAATCAGGCAGACAGAAAAAAAGTTCACTCTCGAGCAAACAGATAAGCATTCAAACAGACAAACAAGTCGACAAGTAGACAGACAGTTACTTAGACGGTTACCCAGACAGTTACCCAGACAGTTACCCAGACAGTTACCCAGACAGACGGTTACTTAGACAATTATCCAGACAGTTACATAGACAGATTATTACCCAGTCAAAAAACATGTAGGTACTAAGACAAACAGGCAAATAGATAGACAGGAAAATAGAGATATACATACATACAGGCAGGATGACAGATGCATAGAGCAGACATAGAGGCAGGTCAACAGATACAGACAGACAGGTAAGCATGAAGGCAGACGGGCAGACGGAAAGACTAAGAGCCAGAGCTTGGGCGACATCCCAGAGAGAATTCCCTCAGGAAATGAGGGTGGACCCCCTGGCCAAGTTGACTAATTTCTGGAGAGGTGACAGAGGCGCAGTGGCTGAGCCGATCTAATTAAAGCCCCAGAAGCCTGTCTCAGACCCGCTCAGACAACTGAACATCAATGCCAACCCATCCTGATGGTACTGTTCTTAGGTCAGGTAGGAGGGAGTGTGGTGGGGGACTGGTGGGAAGGAGGGAGGAAAGGTCAGGTTGGACAGAGGAAGGGAGGGAATGTTAGGTGGGAGGAGGGAAGTGGGATGGGAGGGAGAGATGAAGGGTCTGGTGGGAAGGGGAAGGAAGAGTGGGGTGGGAGAGAGGGAAGAAAGGTTAGACGGGAAGGTTGGAGGAAGAAACAGGTGAGAATGGAGAAAAGAGGATGAAATTGAGAGGGAATAGAGTGTGAGTTGAAAAACCAAGAGAGAGGTGAGGCAATGTGGATGGGAGAATTAGGGATTAAAAGATGGGAGAATTAGGGATTAAAAGATGGGAGATTTAAGGATGTGAGGAAAGAGGAATAGGGAGAGAGAGAGAGAGAGAGAGAGAGACGAAGAAGACCGAGTAAGAATAGGAGAGTTGAGGGATGGAGAAAGAAGGATAAATAAGTTATCTGAGAAACGGGCAAGAAATGAGGAAGCAGACAGGGAAGGGAGACCAAAAGGGAAGGGAAGAAGGAAGGAGGAGGATTAGAGAAGCCTATAAGAGGGAGGGTGAGAGGAAAGGGTAAAGAAACTGAAATGGATGGTGAGGAGGGGAAAAGGGAGATAAGAGAATGTGTGAAAATGAAGAGAAGAATGGAGATTGAATGGTAACGTGAATAACGCAGGAAGGAGAAGAATGACTATAATAAGAAGAAAAGGCGAGAGAATGTTGAAACAGAGTGAACAGATGACTAAGTTATTGGAGAGTGGAGGAAGCAGTAGAAAGCTGGATGAAGTAGAGGAGTGGGGTGAGTGGTGTGAAAAGGGGAATACATTAGAATAATTTGAGGTTGAACGTGAGGAGAGGTAGAGAGGAATGGAGAAGGAAGTGTAGTGGTAAGGATTAGGACAGTGAGAAAATAGAAAGAAGCGGAGAGGGAGAGAAAGGGTAGAGAAAGTATTTAGGAAATAATGGGGAAAATAAATTTAAAAGGAGGCAGATAAAAAATGGGAGAGGTAGTGCTGAGTGTTGAAGAAGAGAGAGAGAGGATGTCAAGTGAAAGGAGAATGATGGGTGTAGAAGAGCAGGAGAAGAGAAAATGTTGAGAGTAAACAACAGTGAAGACATATGACAGAGAACTTGAATTATATTCCTTTATCAACACAATTACTAAGAAATGGTGAGAAAGCTTCGTCAAAATAAAAATAAACTTTGAGTCACGACAAACTTACAGTAATAATACAGTAAAGAGAGAAAAATGAAGGTACTGACTGACTTTATCCAAGAAGTCGAAAATGAAAGTGAAATCCGTGACCAAACTTTTTAACAAGACACTTGAAACAGACGGAGTTGCACGAGGGTTCAAACTTGCAATTATTACATTAATCTTTAAAAATCTATAATAAATGCTCCTTATAACTGTTAATTGATCAGCGTAACTTCAGTAGTTGAAAAATTTACAGATGTAATAACTGAGGACAAAGATGGCGTTTGCAGAGGGAGAAATTACAAATTTGAACATTTAAAATAGAATTCGTAGTAATAATGTTTAGCATAACATCTGCCTAATTTTGTCATGTTTAAGGTGGAAGCTGCGATATTAGTCGATTTCTGGAAAAAATATTTCAGGAGCGTCATAAAGAAAAGTTAAAAGTGAAAATTATTGATGAGTGTGCACTGACGTTGATAACTTGTGCACTGACGTTGATAACTTGTGCACTGACGTTAATAACGTGTGCACTGACGTTGATAACTTGTGCACTGACGTTGATAACTTGTGCACTGACGTTAATAACGTGTGCACTGACGTTGATAACTTATGCACTGACGTTGATAACTTGTGCACTGACGTTGATAACTTGAACACCAACGTTGATAACTTGTGCACCAACGTTGATAACTTGTGCACCAACGTTGATAACTTGTGCACCGACGTTGATAACTTGTGCACCGACGTTGATAACTTATGCTATGACGTTGATAACTTGTGCACCAACGTTGATAACTTGTGCACCGACGTTGATAACTTGTGCACCAACGTTGATAACTTGTGCGCTGACGTTGATAACTTGTGCACCGACGTTGATAACTTGTGCACCAACGTTGATAACTTGTACACCGACGTTGATAACTTGTGCACCAACGTTGATAACTTGTGCACTGACGTTGATAACTTGTGCACTGACGTTGATAACTTGTGCACCAACGTTGATAACTTGTGCACTGACGTTGATAACTTGTGCACCAACGTTGATAACTTGTGCACTGACGTTGATAACTTGTGCACCGATGTTGATAACTTGTGCACCGACGTTGATAACTTGTGCACCGACGTTGATAACTTGTACACCAACGTTGATAACTTGTGCACCAACGTTGATAACTTGTGCACTGGCGTTGATAACTTGTGCACCGACGTTAACTTGTGCACTGACGTTGATAACTTGTGCACTGACGTTGATAACTTGTGCACTGACGTTGATAACTTGTGCACTGACGTTGATAACTTGTGCACTGACGTTGATAACTTGTGCACTGACGTTGATAACTTGTGCACCAACGTTGATAACTTGTGCACCAACGTTGATAACTTGTGCACCGACGTTGATAACTTGTGCACCGACGTTGATAACTTGTGCACCAACGTTGATAACTTGTGCACTGACGTTGATAACTTGTGCACCGACGTTGATAACTTGTACACCAACGTTGATAACTTGTGCACTGACGTTGATAACTTGTGCACTGACGTTGATAATTTGTACACCAACGTTGATAACTTGTGCACCAACGTTGATAACTTGTCCACCGACGTTGATAACTTGTGCACCAACGTTGATAACTTGTGCACCGACGTTGATAACTTGTGCACCGACGTTGATAACTTGTGCACCGACGTTGATAACTTGTACACCAACGTTGATAACTTGTGCACCAACGTTGATAACTTGTGCATTGACGTTGATAACCTGTGCACCGACGTTGATAACTTGTGCACCAACGTTGATAACTTGTGCACTGACGTTGATAACTTGTGCACTGACGTTGATAACTTGTGCACCAACGTTGATAACTTGTGCACCGACGTTGATAACTTGTGCACCAACGTTGATAACTTGTGCACCGACGTTGATAACTTGTGCACCGACGTTGATAACTTGTACACCAACGTTGATAACTTGTGCACCAACGTTGATAACTTGTGCACTGACGTTGATAACTTGTGCACCGACGTTGATAACTTGTGCACCAACGTTGATAACTTGTACACCAACGTTGATAACTTGTGCACAGACGTTGATAATTTGTGCACAGACGTTGATAACTTGTGCACTGACGTTGATGACTTGTGCACTGACGTTGATGACTTGTGCACTGACGTTGATAACTTGTGCACTGACGTTGATAACTTGTGCACTGACGTTGATAACTTGTACACCAACGTTGATAACTTGTGCACCAACGTTGATAACTTGTGCATTGACGTTGATAACCTGTGCACCGACGTTGATAACTTGTGCACCAACGTTGATAACTTGTGCACTGACGTTGATAACTTGTGCACTGACGTTGATAACTTGTGCACTGACGTTGATAACTTGTGCACCAACGTTGATAACTTGTGCACCAACGTTGATAACTTGTGCACAGACGTTGATAACTTGTGCACTGACGTTGATAACTTGTGCACCAACGTTGATAACTTGTGCACCAACGTTGATAACTTGTGCACCAACTTTGATAACTTGTGCACCAACGTTGATAACTTGTGCACTGACGTTGATAACTTGTGCACCAACGTTGATAACTTGTGCACCAACGTTGATAACTTCTGAACTTCATAAAAACGGGGTTTTCTGCGCCCTGGTGCATTAGAATGAAAACACTCGAGCTATACTTTCACATTTATCGTAACTTTCTAAGTTTAGTTTAAATCAGTGACATCGATAATTAATTAATATACAATGAAATTAATAAACATTGGTAATACAAATTTAATTGAAATTTATTTTAATTAAGAACACGATAAAAATGGAAAAAAATTAAGATGAAATCAAAAGAAATGTAAGGGAATATAAACAGAAAAAATCATTCTAAGGCAGGAAAGTGAAGTATCAACTCTCTTATGTTCCATTCGTTATTTATTACAACAAGAAAATTATGACCTGAGACAAATATTAACAATACAAGTCGTTGCTTTCTTCATTAATAACATTACTTATACCTGTTAGGTAAGACACACATGCAACAGTTAGGTATCTTTATTTAAACGTTTCGCCTACACATTAGGCTTCTTCAGTCGAGTACTGTGTAGGCGAAACGTTTCTAAATAAAGATACCTAACTGTTGCATATGTGTCTTACCTAACAACCTGTCGGTATTTTATACCATTTTAATGTTCATTACTTATACTTTGTGCACAATACTGGCATCCTCGGTAGCCTCATTTGGTGGACATCTTCGGAAGACTAGAAGTAGTCAGCCTAGCTATTCAACGTGTTTACAAATATCGTACAAAGGATTTGAGTACCACATATTTCAGTGTTATAAGTATGACTGTATTTTATGCACTCAGAACACTCATAGGATGGTGCAGCACACACCAGTCATGTAGATGGTAGTCACACAATGATGCACCACACACCAGTCATGTAGATGGTAGTCACACAATGATGCACCACACATCAGTCATGTAAATGGTAGTCACACAATGATGCACCACACACCAGTCATGTAGATGGTTGTCACACAATGATGCACCACACACCAGTCATGTAGATGGTAGTCGCACAGTGATGCACCACACATCAGTCATGTAGATGGTAGTCACGCAATGATGCACCACACACCAGTCATGTAGATGGTAGTCACACAGTGATGCACCACACACCAGTCATGTAGATGGTAGTCACACAATGATGCACCACACACCAGTCATGTAGATGGTAGTCACAAAGTGATGCACCACACACCAGTCATGTAGATGGTAGTCACACAATGATGCACCACACACCAGTCATGTAGATGGTAGTCACACAATGATGCACCACACACCAGTCACGTGGATTATAAAACAAATCACAGAATGGGTGGGGCCTGAACCCATGACAGACGAATCCTACTACACACACGTGTGTGTGTTAAACACTGGACAACCTGACTCTAATAAGATTCATTCAGTTAGGTATATTTCTTTACACCATAGGGAGGTAAACTTGGGCACATACTAACCTCCCTGTAGTGTATAGAAATATACCTAGTTGGACGTATCAAGGGGCAAAGTGGTTAGTGCACTGGTCTGGGAGTTTCAGGACTCGACTCTCGTGGGTACAAAGACCACCCGTTAGTGATTTGTTTGCAATCGAGCTATTGCTGTTTCGTGAGTCATGAGGATGGTTATCATTATCACAGTATGATGCACCACACATACTAGTCATGTGGATGATAGCCACAATATGATGCAATACATAGTAATCATGTGGATGATAGTTACACTGTGATGCAAAACTTATACTGATTATATGGATGATAGTCACTATATGATGCAACACACAGTAATCATGTGGATGATAGTCACAACATGATGCAACACACAGTAATCATGTGGATGACAGCCACAGTATGATGCAACACACACACATGTGGATGATAGTATCAAAGCAATACACATTAACCCTGGGAGCGAAGCTGCAACATTTCGATGATATCTTACAGTAGTAATGAACTATACATCAGTGTATTGATTAGGTGACAACTGTAATCACTTGATTACACAACTGATGACTTGGTACACACAAAGTGTAATGAGGGAAATATGGAAGGGATGAATGAGGATGATTTTAAAGATGGAGGACAAGAAGGAGGAGAAAGATAGTATAAGAAACGGAATGATGGGCATAATGAGGAATAAGATATGAACAGGAACGACAAGATAATGGCAATTTAAGAGAAAGGATGAGGTGCAGGAAGAGATCAGGATGAGGGGTAAGATGACGGGAAGAATGAGGGAATATAACGGGCAGGATGAGTTGTAAGATGACGGTAAGAATGATGGGCAAAATAGGAGAAGGATGATGGGAGTAACATGATGGGTCAGATGAGGTATGGGATAAGGGACGGGATTAGGAGAAGATACCGGGTAGGATGAGGGGCGAAATAAAGGACACAATGAGGAGATGGATGATGAACAAGAATAAGAAAAGTCGAGGGACAGAATGAAAGATAGGGTGAGAAGCTGGAGGAGGGGCAGAATCATGGGTAGGATGAGGAACAGGATGAGGGGTAAGATTAGGTGCAGGATGATGCAGGCTCAGATGCAAGACGAGTGGCGTGATGAAAGGCGTAATGAAGGCCAGGATGAGGGAGTAGGATGAGAGAAGGATGAGCAGCATGTGAGGAGGGATAAGCAGCAAGATGGGGGACAGCATAAGGAGCAGGATGAAGTGGGATGAGAGGCATAACGGGGGGTAGGATGAGGGGGTAGGGTAAGGGGGCAGGTTGAAGAGCTGGATGTGAGGCAGAATGTGTAGCAGGATGAGAGGCAAGGTGAGGGGGAGGATAAGAGGCATGATGAGAGGTTGGTTGTGAAGCAGAGTAATGACAGGATGAAGGGTGAAAGGAGGGGGTATAATTAGGAGCAATATAGGGAGCAGAATAGGAGTAGGGTAATTGGCAGAATAAATACCCTGACGTCAATGGTCACGAGAAGTCGTACCTATCCTGGGCTGTTTTAGGAGATTATTGGAGTGTAATAGAGCACAATTGCTTGTTTCTGTAGTATCTTAGGTGCTGAAGGGAGATTTTCCACTTCTCAAGAAGGAAAGTAAGAGCTACTAGATAAGTACAGGATAGCCATAAACTTATTTAAATCGAAGGGAAGGTTCTCGGTTATATGTAGCATTATGCTTAGGATAGGAGTGGGCAATGAACGAAGGTCTAAGACAGTTGGTGTAAATTGCTGGCTAGACAGGTACTGCAATGAGCTTACAATCCAGTTCATTGATAACTAGGGCAATGTCTATGGCAAACGTGATGTGTATGATAGGGATGGGGCGTGTCACTGGTGCAAGAGTGGTAGTGTTAGCTGACTCTGTTGACGGGGCCATTTCTGAATTTTCTAGAACTTCAGACTGATAGGCGATAGAGGTATGAGTTTATGAAGGCTTATAAAGAGGAACTCTTCCAAGGCATGACATTGACAGAAGTTTATGAAGAGGGAGTCTTCTAAGGAATGACATTGAAGCAGGACTTCCAGAAGGATAAAGAAGGAGAGGAGCCCATTCAAGGATGAATTAAATTACATGATTCAGTCTATTAAATGGGAATCGATGAGTAGGGGGGAAGGGGCTTTTAAAGTGGGAGTTTAAGGATTGGTGAACAAGGGAAGCGAGGGAACAGTGAGGCAGGAAAGGGAGGAATTACTGGGATTTAGTTGTTTTCCGGACGACTGAGTGGCTGAGTGGGAGCTTGGGTAGGAGGAGCCGAGGGAGGTTGCGGGGAAAAGAGGAAGAGGAAGTGTTGAAGAGGAAGACAGAGGGAGAGAGAGAAGAGGAGGGAAAAGAGTGGGATGGAAGGCATTTATTAAAGAGAGGAGAGAACCAGGAAAGTAACTGAGTGAGCTGGGAGAGAGGAAATAAAAACTGGAAGCAGCAGAGGAGAGGAATATATTGATGTAAACAATCTGGGATAGCTAAGTGTGTGTGTGTGTGTGTGTGTGTGTGTGTGTGTGTGTGTGTGTGTATGTGTGTGTGTGTGTGTGTGTATGTACGTACTCACCTATTTGTACTCACATATTTGTGGTTGCAGGGGTCGATTCATAGCTCCTGGCCCCCGCCTCTTCGCTGATTGCTACTAGGTCCTCTCTCTCCCTGCCCCATGAGCTTTATCATACCTCGCCTTAAAACTATGTATGGTTCCCGCCTCCACTACGTCACTTTCTAGGCCATTCCACGGCCTGACTACTCTATGACTGAAGAAATACTTCCTAACATCCCTTTGATTCATCTGAGTCTTCAACTTCCAATTGTGACCTCTTGTGTCTGTGTCCCATCTCTGGAACATCCCGTCTTTGTCCACCTTGTCTATTCCGCGCAGTATGTTATATGTCGTTATCATGTCTCCCCTGACCCTCCTGTCCTCCAGTGTCGTCAGGCCGATTTCCCTCAACCTTTCTTCGTAGGACAATCCCCGTAACTCTGGGACTAGTCTTGTTGCAAACCTTTGCACTTTCTCTAATTTCTTGACGTGCTTGACTAGGTGTGGATTCCAAACTGGTGCTGCATACTCCAGTATGTGCCTGACGTAAATGGTATACAGAGTCTTGAACGAATCCTTACTGAGGTATCGGAACGCTATCCGTAGGTTTGCCAGGCGCCCGTATGCTGCAGCAGTTATCTGATTGATGTGCGCCTCAGGAGATATGCTCGGTGTTATACTCACCCCCAGATCTTTTTCCTTGAGTGAGGTTTGCAGTCTTTGGCCATCTAAACTATATTGTGTCTGCGGTCTTCTTTGCCCTTACCCAATTTCCATGACTTTGCATTTGGCAGGGTTAAACTCAAGGAGCCAGTTGCTGGACCAGGCTTGTAGCCTGTCCAGGTCTCTTTGTAGTCCTGCCTGATCCTCATCCGATTTGATTCTTCTCATTAACTTCATATCATCTGCAAACAAGGACACTTCTGAGTCTACCCCTTCCGTTATGTCGTTCACATATACCAAGAACAGCGCAGGTCCTAGGACTGACCCCTGTGGAACCCCGCTTGTCACAGGCGCCCACTCTTACACCTCGTCACGTACCATGACTCGTTGTTGCCTCCCTGTCAGGTATTCTCTGATCCATTGCAGTGCCTTTCCTGTTATGTGTGCCTGATCCTCTAGCTTTTGCAGTAACCTCTTGTGAGGAACTTTATCGAAGGCCTTCCTGCAGTCCAAAAAAATGCAGTCGATCCACCCCTCTCTCTCTTGTCTTACTTCTGTCACCTTGTCATAAAACTCTAGTAGGTTTTTGACACAGGATTTTCCTTCCCTGAAACCGTGCTGGTTGTCACTTATACACTTGTTTCTTTCCAGGTGCTCCACCACTCTCCTCCTGATGATCTTCTCCATGATCTTGCATACTATACACGTTAGTGATACAGGTCTGTAGTTTAGTGCCTCATGTCTGTCTCCCTTTTTAAAAATTGAAACTACATTTGCCATCTTCCATACCTCAGGGAGTTGTCCAGTTTCAAATGATGTGTTGAGGATCTTTGTTAATGGTACACACAATATCTCTGCTCCCTCTTTAAGGACCCACGGAGAGATGTCTGGTCCCACCGCCTTTGAGGTGTCAAGTTCGCATAGCAGCTTCTTCACCTCCTCCTTGGTTATATGTACCTCATCCAGCACTTGCTGGTGTACCCCCCTGTTCTGATTTCCTGGAGTCCTACTGGTTTCCACTGTAAATACTTCTTTAAATCTCGTGTTGAGCTCCTGACATACCTCCCGGTCGTTTCTTGTGAATTCCCCATCACCCTTCCTCAGTCTGATTACCTGGTCCTTGACTGTTGTTTTCCTCCTGATGTGGCTGTACAAAAGCTTCGGGTCAGTCTTGACTTTCGATGCTATGTCATTTTCATATTGTCGCTGAGCCTCCCTTCTTATCTGTGCATATTCGTTTCTCGCTCTTCGGCTAATATCTTTATTTTCCTGAGTTCTCTGTCTTCTGTACCTTTTCCACTCTCTAGTACACTTAGTTTTTGCCTCCCTACACCTTTGGGTGAACCAAGGACTCGTTCTGTTCTTCCCATTATTTCTGTTTCCCTTGGGAACAAACCTCTCCTCTGCCTCCTTGCATTTTGTTACCACATAGTCCATCATTTCTTGTACTGATTTTCCTGTCAGTTCCCTCTCCCACTGAATGTCTTGAAGGAAGTTCCTCATACCTGAGTAGTTCCCCCTTTTGTAGTTTGGTTTTTCCCACCCTATTCCTGCTACTCTCTCCACTTGGTGCTCAACTATGTAGTCGAAGCACAGAACCACATGATCACTAGCTCCCAGGGGCCTTTCATACATAAAATCCTCGATGTCCGAACTACTCAAGGTGAATACAAGGTCCAGTCATGCTGGTTCATCCTCTCCTCTCTCTCTCTGGTAGTGTCTCTAACATGTTGATGCATGAAGTTTTCCAGTACCACATCCATCATCTTGGCTCTCCATGTTTCGGGACCCCCATGGGGCTTGAGGTTTTCCCAGTCAATCTCCTTGTGATTGAAATCACCCATAACTAGTAACTTTGCTCCCCCCATGTGTACTCTCCTGGCCACCTCGGCTTGTGTGTCGACCATTGCTCTGTTGCTCTCATCGTATTCTTCTCTTGGCCTCCTGCAGTTCTGTGGTGGGTTGTACAATACTGCAATTATCACCTTATGTCCCTCAGACTGGATTGTTCCTATTAAGTAGTCCCTTTCGCCCGTGCCATCCATTCCTTCTATTTTCTCAAAACCCCACTGGCTTTTAATGAGCAGTTCAACTCCTCCTCCCCATCTCCTCCCTCTGTCTTTCCTGAGGATTTGATATCCGGATGGAAAGATTGAATCTGTTATTATTTTGGTGAGTTTTGTTTCTGTGAGTGCTATATGTCTGGGGATGTCTCCTTGATTCTTTTGTGCCACTCCTCATACTTATTTGTTATTCCATCTGCATTTGTATACCAAACCTTCAACTTCTTTTCTAAGACTGTGGTCTGGGAGGTGTATTGGGATTGGGGAAGTGGGAGACCTGATAAGGAACTATGGGTGGTTGCTGTGGGGGTGGAGTTTGTAATGTAGTGGATGGGGGCATTGGATGTGGCATGGGTGTTTTGGTTTAGAGTGTTTGGTTGCACTGGGGTTGATCTGGTTGAGAGGCTTCTATAGGAAGTTGTGAGGGAGGCTGTATTTGATCTTCTTCCTGTATCTGGGATCTCCTGTCTGTCTTCTCCATCCTCTCTCTTTCCTCTTTTTGCCTTTGTACCATCTTTCTCAGTTTCTGCCTTTCTTCTTGTGTTCTGCCACGGTCGAGATACACCTTCCTGTATGCCGGCATGTCCCTTAATCGTGCTTTCTCCTGCAGGATCCTGTTCCGAGTCGATTATGCCTTGAAGGTCACTTTCACTGGCCGGGTTCTTTTTTTTACAAACCCCCCTGTTCTCCGAAAATTTTCCAGCTGGGTTATGTCGTCTTCTCCTATTGCTTCCGTGATGCTTTCAATTGCTTTTTTTTCCCTTGTTTTCTAGCTTCATATGTTTCCCCTTCAACTTCCTGAAGCCCATACACAAAGACTGACCTCACCCTTTCATTCTCCCACTGTATATCCCTGTGTATCCCCTCATTCAATTTGATTTCCTCCATTGCAGCTTTCCTTTCTTCAGTTTCACTTGCTAGTGTACTTGGGCTCAGTGGCCTGTCATTTTCCCTTTGCGGCTTTCCCTGGGCTCTGCTGTGGTCTGTTAGGGCCTCCGCATATAGCTTAGCTCTTTCATTTACTACAGTCTCCACTGATAGAGCTTCTACATGCAGTTTTGCTCCTTCTTTCCCTACAGTCCCCTTATTTGTGACTGAGGTAGCAGTCTCTGTTGCCAATCCCAAAATGTTCTTTAGTTCTTTAGGCTGTTTCAGATTTTTCATTTCCTCTTCTAAACTCTGTATCCTGGCCTCTGCTGCTTTGACTTGCACCACCCACTTCCTGCTTTCCATATCTATCCTCTCTTCCATTCTCATGCTAAGTTTTTCTAGTTTCTTTTCCCATTCATGTTCCCTTTTTACGAGCTCTGCTGCCCAATCTTCCTTTGCAGCTTCCTCCTCCTGTCCCTTGGTTTTTCTCGTTGCTCTCTGGCAACCCATTTTTGTTTTATCCTGATTGCCTCGGAGTGGGAAACCTATGTAATTCTGTGTGTTAGGTTAGTAGTGTGTATGTCAGAGTGTGGGGGGGGAGGTAGAGGAGGAACTGTGGCTATGTGGGAGAGGAGTGGGGAGGGGAAGTGGGTAGGAGGGAGAAGCAAGTGGGTGAGTGGGAGATGGAGAGGGGGAGGGTGAAAGAGGGAGGGAAGGGATCAGGGAAAGGAGTGAGATGTCGGTGGGGAGGGGGGGAGTGTATGTGTGAGTCTGGCTATGTGTGTGTGTTGTGTGTGTGTGTTGTGTGTGTGTGTTGTGTGTGTGTGTTGTGTGTGTGTATTGTGTGTATGTATATGTGTGTGTGTGTATGTGTATGTGTGTGTGTATGTGTATGTATGTGTGTGTGTGTATGTGAGTGTGTGAGGTAGGTGACTTGTGCGGAGTAATGTGAGTCTCAGTGGTCCTTTGATCGCAACTTCTTGTGACCTGACCCCCACCCTCCTGGGACTTGACCCCACCTACTTACAATGTTGCCCTTAGAAGCTTACCACTTAGCTTATAGTAAGTTACTCACCTTGTTCATTGAATTACCAATTGCTATTCCTTACTGAAAACTAGAGTGCCTATTCTTTATTGTGCTATGAGAGATCATTCGCAATCAGCTTGGAAGTTAATTTGAACTTGTAACCCCACACCCTCACAACCACTCATAAGTGAGTACAGTACTTGCAATGCAGCTGTAGCAGCCTGTAGATTGTCCAGCTCGATGTGACGTCCTGGCGTAGATCCACCTCAATTTCTCCTCGTTAATAATGTACCCTATTCACTGTATTTCTCTCACTGACACACGATTGTTTCACTTTATTAGCTTTCTTGGGTGACACTTGACAACGTCGCCTTACCACCCACACCAGCCTGCCCCTCTGTCTGCGCCACCACGTTTAATTTCTAGATCACTTACAAAATTGTGGCTCTCCCCACACTTTTGTGGCTCAGGCAGATTGTAAATCGGTTCTAGATTGTTCACTACCCTAACACACTTTGCAACAAATTGCAGAACACTTGGGTAGCCCTCAAAAACACTTATATTCGCGGAGCATGGAAGGCGTGACTCTCGCGCTTGGTGTCCCTACTGTGTGTGTGTGTGTGTGTGTGTGTACTCACCTAGTTGTACTCACCTAGCTGAGGTTGCGGGGGTCGAGTCCGAGCTCCTGCCAAGCCTCTTCACTGATCGCTACTAGGTCACTCTCCCTGAACCGTGAGCTTTATCATACCTCTGCTTAAAGCTATGTATGGATCCTGCTTCCACTACATCGCTTCCCAAACTATTCCACTTACTGACTACTCTGTGGCTGAAGAAATACTTCCTAACATCCCTGTGATTCATCTGTGTCTTCAACTTCCAACTGTGTCCCCTTGTTACTGTGTGTGTGTGTGTGTGTATACTCACCAAGTTGTACTCACCTAGTTGTGGTTGTAGGGGTCGATTCACAGCTTCAGGCCTACTGCAACAATACTACTTCTACTATCATTACTACTGCTACTATCACTACTACTTCTACCACTACTATTATCACTACTACTGCTACTACTACTATACTGCCACTATAACTACTGTTACTATCACTATTGCTGCTATTAATACTATCACTACTTCTGCTACTATCACTACTACTGCTACCACTATCACTACTACTGCTACCACAACTATCACTACTACTGTTACTATCACTACTATTTCTACCACTGCTGTTATTACTACTACTGCTACCACTGCTGTTATTACTACTACTGCTACCACTACTATTATCACTACTACTGCTACCACTACTGTTATCACTACAACTGCTACCACTACTATTATCACTACTACCGCTACCACTACCATTATCACTACTACCGCTACCACTACCATTATCACTACTACTGCTACCACTACTATTATCACTATTACTGCTACCACTACTATTATCACTACTACTGCTACCACTACTATTATCACTACTACTGCTACCACTACTATTATCACTACTACTGCTACCACTATCACTACTACTGCTACTATACTACAATAACTACTGTTACTATCACTACTATTTCTACCACTGCTGTTATTACTACTACTGCTACCACTACTATAATCACTACTACTGCTACCACTACTATTATCACTACTACTGCTACCACTACTATTATCACTACTACTGCTACCACTACTATTATCACTACTACTGCTACCACTACTATTATCACTACTACTGCTACCACTACTATTATCACTACTACTGCTACCACTACTATTATCACTACTACTGCTACCACTACTATTATCACTACTACTGCTACCACTACTATTATCACTACTACTGCTACCACTACTATTATCACTATTACTGCTACCACTACTATTATCACTACTACTGCTACCACTACTATTATCACTACTATTATCACTACTGCTGCTACCACTATTATCACTACTGCTGCTACCACTATTATCACTACTACTGCAACCACTACTATTAGCACTACTACTGCTACCACTATTATCACTACTACTGCTACCACTACCATTAGCACTATTACTGCTACCACTACTATTAGCACTACTACTGCTACCACTACTATTATCACTACTACTGCTACCACTACTACTATCACTACTACTGCTACCACTACTATTATCACTATTACCGCTACCACTACTATCACTGCTACTGCTACCACTACTATTATCACTATTACTGCTACCACTACTATTATCACTACTACTGCTACCACTACTATTATCACTACTACTGCTACCACTACTATTATCACTACTACTGCTACCACTACTACTATCACTACTACTGCTACCACTACTATCACTACTACTGCTACCACTACTATCACTACTACTGCTACCACTACTATTATCACTATTACTGCTACCACTACTATCACTATACTGCTACTACTACTATCACTATTACTGCTACTACTACTATCACTACTACTGTTACTACTATCACTACTACTGTTACTACTATCACTACTACTGCTACCACTACTATCACTACTACTGCTACCACTACTATTATCACTACTACTGCTACCACTACTATTATCACTACTACTGCTACCACTACTATCACTACTGCTGCTACCACTACACTACTACTCTACCACTACACTACTGCTACCACTACTATCACTATCACTATTACTGCTACCACTACTATTATCACTACTTACTGCTACCACTACTATCACTACTACTGCACTATTACTGCTACCACTACTATTATCACTATTACTGCTACCACTACTATCACTACTACTGCTACCACTACTACTACTGCACTACTACTATCTACCACTACCACTACTATCAATACTACTGCTACCACTACTATCACTACTACTGCTGCCACTACTATCACTACTACTGCTACCACTACTACTACCACTACTATCACTACTACTACTACACTACTACCACTATCACTACTACTACTACTACTACTGCTACCACTACTACTGCTACCACTACTATCACTACTACTGCTACCACTACTATCACTACTACTGCTACTACTGCTACCACTACTATCACTACTACTGCTACCACTATTATCACTACTACTGCTACCACTATTATCACTACTACTGCTACCACTATTATCACTACTACTGCTACCACTATTATCACTACTACTGCTACCACTATTATCACTACTACTGCTACCACTATTATCACTACTACTGCTACCACTATCACTACTACTGCTACCACTATTATCACTACTACTGCTACCACTACTATCACTACTACTGCTACCACTACTATCACTACTACTGCTACCACTACTATCACTACTACTGCTACCACTACTATCACTACTACTGCTACCACTACTATCACTACTACTGCTACCACTACTATCACTACTACTGCTACCACTACTATCACTACTACTGCTACCACTGCTACCACTATCACTACTACTGCTACCACTACTATCACTACTACTGCTACCACTACTATCACTACTACTGCTACCACTACTATCACTACTACTGCTACCACTACTATCACTACTACTGCTACCACTACTATCACTTCTACTACTACCACTACTGCTACCACTACTATCACTCTACCACTACTACTACTACTGCTACCACTATCACTACTACTGCTACCACTACTATCACTACTACTGCTACCACTACTATCACTACTACTGCTACCACTATCACTACTACTGCTACCACTACTATCACTACTACTGCTACCACTGCTTCACTACTACTGCTACTTCTCCCACTGTTACACTACTACTGCTACCACTATCACTACTATCACTACTACTGCTACCACTACTATCACTACTACTTCTACCACTAATATCACTACTACTGCTACTACTATCACTACTACTGCTACCACTATCACTACTACTGCTACCACTATCACTACCACTACTACCACTACTATCACTACTACTGCTACCACTACTATCACTACTAATGATACCACTACTATCACTACTACTGCTACCACTACCATCACTACTACTGCTACCATTGCTTCCACTACTATCACTACTTCTGCTACCACTACTATCACTACTACTGCTACCACTACTATCACTACTACTGCTACCACTACTATCACTACTACTGCTACTACTACTATCACTACTACTGTTACTACTACTATCACTACTACTGCTACTACTACTATCACTACTACTGTTACTACTACTATCACTACTACTGTTACTACTACTATCACTACTACTGTTACTACTACTATCACTACTACTGCTACTACTACTATCACTACTACTGTTACTACTACTATCACTACTACTGTTACTACTACTATCACTACTACTGTTACTACTACTATCACTACTACTGTTACTACTACTATCACTACTACTGTTACTATTATCACTATTACTGCTACTACTATCACTACTACTGTTACTACTATCACTACTACTGCTACTACTATCACTACTACTGCTACCACTACTATCACTACTACTGCTACCACTACTATCACTACTACTGCTACCACTACTATCACTACTACTGCTACCACTACTATCACTACTACTGCTACCACTACTATCACTACTACTGCTACCACTGCTACCACTATCACTACTACTGCTACCACTACTATCACTACTATCACTACTACTGCTACCACTACTATCACTACTACTGCTACCACTACTATCACTACTACTGCTACCACTACTATCACTACTACTGCTACCACTACTATCACTACTATCACTACTACTGCTACCACTACTATCACTACTACTGCTACTACTATCACTACTACTGCTACCACTACTATCACTACTACTGCTACCACTACTATCACTACTACTACTGCTACCATTATCACTACTACTACTTCTACCATTATCACTACTAATTCTGCTACCACTATCCCTACTACTATTGCTACCACTACCATCACTACTACTACTGCTACAATTATCACTACTACTATTGCTACCACTGTCACTACTACTACTGCTACAATTATCACTACCACTGCTACCACTACTATCACTACTACTACCACTGCTACCACTACTATCACTACTACTGCTACCACTACTATCACTACTACTGCTACCACTACTATCACTACTACTGCTACTTCTCCCACTGCTACACTACTACTGCTACCACTACTATACTACTGCTACCACTACTATCATCACTACTACTGCTACCACTACTATCACTACTACTGCTACCACTACTATCACTACTACTGCTACCACTACTATCACTACTACTGCTACCACTACTATCACTACTACTGCTACTACTGCTACCACTCCTATCACTGCCACTGATACCACTACTATCACTACCACTGCTACCACTATCACTACCACTGATACCACTACTATCACTACTACTGCTACCACTACTATCACTACTACTGCTACCACTACTATCACTACCACTGCTACCACTACTATCACTACCACTGATACCACTACTATCACTACTACTGCTACCACTATCACTACTACTGCTACCACTACTATCACTACTACTGCTACCACTACTATCACTACTACTGCTACCACTACTATCACTACTACTGCTACCACTACTATCACTACTACTGCTACCACTACTATCACTACTACTGCTACCACTACTATCACTACCACTGCTACCACTACTATCACTACTACTGCTACCACTACTATCACTACTACTGCTACCACTACTATCACTACTACTGCTACCACTACTATCACTACTACTGCTACCACTACTATCACTACTATCACTACTACTGCTACCACTATCACTACTACTGCTACCACTACTATCACTACTACTGCTACCACTACTATCACTACTACTGCTACCACTATCACTACTACTGCTACCACTATCACTACTACTGCTACCACTACTATCACTACTACTGCTACCACTACTATCACTACTACTGCTACCACTACTATCACTACTACTGCTACCACTACTATCACTACTACTGCTACCACTACTATCACTACTACTGCTACCACTACTATCACTACTACTGCTACCACTACTATCACTACTACTGCTACCACTACTATCACTACTACTGCTACCACTACTATCACTACTACTGCTACCACTACTATCACTACTACTGCTACCACTACTATCACTACTACTGCTACCACTATCACTACTACTGCTACCACTACTATCACTACTACTGCTACCACTACTATCACTACTATCACTACTACTGCTACCACTATCACTGCTACTGCTACCACTACTATCACTACTACTGCTACCACTACTATCACTACTACTGCTACCACTACTATCACTACTACTGCTACCACTACTATCACTACTACTGCTACCACTACTATCACTACTACTGCTACCACTACTATCACTACTACTGCTACCACTACTATCACTACTACTGCTACCACTATCACTACTACTGCTACCACTACTATCACTACTACTGCTACCACTACTATCACTACTACTGCTACCACTACTATCACTACTACTGCTACCACTACTATCACTACTACTACATTGTTCATTCTCTTCCACGTCATTTTGTTACCTTAATATGTCTACTTGAACTGTTTTTATTGGCATGAAATGACTGATGAGCGAAACGTTGCAGAAATAAAATGTCGCATTAGATGCAGCTGGAGGAGGAAGTTCAGCTTTAGGAGGAAGTTCAGCTGGAGGAGGAAGTTCAGCTGGAGGAGGAAGTTCAGCTGGAGGAGGAAGTTCAGCTGGAGGAGGAAGTTCAGCTGGAGGAGGAAGTTCAGCTGGAGGAGGAAGTTCAGCTGGAGGAGGAAGTTCAGCTGGAGGAGGAAGTTCAGCTGGAGGAGGAAGTTCAGCTGGAGAAGGAAGTTCAGCTGGAGGAGGAAGTTCAGCTGGAGGAGGAAGTTCAGCTGGAGGAGGAAGTTCAGCTGGAGGAGGAAGTTCAGCTGGAGGAGGAAGTTCGCCTGACGAAGGGTTAGTTATTACCAAAGTTATAAAAATTGTGTGTCACCACAAAGTTAGTGGCATCATGTCATCACAATGAACTGCATGTCATCACTAAATTCCCGTCAAGAACTGCATGTCATCTCTGTTTACACCAACACGAACTATTCGTTATCACCAAACGTACGTCAATAATTGCATTTCGTCACAAAACAAACATCAAGAATTGTATTTCATCACGAAATTTACCTGTAATTGTTAAATTAACGTGAACCTCATTTTATTACCATATTACTGACTAAAACATCATTATCAAACATCATTATCAAGATATTTAGGCCAATGACCTTTTACATAGAATCAATACATGACCAATAAACGTCTTCCCATTTAAGAGCCGAAACTCTCTGGCTGTCAGTAATAAAGTAGCCAATGGTGGTCTGACTCTCTGAAAATTACCATTATTATTCTATAATTTTCCATTAATAATGGTAATTTTCAAAAGCCAGCATGCATTTAGAAACTGTGTAAATAGGATAGAGTTTAGCAAAAACTTTTTGTTTTGATAAAAGGAAGTCTCGTGTTTCCAGCTGTCTCAGCCAGAGATATCAGTTCCCCGGCGAGTGGACGTTACGGTACTCTAGTCAAAATGGACGCCAGTCTGGGTCGAACTTTGAGAGTGAAAAATAACTGTAATGTAATGCATACATGCAAGAGTTATTGCAGAGATATTTAGGTGAGTTGCAAGTCACCAAAATAGGTTTCGTGTCGCTTAGACACGAAATAAGTTAGAAAATATTAAATTTTCACTGTTGGAAATCTGGCTTTTATTATTTAATTGCTTTATTATGTACGTTCCATTCTGTGCCTTCAAACTTTGATTAATAAAGATAATTATTTTGCAAAAGAATTTGTTCATTTCTTTATAATTCCATTAAATTATTTGTTTCTTGTATCACCTAATATTTCATAACCATTAGTTTTATTTTTGTTCCAAAATTAAGCACTATTAATTTATAGTCATTAACAAGTTAATAACAATTAGAACTTAATGGCATCTAATAAGTAAACATCAAGATCATTAGATCGTCTTTAAATGGGATGACAACAAAAGTTACATATTGTCACCCATTTCTCATCACTAACCATTACCCATTAAACAAAACTTATTATTATTAACAATACTGGATAGCTATTAACCTATCAACACCTAGAGCGGGATCATGATCAGCCAATCAACACAGGAGGATCACTACAATAAAATTGTTTCTTTGTATTGTGAACTGTAATTTCAGATCAATCATTTTTTTGTAAATTATAAATTATGCGCCCTTAACATGGGAGCCACGTTCAAGACTGAGAAAAAACGCGGTACCTGTGTTGAAACAAGTTTGGCCTAAAAGAAATTCTGGAGGTTTTGTACGTTATCCGGTTATTGAACTTAGGGAAAAAATGTCAGAGCGTAAGATGGAAACATAAACACATATGCAGTTTAATGTGATCCTTTATTGACAACGTTTCGCCCACATAGTGGGCTTTTTCAAGTCACAAACAGATCTGTTTGTGACTTGAAAAAACCCACTGTGTGGGTGAAACGTTGTCAATAAAGGATCACATTAAACTGCATATGTGTTTGTTTCCATTGTGTCGGTATTTTATACCATTTATTTTCAGAGCGTAAGATAACATTTATGAAGTGATTCAGGGAAACCGGTTAGCCAGACTTAAGGTGGGAAGTACATTGCCTGCACTCTGAAGGACTGTTGGAGATATGCTGAAGATTTTAGCTGAAGTGTAAGCCTGACTTTGGCAAGACAGAAACGGTGAAAATGATGGTGTTTCTCCTTTTGCGGGTCACTCTACCTTGGTGGGAGACGGCCGATGTGTTAATTAAAAATATATTTTAGATGTAGTTATTACCACACATTACAACAATTTATATTTTTTTTACAAAGCTCTTTGTAAAACAATAATTTTGGGAGGCAGTGTGTAAATTTGTTTGAGGTATCTGCACGAGTTTTATTCATGTGAGGTTGTACAGCAACTTTTTTTTTTTTTTGAGACGATCTGCTAGTATCCAACAAGATTTTTTTAAAGTCAGTAGCAGTACAAGTTTTGTAAATAAATATTACCATTTTGTGGAAAAAATTACACCAGTACCGTGAGTTTTTTAGGATAATGTGAGAAGTCACGAAAGTGCTTGGAATTTCACTGTTTTTTCACCGGTGGTTGTTCTGCTTATATATATATATATATATATATATATATATATAAGAAACAGATGATTGCTGATGTTATGAATGAAAAGAAGTTGGATGTCCTGGCCCTAAGCGAAACAAAGCTGAAGGGGGTAGGAGAGTTTCAGTGGGGGGAAATAAATGGGATTAAATCTGGAGTATCTGAGAGAGTTAGAGCAAAGGAAGGGGTAGCAGTAATGTTAAATGATCAGTTATGGAAGGAGAAAAGAGAATATGAATGTGTAAATTCAAGAATTATGTGGATTAAAGTAAAGGTTGGATGCGAGAAGTGGGTCATAATAAGCGTGTATGCACCTGGAGAAGAGAGGAATGCAGAGGAGAGAGAGAGATTTTGGGAGATGTTAAGTGAGTGTATAGGAGCATTTGAACCAAGTGAGAGAGTAATTGTGGTAGGGGACTTGAATGCTAAAGTAGGAGAAACTTTTAGAGAGGGTGTGGTAGGTAAGTTTGGGGTGCCAGGTGTAAATGATAATGGGAGCCCTTTGATTGAACTTTGTATAGAAAGGGGTTTAGTTATAGGTAATACATATTTTAAGAAAAAGAGGATAAATAAGTATACACGATATGATGTAGGGCGAAATGACAGTAGTTTGTTGGATTATGTATTGGTAGATAAAAGACTGTTGAGTAGACTTCAGGATGTACATGTTTATAGAGGGGCCACAGATATATCAGATCACTTTCTAGTTGTAGCTACACTGAGAGTAAAAGGTAGATGGGATACAAGGAGAATAGAAGCATCAGGGAAGAGAGAGGTGAAGGTTTATAAACTAAAAGAGGAGGCAGTTAGGGTAAGATATAAACAGCTATTGGAGGATAGATGGGCTAATGAGAGCATAGGCAATGGGGTCGAAGAGGTATGGGGTAGGTTTAAAAATGTAGTGTTAGAGTGCTCAGCAGAAGTTTGTGGTTACAGGAAAGTGGGTGCAGGAGGGAAGAGGAGCGATTGGTGGAATGATGATGTAAAGAGAGTAGTAAGGGAGAAAAAGTTAGCATATGAGAAGTTTTTACAAAGTAGAAGTGATGCAAGGAGGGAAGAGTATATGGAGAAAAAGAGAGAAGTTAAGAGAGTGGTGAAGCAATGTAAAAAGAGAGCAAATGAGAGAGTGGGTGAGATGTTATCAACAAATTTTGTTGAAAATAAGAAAAAGTTTTGGAGTGAGATTAACAAGTTAAGAAAGCCTAGAGAACAAATGGATTTGTCAGTTAAAAATAGGAGAGGAGAGTTATTAAATGGAGAGTTAGAGGTATTGGGAAGATGGAAGGAATATTTTGAGGAATTGTTAAATGTTGATGAAGATAGGGAAGCTGTGATTTCGTGTATAGGGCAAGGAGGAATAACATCTTGTAGGAGTGAGGAAGAGCCAGTTGTGAGTGTGGGGGAAGTTCGTGAGGCAGTAGGTAAAATGAAAGGGGGTAAGGCAGCCGGGATTGATGGGATAAAGATAGAAATGTTAAAAGCAGGTGGGGATATAGTTTTGGAGTGGTTGGTGCAATTATTTAATAAATGTATGGAAGAGGGTAAGGTACCTAGGGATTGGCAGAGAGCATGCATAGTTCCTTTGTATAAAGGCAAAGGGGATAAAAGAGAGTGCAAAAATTATAGGGGGATAAGTCTGTTGAGTGTACCTGGTAAAGTGTATGGTAGAGTTATAATTGAAAGAATTAAGAGTAAGACGGAGAATAGGATAGCAGATGAACAAGGAGGCTTTAGGAAAGGTAGGGGGTGTGTGGACCAGGTGTTTACAGTGAAACATATAAGTGAACAGTATTTGGATAAGGCTAAAGAGGTGTTTGTGGCATTTATGGATTTGGAAAAGGCGTATGACAGGGTGGATAGGGGGGCAATGTGGCAGATGTTGCAAGTGTATGGTGTAGGAGGTAGGTTACTGAAAGCAGTGAAGAGTTTTTACGAGGATAGTGAGGCTCAAGTTAGAGTATGTAGGAAAGAGGGAAATTTTTTCCCAGTAAAAGTAGGCCTTAGACAAGGATGTGTGATGTCACCGTGGTTGTTTAATATATTTATAGATGGGGTTGTAAGAGAAGTAAATGCGAGGGTCTTGGCAAGAGGCGTGGAGTTAAAAGATAAAGAATCACACACAAAGTGGGAGTTGTCACAGCTGCTCTTTGCTGATGACACTGTGCTCTTGGGAGATTCTGAAGAGAAGTTGCAGAGATTGGTGGATGAATTTGGTAGGGTGTGCAAAAGAAGGAAATTAAAGGTGAATACAGGAAAGAGTAAGGTTATGAGGATAACAAAAAGATTAGGTGATGAAAGATTGAATATCAGATTGGAGGGAGAGAGTATGGAGGAGGTGAACGTATTCAGATATTTGGGAGTGGACGTGTCAGCGGATGGGTCTATGAAAGATGAGGTGAATCATAGAATTGATGAGGGAAAAAGAGTGAGTGGTGCACTTAGGAGTCTGTGGAGACAAAGAACTTTGTCCTTGGAGGCAAAGAGGGGAATGTATGAGAGTATAGTTTTACCAACGCTCTTATATGGGTGTGAAGCGTGGGTGATGAATGTTGCAGCGAGGAGAAGGCTGGAGGCAGTGGAGATGTCATGTCTGAGGGCAATGTGTGGTGTGAATATAATGCAGAGAATTCGTAGTTTGGAAGTTAGGAGGAGGTGCGGGATTACCAAAACTGTTGTCCAGAGGGCTGAGGAAGGGTTGTTGAGGTGGTTCGGACATGTAGAGAGAATGGAGCGAAACAGAATGACTTCAAGAGTGTATCAGTCTGTAGTGGAAGGAAGGCGGGGTAGGGGTCGGCCTAGGAAGGGTTGGAGGGAGGGGGTAAAGGAGGTTTTGTGTGCGAGGGGCTTGGACTTCCAGCAGGCATGCGTGAGCGTGTTTGATAGGAGTGAATGGAGACAAATGGTTTTTAATACTTGACGTGCTGTTGGAGTGTGAGCAAAGTAACATTTATGAAGGGATTCAGGGAAACCGGCAGGCCGGACTTGAGTCCTGGAGATGGGAAGTACAGTGCCTGCACTCTGAAGGAGGGGTGTTAATGTTGCAGTTTAAAAACTGTAGTGTAAAGCACCCTTCTGGCAAGACAGTGATGGAGTGAATGATGGTGAAAGTTTTTCTTTTTCGGGCCACCCTGCCTTGGTGGGAATCGGCCGGTGTGATAATATATATATAAATATATATATATATATATATATATATATATATATATATATATATATATATATATATATATATATATATATATATATATATATTTATATATATATATATATATGTCGTGCCGAATATGTAAAACTGGTCAGTTAGCAAGAACTCATTTAAAATTAAGTCCTTTCTAAAATTTTCTCTTATATGTTTAAAGATATATTTTTTTCATTAATGTTAATGTAAAAAATTTTAATTTTGCATCAAAAGAAACTTAGAAAACTTACCTAACCTTATTATAACAAGAACAATTTATTTTAGCCTAACCCAACTAAATATATTTTAGATTTGTTTACAATAATTTAATACTAAACAAACACAGTGAAATACATTTTTTTCGTTAGGTTCAGAATGATTTTGGCGAAATTATTGCATACACAAATTTTCACTTGTCCTATATGGCAAGATGAGCGTTGCTATTTAAGCCAAGATCGCAAGTTCTGCCTATTCGGCACGACATATATATATATATATATATATATATATATATATATATATATATATATATATATATATATAGAAAATAACCACTCTGAAAGAATAGAGAAATTCCAAACGCTTTCGTGACTACTCACATTATCAAGGAACTATGAAAGTAAAGCATCCAAGGAAGCTATATAAGGGGTCTGGCCAGCACCGCACTATCAGATCCCACAACGGTTAAACACCTGACGCGCGCCGACCCAACTTGGATAGGTCCTTTGCACAACTCACCCACAAACTATTCTACCCAAGAAAATTTAAAAATTATTATTTGTCCAGTGTATTATTAAATTCTTCCCAAATTCTATTAATTATAAATGGATCTAATTTACATAAACCAAAGGAAATATTCATATTATTGTCAAAACTGCTTTTTATGAAACAAGATTCAATTATATTCCTGTCGACTATGGACTTGCTTGATACTACTTTCTCAACTTTTTGAAAATCAATTGGATGGTTAAAATCTCTTACATGTATAAATAGAGCATTGGAATCTTGTCCAGTTCTAATGCTATATTTATGTTGTTTTAATCTTAGTTCGAGATTTTTACCAGTTTGACCGTAATAAACTTTATCGCAAATTTTACAAGGAATCTTATAGACACATCCATCAGCATTTTGGGGGGAATTCTTTATCAAAAGTTTTTTTACTGTATCAAGATTTTTGAATACAACTTTAATATTAAAAGTCTTAAGAAGAGAAGGCATATCAACCAAGTTTTCATGGTAAGGGAGAACCAACATATTTTTAGTTGAATAAGGCTGGTTGTCCCTTTTTTGATTGTAAAAAGTATTTCTAGCAACTTTAAAAGATTTATCAATTACATTTCTTGGGTATTTTAAATCATTACCTATTTCATAAATTTTGGATATTTCCTCATCTATGAACTCAGGACTACAAATTCGTAAAGCTCTCAAAAACATTGATGAGAAAACAGACAGTTTGACTCTATCTTGATGCGAGGAATAATAGTGGACATAGGAACAGTTATTTGTAGGTTTTCTGTAAATTTTAAATTTGAATTCATTATTACCCTTAATAATTAAAACATCTAGAAAAGGCAATGAGTTATTTTCTTCAAACTCAACAGTAAAGTTTATAGAATGGGCTAAGCTATTTAATTTTCCAATGAAATGGTGTATATCTACATTTTTGGGCATAAGACACAAAATATCATCAACATATCTGAACCATTTAGCTCTATTAGGGAGGATTGTGTTAAGCAACCTTGCTTAACACAATCCTGATAGTGAGGTGCTGGCCAGACCCCATATATAGCTTCCTTGGATGCTTTACTTTCATAGTTCCTTGATAATGTGAGTAGTCACGAAAGCGCTTGGAATTTCTCTATTCTTTCAGAGTGGTTGTTTTGCATATTCTGATATCACCTGTTTACTGTGATCTTATCGTATGTATATATATATATATATATATATATATATATATATATATATATATATATATATATATATATATATATGTATATTTTATACATAATGTCGTGCCGAATATGTAAAACTGGTCAATTAGCAAGAACTCATTTAAAATTAAGTCATTTCTAAAATTTTCTCTTATGCGTTTAAAGATATATTTTTTTTTCATTAATGTTAATGTAAAAAAAATTAATTTTGCACCAAAAGAATCTTAGAAAACTTACCTAACCTTATTATAACAAGAACAATTGATTTTAGCCTAACTCAACTATATGTATTTTAGATTTGTTTACAATAATTTAATACTAAACAAACACAGTGAAATATATTTTTTTCGTTAGGTTCAGAATGATTTTGGCGAAATTATTGCATACACAAATTTTCGCTTGTCCTATATGGCAAGATGAGCGTTGCTATTTAAGCCAAGATCGCAAGTTCTGCCTATTCGGCACGACATATATATATATATATATATATATATATATATATATATATATATATATATATATATATAGTCTCGACGTCCACAGCAGGACTCGAATCTGCAAACTCTGTATCAGAGTCAGAGTCCACAGTTCTTTATCACGTAGCCAGACCCCAGATAAGTATAGGCGCCTAGTCGGAAGTAGACGATGTTTCCCCACACTCCTAGGCACCAGGGTATGGGGAAACATCGTCTACTTCCGACTAGGCGCCCATACTTATCTGGGGTCTGGCTCTGTGGTAAAGTACCGTGAACTCTGATACAGAGCTTGCAGGTTCGAGTCCTGCTGTGGTCGAAGAGACAATGTAAATAATTTCGCCTGTTTGTGAATTGTTAAGTGTGTGTGTATGTGTGTGTGTGTATGTGTGTGTGTGTGTGTGTATATATATATATATATATATATATATATATATATATATATATATATATATATATATATATATATATATATTTATTTATGTGAAAATCTATTTTCAGATGACACTCGTTAATTTTAACACTACATAATTGTGACACTCAGTAATTGTCACTTTGACTATCACTGACACTATATAATATCACACTACAATTTTGACTTCTATAAACCTTGTTTTAGACATTCTTGAAAATAAATAATGTGAAACGATGTAAATGAAAATTTAAAAAATGTAAAACCAGTTTTATGAGACACTGACTTGAGACACACAGTAAATGTGGATACATTAAATTCTTTCACCTGAATTCTAAGTCTGTGTTTCGGGGGCCAAGGTCCTCAAGTCATGACCAGGCCTCGGGGTTAATAAGGGCTTGATCAACCAGGCTGTTATTGCTTGCCACACGCAATCCAACGTTAGAACCGCAGCCCGGCTAATCAGGTGATGACTTTAGGTATCTGTTAAGCTCCCTCTCAAAACAGCCAGGAGTCTATTGGTAATCCCGTTACGTATGCTGGGAGGCAGATAAACAGGCTTAGGCCTCAGACATTTATTTTTTTTTCCTTAGTGTACTCATGGCACCCATGCTTTTCATTGGAGTATAAGCACCGTCTGCCGAGTCTTATGTTATCGTAGTAAGTGATTTCTGTTAACACATTTGGGCTGGAGTTTTGAGACTATGACCGCGGGTTTAATCCCGGCCGGGGGTATGGTTTATTTGCAATCGTGTCATTACGATTTCTTGAGTCATGTTGACGGCAGTGAAGGGACTTCAGCTAGAGTTCGTCAAGGCCACGCTAGCTGGAGATTCGTCTGTAAAAACTTGCATTTGTGGTCACAGAGGTGCCTGTGCTAACCTTCCAATGGTGTAGAAATATACCTAGTTGGATGAATCTTATTGTGGCTAGCTGGTCTAGTGGCTAACGCGACGGGCTGGAGTTTTGAGACTCTATGACCGCGGGTTCAATCCCGGCCGGGGGTATGGTTTGTCTATCTGTTTAATAACCATGTCCCTCGTGGCAGTAATATTAGTTAATTTAAATTCATCAGGAACTAAATAATTGTTAATTATTGGAATGTCATTTACATCTTCCTGTGTAAAAACTGACAAAAAAATAATCATTAAATAAGGAACACATTTCCAGATCGTTATCCGTCAGCTGTCCATTCCCAATTCCTAGATTTTAATCTAGGTGAGGCCTTACTAATGATGTATAAAGCTGCGGTATGACCTCTGGACTTCTGTTGCTTACACTTTTTGATATAAATCCCAGTAATCTATTTGCCTTATTACGTACTCTTAGGCACTGCTGTCTTGGTTTAAGGTTGCTGCTTACCATAACCCCCAAGTCCTTTTCGCAATCTATATTGCTAAGTTCTACATTATTTAACTTGTAAGTGCTAGGGTTATGGACACTCCCGAGCTTCAGAACCTTGCATTTATCTACATTGAACTGCATCTGCCACTTTTCTGACCAAGAATAGAGTTTGTCCAAATCCTTCTGAAGTTCCCTAACATCTACGTTTGAATCAATTATCCTACCTATCTTTGTGTCATCGCCGAATTTGCTCATATCACTAGCAGTTCCTTCATATACACAATATCATATTCATTACCATGATCTACCCCCTCAAACACCTTAGTGAAAAAAGTTAGTAAATTCGTTAGACAGGAACGCCCCTTTATAAAACCGTGTTGAGAATCATTAATCAATCTGGGCCTGTCAAGATGGCTACGAATTGCTTCGGCAATTATTGATTCCATAAATTTTCCCACTATGGTCTACATTGGTCTATAGTTCGAAGCCAAGGACCTGTCACCTGCCTTGTAAATAGGTATTACATTTGCCATTTTCCACTTATCAGGCACAATGCCAGTTTGTAGTGATATGTTAAAAAGATTAGCCAAAGGTATGCTAAGTTCCTCTTTACATTCCTTTAGCACCCTTGCAAACAGTTCATCAGGGCCTGGGCATTTCTTAGGTTTTAGTTTCTCTATTTGTCTGAGGACCATGTCACTAGTTACCGCAATCGTACATAGTTTATTATCATCCTGTTCTACATAATCTATTATTTCAGGAATATCGCTAGTATTTTCCTGGGTGAAAACTGAGAGGAAGTAGGTATTGAAAATTTCACACATATCCTTATCACTTTCAGTGATCTGACCAGAGTTACTCTTAAGTGGGCCAATCTTGCCCCTAATCTTCTGTATACCTGAAAGAACCCTTTTGGGCTAGTCTTTGAATCCCTTGCGACCTTAGCCTCATAATCCCTTTTTGCTTTTCTTATTCCTTTCTTTATTTCTCTCTTTAATTGAATATATTGATTTCTTAACTGCCCATCCCCTCTTTTGATACGCCTATATATGCCTCTCTTTTGACCAATGAGATGTTTCAATCTATTGTTCATCCATTTGGGATCATTTTTGTTAGATCTAATTTCCCTACTCGGAGCAAAAGTTGTCTGGGCAGCTAGAACTATACTCTGAAAATCATCATATTGGCAACCAAGATCACCTACCTGACCCATAGTCAGGACATCCCAATTTAGCCCACCCAGGTAATTTTTCAGTCCCATGAAGTCGGCCAAGCGAAAATTTGGGACAGTGATTTGATTGCAGTTATCTGGGTAATTTCATGATATATTGAAACTAAGTGATTTGTGGTCACTCTCCCCAAGCTCATCATTAACCTCAAGATTACTAATTAGTGAATCTTTGTTGGCAAGAACCAAGTCAAGCAGATTGTTTCCTCTAGTTGGTTCTGTCACAACCTGTTTTAGAAAGCAATCCTGAACCGTATAAAGAAAGTCACTAGACTCAAGATTTCCTGTCAAATTGTTCCAATCAATTTGTCTAAAGTTAAAATATCCCATTATCACATTTTCATATCTGGATGCCTTATGAATTTCGTCCCATAACAGCTTACTGCACTCCCTATCAAGGTTTGGGGGCCTATAAATCACATCCAAAATTAATTTGTCACGTCCATCGAGAAACTGTAGCCAAACAGATTCTGTGTTCGATGTTTCTAATCTTATATCATGTCTAAGACAACAATTTAAATTTTCTCTGACATCGCCACTCCACCACCCTTCCTGTTGACCCTATCAGTGTGGAATAGTGTATAACCCTGTATGTTGCATTCAGAAGGCATTTCTCTATCTTTCAGGTTGAACCAGGTCTCTGTTATACCAATAATATCTATATTACCTACACTTGCAAGTAATCTTAGTTCATCTATCTTATTTCTTATATTCCTACTATTTGTATAGTAAACCTTAAGGGAGCTAATTACTCGTTGCCCTCTACTATCCCTCTTTGTTTGTTGATCAATTGATTTGCCATTTCTAGCACTTTATTTTGAATATTGTCTTTTAAACACATCCCTGAGGTATCCCAGTAATAACTGCTGTTTTTAACCCTAATGCTGCAGCCTGATTGTTTCCCACAAACACCCATACCTCTATAATCTATCAGTTTAAATTCCTAGACAAGTCATCAATTACCCTCTCAATTGAATTGGCTAATGCAACCACTCCATCCCCAGAGAGACGAACCCCATCCCTTGCATACATATCACGTTTGCCAAAGAATAGGTCCCAGTTATCAATGAATGGGATTGCAAGTTCCTTGCAGTACCTGTCTAGCCAGCAATTTATACCCATTGCCCTAAACATCCATTCATTGCCCACTCCCTTTCTAGGCAAGATGCTACATATGACTGGGATCCCTCCCTTTGACCTAACTACTTCTATGGCTGACCTGTACTTATCCAGCAGCTCCTGTCTCCTGCCCTTCCAAATGTCATCACCCTCAGCACTAAGACAGATAATGGGCTTGTTCCCATTACCTGCCATAATATTATCCAACCTGCTGACTATGTCACCAACACCAGCTCCAGGAAGACACACTGTCTGACCTTTCTGTCTCTGTTACAAAATGCACGGTCCATACATCTTACCTGAGAATCGCCTATTAAAATATTTTTACCTTGATTAGCAGGGAAATCAATGATACCTTCTACCTCACTAACCACTGACGTACACTTGTCTTGGAGAACAGAGAATAGATTTCCTACCTTCACATCTCTTATTAACTCTCCTCATCTTCCTGAACTGTGAACCACTTGCCACTTAAAGCGGCTGCCACTATCACTGCTGGTGACCATTCCTTCCTTACCAGCTAAATCCTTCTCACACTCGCTCCCAAACTCATCTATGCGAAGCTTCAGCCTCCTATTTTCCTCCTGAAGAAGTAGAATCTCCTTCATCAACACTTTAACCTGAGATTCTAAAACACTACAACAAGCCATGGTGCTTGGTAACAGCCCACGCTAACTCTCAAGAGCTGAGGCAGGTATGGAACTGAACTTCTCCAGGCCGAGGGACTGACAACCTCAAATTCTACGACTTTAAGGGTGATGGACTGATTACATCGTCTTCACATCTCTACTGTTCCTGCCTACTTTCTGTATTCGACTGAAGAAGCCTACTGTGTAGGCGAAACGTTTCGGAATAAAGTTGTCTAACTGTTGCATATGTGTCTTACCTAACAACCTGTCGGTATTGTATACCATTTTGATGTTCATCTTGTCAGACACTGCAACACGTGGCATCTTGGTACAGAAAACACCTTGAACAAGCTTTTCAAGTGAGAAGGGTTGGATCTGAGAGGGACATGACCTCTCAGTTGCCTCTCACTACTACTATTACTACTACTACTACTACTACTACCCTGCACCTCTCCTTCCGACAGTATTTAAGTCTCCGCACTGTCGCTTGATCTTCAGATAGTTCCTGACTATGGAACTGAACTTCTCCAGGCCGAGGGACTGACAACCTCAAATTCTACGACTTTAAGGGTGATGGACTGATTACATCGTCTTCACATCTCTACTGTTCCTGCCTACTTTCTGTATTCGACTGAAGAAGCCTACTGTGTAGGCGAAACGTTTCGGAATAAAGTTGTCTAACTGTTGCATATGTGTCTTACCTAACAACCTGTCGGTATTGTATACCATTTTGATGTTCATCTTGTCAGACACTGCAACACGTGGCATCTTGGTACAGAAAACACCTTGAACAAGCTTTTCAAGTGAGAAGGGTTGGATCTGAGAGGGACATGACCTCTCAGTTGCCTCTCACTACTACTATTACTACTACTACTACTACTACTACCCTGCACCTCTCCTTCCGACAGTATTTAAGTCTCCGCACTGTCGCTTGATCTTCAGATAGTTCCTGACTATGGAACTGAACTTCTCCAGGCCGAGGGACTGACAACCTCAAATTCTACGACTTTAAGGGTGATGGACTGATTACATCGTCTTCACATCTCTACTGTTCCTGCCTACTTTCTGTATTCGACTGAAGAAGCCTACTGTGTAGGCGAAACGTTTCGGAATAAAGTTGTCTAACTGTTGCATATGTGTCTTACCTAACAACCTGTCGGTATTGTATACCATTTTGATGTTCATCTTGTCAGACACTGCAACACGTGGCATCTTGGTACAGAAAACACCTTGAACAAGCTTTTCAAGTGAGAAGGGTTGGATCTGAGAGGGACATGACCTCTCAGTTGCCTCTCACTACTACTATTACTACTACTACTACTACTACTACCCTGCACCTCTCCTTCCGACAGTATTTAAGTCTCCGCACTGTCGCTTGATCTTCAGATAGTTCCTGACTATGGAACTGAACTTCTCCAGGCCGAGGGACTGACAACCTCAAATTCTACGACTTTAAGGGTGATGGACTGATTACATCGTCTTCACATCTCTACTGTTCCTGCCTACTTTCTGTATTCGACTGAAGAAGCCTACTGTGTAGGCGAAACGTTTCGGAATAAAGTTGTCTAACTGTTGCATATGTGTCTTACCTAACAACCTGTCGGTATTGTATACCATTTTGATGTTCATCTTGTCAGACACTGCAACACGTGGCATCTTGGTACAGAAAACACCTTGAACAAGCTTTTCAAGTGAGAAGGGTTGGATCTGAGAGGGACATGACCTCTCAGTTGCCTCTCACTACTACTATTACTACTACTACTACTACTACTACCCTGCACCTCTCCTTCCGACAGTATTTAAGTCTCCGCACTGTCGCTTGATCTTCAGATAGTTCCTGACTATGGAACTGAACTTCTCCAGGCCGAGGGACTGACAACCTCAAATTCTACGACTTTAAGGGTGATGGACTGATTACATCGTCTTCACATCTCTACTGTTCCTGCCTACTTTCTGTATTCGACTGAAGAAGCCTACTGTGTAGGCGAAACGTTTCGGAATAAAGTTGTCTAACTGTTGCATATGTGTCTTACCTAACAACCTGTCGGTATTGTATACCATTTTGATGTTCATGACCGCAGGTGACCACTGACCTCAGCGTACTGTACATTCTCTAGATCTGCTCTCTCACCTGCCTTGAATGGGGCTGTTAGCACAGAGCAATATTTCAGCCTAGAGAACGCAAGTGACTGAAAGAGGATTATCATTGACAAGGCATCCCTTGTTATGAAAGTTCTCATTATCCAACCTATCATTTTCCTCACATAAGTGATAATGAGACAGTTGTGATCGTTAAAGGCGAGATCATTTGTTATTATCACTCCCAAGTTCTTCATATTAGGTTACCACTCTACTGAATGAATAGAATTTGTTGTATACTCAGTTCTAGCTTTTATATTATCATGTTTTCCGTAAAGGAATACCTGAAATTTGTTCTTTTAACGTACTGTTTTCCGCAGCCCATTGAAAAACTTCATTTATATTAGCTTGGGGATTTACCATGTACTCAATGGATGACACACTCAAGCAGAATCCAGTATCATCTGCAAGGGAAGATTTAGTAGTGTGGTTTACATCTGTCTGTTAGATATGGCAATGAGGAAAAAGATGGGGGCGAGTTCTATTCCGGCTGCCTCCAACTTAACTCTGCCATTATTATTTGTAATTTACTCGTTAGAAAGTTACAGATCTATCTGCCTACTTTTCAAGATATTTTATCACTTTTATCATGATAACACTAGTCCATTGCTTTTGCAAAATCTGTCTATGCTACATTTGTGTTATGTTTGTCGTCCAGTAGTTGTGAGTGGCAGGAGCTGCCAGCTGTAACCCAGGATGTGCAGCCAATTTAGAATCAATAAAATACTATAAAATTTAACAACAGGAACATGATTATCTCTTGATTTTAATAATTTGTTGATGTAAGAAATTGTTAATCTTTGAAAACACGAGTCATATATCCACACTAATTCGAAAATGAGAGATTATAAATACCTAATAATTTTGATAAAGGAATTTGGATTAAACGAAATTTGAAACAGTATTTCTGAGACGGTTTAAACAGCCTATAATTTTGTTTCCTAAAGATTTTGGCTTCACATTTTTGTGAAATCTAATTTTTTATTCAGTAATTTGCACTCATAGTTTTGTTGAGACTCATTATTAATGACACAGAAAATGTGACCCTAATTTTTTGTAAAAAAAAAAAAAAAAAAAAAAATTACGAATACTCAATAATTTGACCCCAAGTTATTTACATATTTTTTACACACAAATTATTTCAACATAAAATAATTTGAAATGTACATAAATGAAAATTCCAATAATTTTGAAACTAAATTATCTTAAAAAAAAAAAAAAACTGGAACACCCAATCATATGGCTGTAATTACTTTTTTTTATACAATAGTTTTCTAATTACTGTTATTGTTACATATGCATTTTGAATCCACTTATTCTCATGTATTTTTTTTTTCTTATTTTTTCTTATTTTTAAAATATATTTTACTTTTCTCAAAAGGTATAAAAACATTTAATGTTTATTGTTAAGTCCGGAATGTTGTTGTTATTTTTTGTTTGTATTACCAAAAACTGATGGATATTTTCGTTATAATTCAGAATTTCTTTCTTTTAGCCCCACCTAGGCAGGGGCCAGTAGGCCTACTAAATATTAATTCTACACTTTCAAGCATTATCATACATTGTTAAATATTATTCAAAACATCTGCATGGTAATCATACACTGCTAAACATTATTCAAAACTACTTGATGATAATTCTACACAGTTAAATATTCAGATCTACCAAATTGTTAATCTGAACACATACAAATTATGCAAAACTCCTTAATGTTAATTATTCACTCCTAAACATTATTCAAAACTACTAAACATTCTTCAGCTTTCCTTTTTTTATATCCAACAAACAATCTACATATTTTATGCTCCGTGTTTTACCGGCATTACATGATAAAATTAATCGTAAAAGCTTTCCCATTTCGGTAAAAATCTCCAATATTAAATTAGCGAGAATATATAACTCTGCCATTTTTTAAATTGTATTAATTACAACAATGTATCTATGGCTTTATCATCTCGATGAAATGATCAGTGGAATAATTAACTTTAATTAAGGCCGAAAAGCGTTTAAATATTAATGTCAAAATCAGTTTTAGTTTTGGACGTGTGTTGTCAACAAAGAGTTTGCGATTATCATTCTTTTCTGGCTAGTTGCAGCGATCATCTGTCTGTCTGTCTGATCTATCGCAGCGACCTTTTGGACGAGCCTTTGTCTTCTTGACGGTCTGTTTGATCTGTCGTAGCGACATCTTTGACGTGCCTCTATATCTGTCTTACTGTATGATCAACGCAGCGAAATGACGTCTCTTTACATGTCTTACTGTAGGGTTGTTCGATCGACGCAGCGACCAGTTTGACGCGCCTCTACTGTACGTCTGTTTTCCTGTTTGTTTTTTGTTTCGACCACATTAAAGAAAGGTGACCCTGATGCTGATGGGAAGCTGCCCTTAATCTAAGGATCAGGAACCACTTTTCCCTTCGTCGGATCAAACCTGATTACCTTTAACTTCCCTGAAGTCGAATGGCCGCTCATTTAATAGTGCTGCGACCCTGCGACCTCCTGATGTCTCAGTGTCTGCATATTTAATCTTACTCGAAGAACGATGATCCAGCTCCAACAACTTGGAAATGAAGGCGTGAGGAGACCACATGGAAACCTCCACATGAAAGTAACCACAATTTCTATTTCTAATGATGGTTCTTGAGATCAATGTTCCAACGGCTCGGTCTCTGACCATGCTTGATGGTCTTGTCAGTGAGGGAGCTAGAGCTCAGTGCACCAGTTAACGTAAATAATAAAATCCCACTGCTTAAGACCAGTTTTGAAAATTTGGCAGGTGCTTTACTGAAGACAGTTGTATATTGTTTCATTTGGAGTAGAGCCTATCGCTTTCTTAGAGTATGTATTTTAAATTTCCCGCTAGTATTTTCCAGATGAAAAATTAGGATAATGTTCCCTTACCTGAGTTTGAAGAAGTTGTTTTCTCACCTGAATTTCAATGCCGTGAGTGGACCAATACCGTGAATGGACCAATACCGTGAGTGGACCAATACCGTGAGTGGACCAATACCGTGAGTGGACCAATGCCGTGAGTGGAACAATGCCGTGAGTGGAACAATGCCGTGAGTGGAACAATGCCGTGAGTGGAACAATGCCGTGAGTGGAACAATGCCGTGAGTGGAACAATGCCGTGAGTGGAACATTACACAAATAACCCGGTGACCTCTGCTTTGTGTGCGTTATTTGTTTAATAACTAAGATGACTGAATTGATATGGGCATTGAAGCTCTTTGTTCCTTTTCGATTTCTGCAGTTTCGCCTGTCGTAAAACACTTTATTCTGTACAGTAATATTACAGACCAGAAAGTACAGGAGCCTTAAAGAGAACCAAACTTGTCAGCTCTGGTTTCGAAAATTCTTTTCCCATATTTCGTTAAAGAAAAAAACACAGCACTAAGCATTTTGATGCCGCATAGATGACGTATCAAGCCTAATGAAATTGTAAAAGTACAACCACAGAACAGGTAGGGCTCGAACCAATGGCAAACGAAACCTAAAACTCGCTGGCCAGAATACTACCCACTGGACCATGCCGGTCTAATAAGATTCATTATGAATTAATGGTATTCAGTTGGCATGGTCCACATGGAATGCACGTCTTAGTACTAACCTTCTTTGGAGTCATCCCGCAACCGTTCTGTTTTTTTTTCTATGCATTATCCAGTTATTGCACTTTATCCATTTCATAAGAAGTATCCTCTATAAAAGATTGATGCCATTCACAGGAAATCAAATTTAATAACTGAGAAAATTTTGCTAAAAGGCATCTACTCATTTCACTAAGGAAAGCCACATCATTATTAAAGGAATCAAAAACTATAAGAATAGTCTTTCTAAAGTTTTCCATGGAAGTCAAAACATGGAATGGTCTATATAAAAATGTAGTGAGGTCATCTGCATATGCTAATTGGTCCATGGCTTGTCAGAGCTGTAGTTCACCATAAATGGAAATTTGAAGCCACTCAGATAGTGTTCTGAAATTGTACAGTATAGTCTAGCAGGCAGTGAGTGGAACAGTAATGTTGTGCAGCCACTGGTATAAAATCGTGCCAAAATTTAAGACGAAAAGGGAACGATATACTCGTGGAATATAGAAAACGTTATAAAATCGCAAATTTTCATCATTTCTGTTATTTTTCTAAGTTTTATTTAAGAATTATTGCAGTTCTCCGCGAAAAAACTATTTAACTTTAAAAAAACAAATCAACATATTTGAAATTGTCTTCAAAACGGAAATAAAAATATTTTTAATTATGACACACCAGCGTTTAGCGTTTGTAGCTATTCAGAAAAGGCAATTTTAGTTATTATAGAAAACGTTCCACTTAATAAAATTGGTAAAAAAAGAAATACTTCAAGTGAATTGAAATATTTCTTTTGATAATGCCCACCAACACTGACACGTGCAGCATGTCCGAAATTTCATTATCCAGTAATTGGCCTGATCCAACAATTTCCAAGTTCTTTACTATGTCAATAAAATTTTATACATGCACCTATTTAGACTAAACTTTGGGTGCACCATTCTTGTTACTGAATGCTTGTTTATGTCGTGGTAAATAGGTGAAACTTGCAATTTTGGCTTAAATAGCAACGGTCTTCTTGCCGAATAAGGCAAGCGAAAATTTGTGTATGCAATAATTTCGTAAAAATCATTCTTAACCTAACGAAAGAAAAATATATTTCATTGTTTTTATTATTAATTTTTTGTAAACTTATCTAAAATACATTTAGCTGGATTAGGCTAAATTAAATTGCCCTTATTATAACAAAGTTAGGTCATAGTTCCTTGATAATGTGAGAAGTCACGAAAGCACTTGGAATTTTACTATTCTTTCACAGTGGTTGTATGTATATATATATATATATATATATATATATATATATATATATATATATATATATATATATATATATATATATATATATATATATTGTGATGTAAAAACATGTTACGCAACATCTATATCTGTATCGACACAGACCAAATCACTTCTGGAGACAACTAACCTCTCATAACCTCTAATTATCTCGGTAGCTTTCGATATCTATCCAAGCTCCTCTTCATTTCCGGGTATCCCGAAGGGTACCTTTATGTGATTGCCTGATTTGTTCTCCTCTTTACCTTCAAACCTCTTCTTCGTTTATTACATGACATCAGCATCAAATTTTCAGCGCTAATGTGCACTACTAAGGGGAAGGATTCATACAACTATTGACACATGCAGAAGCCTCGTGATAAGTTACACAGTCCAGTCTTTAAAATTAGTTATCATGCTATTAGCTTATTCTGATCGGCTTCAAATATTCAAAAAAGGAGTATGCTAATTAGAAGGTTCTAATGATTATTGAAATATGTAGTAATCATTTTGCTCATTTTATAAATAGCGTTAAATTTTTTTCATATTAAAATTCGTTAAATATAATTTATTTAACCTAATATTTTTTTGATGAAGCCACTGTTGGACATGATGGTAACTATTAAATCTAATTAATTTACTAAAGGTAATTAAAAATAATGCTTCTTCCTATTGGCTTTAAATTTTCATCCCTGACGAGTTTTTCATCAGGCAATTTACCTATTTCATTCATCATCCCAATTTGCCTATTTGATTTAATAAAAGTTTGTTTACTTTCAGTCATTTACTTAAAGCCTCATCTGATCGATGTCAGAAAATTTCCGCTGTTGGATTCCCTCAAATTTAACCTTATTAAAATTTACACAACAATTGGAATCGTTGCACTAGAACAATGACTGCAGAACTCAAATTTTCAATGTTTGTGGGTTTTAGTATAAAAAAGAAAAATTTGGTTATCACTTCGAGTTGCTTAAATTTTAAATTTTCATAAATGAATTGTTTGTTTGCTTGAGACACTAAACATTGGTGTATATTAAGTGTTTTTTGCATTGATTTTTAGCTGTGTCAATGCCAATTTGCCAATTTTATAGAAAAATATCAAATTGAACTCAACACTATACAAAAAATATTCTCTCTTAAATGTGAAGAAAGTTTTACTTAGAACAGATCTGCAAAACTTAATTAAGAAACCATGAAAACTAACGTTTTCAAAGTTTTTATTTTTAAGAATTTTAGGAATAAAATTAATGTTTTCCAAGGTATTTATGCCAGAGCTCATCATATTGTTGGACATTTTGGTCTTCCAGTAATCTCTTTTCAAGGCTTTGACTTCAGAATGCATTAACAGATCGGCTTGAAATTCTCAACTCTAGTGGATTATTACCAGGGAATGGTGTAAGGCACAGCAGACAAGTGCAGGTGTTCTTTGCTTAGATTTATGTAGACCATTACGAAACTGGTTAGCAGTTGATAATTTTTGGAAGCCTTTGTTTTAGTCTCATCAATAATTTCAACACTGATATATGCTACTAAGAATATAATTGGTATAATTACTGGTATATATGGTTGGTATAGTTATCTCGAAATGGTATTTTACTGTTTTGCTCGTTATTCTCACTGGATTACACAGCCCATGTTGGAGGGGGGGAATGGAAGGTATTCAGTCTAAATTCAGGGAACTGGAGCACAGACCCAATTCCCTTGATCAAGAGCCCCTCACCAACGTCAAGGAGCCTTCCTTAAGGGGGTCGAGTTTAATACTCTCCATTCTCCAGCCGCTGAATGGTCTCAACTGGTTCAGTGCTTCACCCTGAAAAAAACAAAATTCTCAACGGCGAGAATCTGTTCAAGTTGATGCGTCTTATAAAATAGATGAAAAGTGTTTCGTTTTTTTTCTGTGTTGCTGCGAATTTCCTTCAATTATATGTGACATAATTGTAAAATACATTTTCATGTTGCCTTCAAATTTTGACTTCTGAGATAGTTTATCCGAGGGAAGCGACTTCTTGAGTCACCGTTGAATAAGTTTTAATGTGCCAATTTCATAACATAAATTAGTTTCCCTGAAAAAAAACCTGGAGAATGTTTCTTCACGTCAGAGTGTTGGACTTTATTGGTTTATCGTAGGTTAATGTGCATAATATATTTTTATGTGCATATAACTTCTTTCTACCCCGAAAAATATTGGAAAAACATTGGAATATAAAAGCTTAAATATCATTTACCTCTTTTCTTATTTTCTTGCTAAATTATTGTCTTTAATTTACGTTTATTATTTACTTCCAAATATTAAAACTTTCTAACACTTAAACGCTGGTCAGTTTTTCTTAGGGAACGGTTTGAGTAATTTAGGTCTATCTTGGTTCTAATTTACTTTCATCATGAAACGGAGTGTCGATATTACGGCTATCATGCAACAACTTCTGAGTTCTTCATCTGATTGGATTCAACTTATCAAGGCTGATAAGTTGATAACTTCTGAGTGGAATCAAACTTAGTGTTCAGGTGAAATTTAGGATATTGGTTTCTATTAAATAACGGGAGTATACCTCTTCAGTTTAGCTTCAAAGGTTTTTTTCTTTTACTGAAACAAAAAATTAGTTTTCGGCTGTGTATGTACTAATATACCATTTGAACATGAAAAAAAAGGTATTAGTTTCCAGGAGAAACCTTGTAAATGCCTCTTCGGAGATAATTCAATTACATAAAAACTTATGCCGCACTCTGCACTATTCCTACCGAGATTCATATATTTTTTTCCACCTCTGGCATCACACTGACAACACGACTGAGACCACATCCACAGAAATAAACCTCGACAAACCTCAACCTTAATGAGGAATGTTAACAGGATAGCCAGCCAAATATAGAAGCATGAATATGCTGTCAGATGCTTTCTCCGATAACACACAACTCTCAGATTCCCACCCCCAACAGCCCCTGTACACACACACACACACACACACACACACACACACACATACACACACACATACACATATACACACATACACACATACACACACACACACACACACACACACACACACACACACACACACACACACACACACACACACACACACACACACACAGAATTACTGGTATGTATTAGCAGTATCTCCCCCTCACATCTCCCCCATACACACGAACACGCACATATATACACACACACACACACCTGCACTAGGACAATATGGTAACTAACTAGGCGAATACACACACACACACACACACACATACACACTAGGTGAGTACACAGGCACATATACCGTCACGGTCACTTTACCCTTGACCCTCTTTTCCCCTCCCTACCCTGCTAATCCCATACACACACCTCCCCCTACTTCTAAGGGTCACTCATCCTTCTCCCCCCTCTCCCCCATTTATCCCACCCCTCTCTCTCCCACACATGCACACACACATACACAAGCACACATACACAAGCACATATACACTTGACATAAACACGTACCCCCCCACCCCTAACCACCTCACCTTAGCCACCTACCCCTCCCCCAAACCATCTAACCCCTCCCCCAAACCATCTAACCCCCTCCCCCAACTACTTACCCCCTCCAATAACCACCCTCCCCCTCCCCTATAACCATCCATCCCCTCTCTCTCTCAAGCACGTACTCCCCCCTCCCCTAACCACCTCACCCTAGCCACCTACCCATCCCCCAAACCATCTAACCCCTCCCCCAAATCATCTAACCCCCTCCCCTAACTACCTCTCCCCCTGCAATAACCATCCTCCCCCTCCCCATAACCATCCATCCCCTCTCCCCCAACCATCTATTCTCCTCCCCCTTTCTTCTGTGGTGCAACGGGGGAACCTTGAACTAGGATGAGAACAAGGGGCTCGAAGGACGAATCTGGGAGGGAGGACTGGGAGGCAGAGGTAAAAAAAGGGAGGAAGACTTGGGAAGGAGACTAGATGAGCTGGCAACGAAGACGGAAGAGAGGTTAGCAGCAGAATGCAGAAGGCGGAAGCAACGTGCCACAGCAGCAGAAAACAAGATAAAGAGATTAGAAGAGGAACTGAGACATCTGAAACAGCATAGAGACAAAGATATTACAGAAGTAGCATCGGCAATGACTACATCACACACAGACAACGGGTCTGAAGGGAGCATGGAAACTAAACTGTATGCAGAGGTCCTGTCAAACCCATATGGGGCCAAAACAAAGACAGGGAGCACACTAGGACAGAATCCCTCTGTTCCCACACCACAGTTACAGTGTTTGAACAGAAGTTGAAGGTTTGGTACACAAATGCAGATGGATTAACGAATAAACATGAGGAATGGCAAGAAAGAATCAATGAGAAGTCCCCAGACATCATAGCAATTACAGAAACAAAACTCAGAGACAATAACAGATGCAATCTTCCCACCAGGATACCAGATCATGAGGTTTGTTTGCAATCGTGTCATTACGATTTCGTGAGTCCTATTTTATTTCATTATTGCTTTTTTAGATTTAATGTTCCTAAACCAATAAATCATTGCAAAGATGGCCAGATTGGATAAAATATGGCAGGAAGCTTTTTTTTTTATCTTTCCAAAAATTCAAAATAGCTTTGTAGGGTATCAAATGAATAATTACTACAAAAATGTAATGGTTCATGTTACATTAAAATATTTTTTTTCATTCACAGGTACTGTACAATGAAGAGAATGTGTAACGAAGTCCCTTGGTGAGTAATAAGGAATGTAAATAGTTATGTGGAAAATGCTAGTGAAGAAACTAATAAAAATTTGGCAGAAACAATAATTAGATGAAATCAGTTAAAACAGAAATGTAACACATAGAGACGACAAATGGTAGAGAAAACATATTTGTCATTTGAAAATTAATCAGATTTGGAATGCATAGAAGACTTACCCTCTACCTCAAAACCTTTCACAAGACTTCAGGAAATATTAAAATATAAAGAACTGTTTTTGTTTTGTGTGCTACGGCACAGTCGATAACAAATTACATAATGTAACAGGCGGAACTAACTTATGGGAAGCCATTGGGGTAAGTAGAAATAAGGCATTTTATTATATTACTGTAACAATCCAACAGATCCCCATGCAAATGATGTTTAGTAAAATGCAACATGCTGGGGAAAATGTGACAAATGTTATTCGTAACAAGATTTACAGATGCAAGGACAAAACACTTGGACAGGTAAGTGGCTTCAGATATTAAATTTATCAGTAATGGTAGAAGAGTTGCTTGTCGAAGACTGCCTAACCAAAGAACAACAACCTGAGGACTTCTATTATTTATACTTGTTGCTGTGAAGCCAAGGATTCTGTTAACTTTATTGTGAACACTAATGCACTGTTGTCTTGGTTTTAGATTACTGCTAACCAGAACTCCGAAATCCTTTTCGCAATCCGTAATAATAAGATCAACATTATTTACTTTATATGTGGCACGGTTATTTTCCTGTCCAACATTTAGAACTTTGCATTTGTCTATATTAAACTGCATCTGCCACTTCTCCGACTACTGCATTAGTCTATTCAAATCATCCTGGAGTGTTCGAGTGTCCTCATTAGAATGAATTGAACGGCCTATTTTGGTGCCATCAGCAAATTCGCTTATGTCGCTATTTATTCCCTCATCTATGTCCTATCTGCTGCCTATTTGTCAGCCATGCCTCTACCTAAGAAAAAATTTCTCCTATTCCGTGTGCCTTAAGTTTCCTCAATAGCCTCTGATGTGGAACTCTATCGAAAGCCTTACTGAAACACAAATAACCCGCACGTAGAAGAGAGGAGCTCCTCTCTTCTATGTGTGGGTTATTTGTGTATCGTTTCAGTGACGGTATTGTGCCTTTTTTTGTTATTTAAGCCTTACTGAAGTTCATATACAGAATATCATATTCAATACCATGATCTACCTCCTCAAACACCTTAGTGAAGAAAGTCAGTAAATTCGTAAGACAGGAATGCCCCTGTGTAAAACCGTGTTGAGATTCATTAATCAATTTATGCCTTTCGAGATGGCTACGAATTGCTTCGGCAATTATTGATTCCATAAATTTTCCCACTATGGAGGTAAGGCTTATTGGTCTATAGTTCGAAGCCAAGGACCTGTCACCTACCTTGTAAATAGGTATTACATTTGCCATTTTCCACTTATCAGGCTCTATGGAAGTTTGTAGTGACATGTTATAAAGATTAGCCAAAGGTATGCTAAGTTCCTCTTTACATTCCTTTAACACCATTGCAAACAGTTCATCAGGGCCTGAGGATTTGTTAGGTTTTAGTTTATTTGTCTGAGGACCATGTCACTAGTTACCGCAATCGTGCATAGTTTATTATCCTGTTCTACATAATCTATTATTTCAGGAATATCGCTAGTATTTTCCTGGGTGAAAACTGAGAGGAAGTAGGTATTGAAAATTTCACACTGTCAGTGATTTGACCTGAGTTACTCTCAAGTGATCCTATCTTGTCCCTAATCTTACTTCTGTATACCTGAAAGAACCCTTTTGGGTTAGTCTTCGAATCCCTTGCGACCTTGGCCTCATAATCCCTTTTTGCTTTTCTTATTCCTTTTTTTTATTTCTCTCTTTATTAGAATATATTGATTTCTTAACTAACCATCCCCTCTTTTGATAAACCTATATATGCCTCTCTTTTGACCAGTGAGATATTTTAATCTATTGTTCATCCATTTGGGATCATTTTTTGTTAGATCTAATTTCCCTACTCGGAACAAAAGTTGTCTGGGCAGCTAGAACTATGCTCTGAAAAAACGTCATATTGGCAACCAAGATCACCTACCTGACCCATAGTCAGGTGTTTGGTTGGAAAATATTGTATATCCTCCGAAGCTCAGCGTTTACATAAGACTGATGCTTATTCTAGTCGTTTGTCTGAAACATTGATGTCTGAATGTTTATCACAACACCAGGTCAAACGCCCCCGAAAAAATGCAATAAACATGCTGGCGAATTTTCCCATTCGGCTTCCTATGTTTTGTTTGTTCACCAGTTGAATCGCAGCACCAATCATGTAACTGAATTTACTTCACTTCATTAAATTCATTTGGGATACAAAAATAAGAATCAAAGTCAGTTATTGCTTAAATGAAAGCCCATGGAGGACTTTAAGTGCCACTTGATAAAGTTTGTGATAATTTCACTAATTTTACTGTGGATAGATTTACAAGAAGAGACTCATAATGGACGAAATATTCTTCATGGAACATTAATTATTGTTCATCAGACAATTGAATAGTCATCTTTTCTAGAATTTTTACGCATATTTCTGATGAAGACAAATATTCTTGTTAATTCTAGGCTTCTTATGAGTGTGAAGCCAACTAACACTACTTGATAAGCTACAAGTCAGAATATCTGCAGCAATAACCTCGGAAAATTTGTGGATACAGGAAGGTTCTCGTTCGTTGCTGTTTAACAGAAATCACATATTTACGTTACCTCCATATTGTTCTTTGGTGAACGAAGCCGAACATAAAGAACGTTAAAGCAAGATCAAGTATGTGTGCTAAGTGTTATATACTCGGTGAAAATGTCCGATGTCTTAGACAAAAATAGAGTAACTGAGTATCTTTGTATTCACCTAAATGTGGTTGCAGGGATCGATTCATAGCTCCTGAACCCGATTCTTCACTGGTCGCTACTAGGTCTACTCTCTCCTTGTTCCATGAGATTTATCATACATCATCTTGAAGCTGTGTATAGATCCTGCCTCCACTACATCACTTTCCAGACTGGTCCACTTCCTGTTAACTCCATGGCTGAAGAAATACTTCCTAATATTCCTGTGACTCATCTGAGTTTTCAGCTATCAGCTGTGACTCCTTGTTGCTGTGTCAGATCTCTGTAACATTCTGTCTTCATCCACCCTGTCAATTCCTCTCAGTATTTTATATGCTATAATCATGTCTTCCCTATCCCTCCTGTCTTCCAGTGTTGTCTGGTTGAATTCCCTTAAACTCTCCTGGTAGGACAACCCTTCAGTTCCGAGACTTTTCTTGTTGCAAACCTTTGCACTTTCTCTAATTTCTTGACGTATTTGACCAGGTGTGGGTTCCATACTGGTGCTGCATACTCCGATATAGGCCTGATGTACACTGTGTACAGTATCATGAATGACTCCTTAGTTAGATGTCGAAACGCTATTCTCAGGTTTTTCTGTATAAAACTTTAAAACATCTACAAATGCCTTCTTTCAGTTAACTAGGTGCTCAGTCTACAAGATTTTCGCATAATAATGACTGCATTGTAAGCAAGTGCAGTTTAAAGTGAAACAACAGGCATTTCAAAAGCGTAGATTGAAAGTTGTCTTTTCGGTAACACAACTGTGCAACATTCCCAATGAAAAGCTGGGATGCCGTGAGTACTCTAGTAGATAACACAATTAGTGTCAGGGCACCAAGACTACTCAACTGCCTCCCAGCAAACATAAGGGGGATTGCCAAAAGACCCCTGGTTGTCTTAACAGGGAGCTGGTCAGTGTCTTACCAACTGATCTGTGGTTCATATGTTGGATTGCGTTCGGCCGGCAGTAGCAGCCTGGTTGATCAGGCCCTGATTCACCCCGAGGCCTGGTCATGGACCAGGCCGCGAGGGCGTTGACCATCGGTACATCCTCCAAGTCGCCTCCAAATCAAGGTGTAGCGATGATAAGAGAAGATAAGGAGCTCCAAACTTGTATACAAATCTGGAAGAATGCTTTGGCAAGAGCGATCTTTATACAGTTCCACTCAGTGATGGTACCATTATCTACAGTTCCACTCAGTGATGGTACCATTATCTACAATTCCACTCAGTGATGGTACCATTATCTACAATTCCACTCAGTGATGGTACCATTATCTACAGTTTCACTCAATGACAGTACCATTATCTACAGTTCCACTCAGTGATGGTACCATTATATACAGTTCCACTCAGTGATGGTACCATTATCTACAGTTCCACTCAGTGATGGTACCATTATCTACAGTTCCACTTAGTGATGGTACCATTATCTACAGTTCCACTTAGTGATGGTACCATTATCTACAGTTCCACTTAGTGATGGTACCATTATCTACAGTTCCACTCAGTGATAGTACCATTATCTACAGTTCCACTTAGTGATGGTACCATTATCTACAGTTCCACTTAGTGATGGTACCAAGTAAAAAAACAAGCTGAAGACCTTGTATCCATGAACTGTTGGCGAAGAAACAGAATTGCCATCTCCAAACTCAGTCAACTCTCCTAACTACAGTGTCAAGTGCGATTGTAGACGGAGTGGCAGAAATCCATGCACTGAAGCTTGTAGTTGACACCCGGACAGCATCAGGTTTAGCAAATCAATTCTGTAAGAATTTGGCAAGGTATGGGAATTTCTCAGGCCTACATGTTGTATTTCATACCTATGTATAAATCATCCAGAAAATTGTCAGAAGACCTCACGGCAGCATAGAAAACAGCAAAATAGAAGCCATGGCTAACTTAAAATTAGTCCCACTGAAGAGGCTTCTTTCACACGACAAGAAAGAATAAAGAGCCACAATATACAACATACAAATAACCCACGCATAGAAGGCTGAAACTAATGACTTAGACCATTAACCAGTCACACTGAAGCCTCCTTCCCTTCCTGCTTCAGTGTGACTTAATGATGATCCAAGTCTGACTGAAACGATGGCATAAGTTCCAGTATCCTACACGTAAGATCAGGTTGTCTACCGTATGTGGAAAAACAAATGTGCTTTATCCGAATTGTTGAGAAGCTCTTACAGAAATGGCGGCAGATCAGGACTACAATATTATATATAGTTCCCTAGAATAATGAAGCAAAAGGCTGGAAAACCCAACTGTCGAAAACTGTTTAAAAGAGGCTGACACAAAACTAATTTTTCATGCACTTCTCGCAACTAAAGAAGCTCAGTTTGTCAAGAAGGTAAATGGGAAACGAGAAATGAAGAGGATATATAATTATATCACAATTATATAATTTTACTCACCAAGACCCGTTAACAGTCCTGTCAACCAGCTGATTGTCTATCATAAAATGCATTTAATATTGATGTCATTAAATTATTAATTAGGCGTTAGTAAATTTTTAATGCTAATAATTATTATATAAAACTACCACCAACTAATGTTGTTGTAATAATAAATGACTGCCATCGTAAATACTATTATAATTATATTTGGGAAATGAAATATCTGACGCATATTTCCCATTAATAAGCATAAAAACGGAAATAAAAATCGGCACTAAATTTGACTTAAGAAATCGTAATGACACGATTGCAAATAAACCATACCCCCGGCCGGGATTGAACCCGCGGTCAGAGTCTCGCGACGGGCTGGAGTTTTGAGACTCTATGACCGCGGGTTCAATCCCGGCCGGGGGTATGGTTTACGGCACTAAATTTGTTCAGTAAACCCAGAAAACTTTATTATTTATCACAGCTTTATCCAAGAAAAATATAAAAACATAGTCATCAAATGCATAGAAATTAACCAGTCATACTGAAGCCTCCTTTATAAATGTTAAATGAGGCTACTATACAATTAATTCTACTGGTAACATCAGCTACCATACAGACCCTTAAATTACATTCACTTGTTAGACGCAGAATGAGGGGAGACATGATCGAAGTGTAAAAGTGGAAGATAGGTATTAATAAAGGGGATATTAATAAGGTCTTAGGATATCTCTCCAGGAGAGAACCCGCAGTAATGGATTCAAATTAGGCAAGTTTAGATTTAGAAATGAAGTAGGAAAGCATTGGTTTGGAAATAGGGTAGTTGATGAGTGGAACAGTCTACCTATTTGGGTTATTGAGGCCAAAACCTTCGGTAGTTTCAAATTTAGGTTGGATAAATACATGAGTGAGAGGGGTTGGACTTGAGTGGGACTTGCATGTGAGAGTGGATAGAGTTATCAGAGCTTATTTCTTGGATGGCATTGAAAATGGGGTTGGGAAAATGTTTTATTAGTTGGATGGATTGTAAAGGACCTGCCTAGTATGGGCCAACAGGACTGCTGCAGTGTTCCTCCTTTCTTATGTTCTTATGATTCTCATAATATTCCAGCCTGCAGCTTCAGAAATGCTCGCCAGGTCTTTATAACCTCTCCAGGAGGGACGTGGCACGCTGTGCCACACCCGACCATAGCTGGGCACACACTGAGGCAAAACAAGAGTGAATTTCACATTCATACCAACTTCCTACCTATACAAAAAGTCGGAAATATCATTAAACTACTAATTACCAGCTATAACCATTAGCTATAACGGCTATTTTTGACCATCTATAACTATTTTCTAAACCTACAAGAATATTGAAATCTATTTTCGTCCCAGAAAGTATCAACCCAACCTTACAAAAGTCCTAAATATATATTTAACAGTACCTTATAACTAAATGTTATTCAAAACAATTATATTATTATTAGTCCAAAAGAAAAACAACTTTGAAAAATAATTAAAGAAAACGATGTTATTCGTCCCATAACCAAGTTAATTCAGCCATATAAAACCTTAAATTCATAATTAATTTATCTTAAAATAATAAAGATACTCTTGCAAATTTCTCTGATCCTAGAACAGTCGCGCCAAAAAAATATATTACAATCATTCTGGAAATCCATTATTAATAAAATAAAAACAATGCACATATAACCCGCACATAGTGAAAAGAAACTTATGACGACGTTTCGGTCTAAATTCGAGCATTACTAGTGACTCATTTGGCCAACATGAAGTTGGCAGTCTAATTGCTTGAAATGAATATATTGCAGATGCTCTTCGTGAACGAGCAACTTCTTAAATCCTATAAATGCTAATATTTTTTTGTTAACACATCGGCCCATTCCCACCAAGGCAGGGTGGTCCGAAAAAATAAAAACTTTCATCATTCACTCCATCACTGTCTTGCCAGAGGGGTGCTTTACACTACAGTTATAAAACTGCAACATTAACACCCGTCCTTCAGAGTGCAGGCACTGTACTTCCCATCTCCAGGACTCAAGTCCGGCCTGCTGCTTTCCCTGAATCCCTTCATAAATGTTACTTTGCTCACACTCCAACAGCACGTCAAGTATTAAAAACCATTTGTCTCCATTCACTCCTATCAAATACGCTCACGCACGCTTGCTGGAAGTCCAAGCCCCTCGCACACAAAACCTCCTTTACCCCCTCCCTCCAACCTCTCCTATGCCAATATTATTATAATTAAACACTATATTCCTCAGGTATCAATATAAGCACCTGAGAATCTTTACTCTTGATACAGATGTCTTTGTACTGGCTACCCACCCATATCTCCAACTGCCAAAAAGACACTTTGGCAGTTTTTTGATTAAGATATGGGAGGTCTTCAACCCAAGCTGCTCCACCCAGCTTATCGAAGAGCTTGATATCAAGCGATAATATGGCAGCGCACCTTCCAGATCCTTGTCTACTACAAGTAACAGAATTTGGATGAGCCATCAGTGTAATGTGCTGGTGATGTGTGACCCTTCTTCCGGGCCTGAAGAATTGCTCATTACAATGCGGTGCTCCCGTGGTCCATGAGAATGTGTGTCATGGGAAGACTATTGTGTTCAACCAATACTGAAAAGTTACAGTATTGAACCTTATGATGAACCAGCTGTTAGTGATAGAGATGGTGTAGAGGAAAAAGACTGAGAGATTCAGAACCAGCACTCTTTTTATTTAAGTATTTTTCCTGTACATATGAAATTATATTTTGTTATTGTCACAGAATACCATTTTCGAATACAAAATTAATAAAATGCAAAATATGTATACTCTCCATGAAGTTATAATTAACCAAAATTTCTAAATTTGCAGTAAAAAAAATAAGTCATTGAAGAACCGAACTGGGCACCTTATTAACTGATATTACTTACGTTAGTCACTTAGAATGATTACAGAACTTTCTGTAGCTATTTTGGTTCATTAATTAGCTTACTTGTCTTGCAATATCCAATGAGGTTATATGTTATTTAAACCAGTTTTCGTCATTTTGGAATTTTATCAAGTTTCGTTTCCATTAAAAAAAATCAAGGCCAAACTAACATTTGCTCTCTCCCGTCACTGGTTCGAGATAGCCAACATCACTTTTCTGATTATACACTCCATAACGAGCAAAAAAGACATCACTCTCTCACAAAATTTCACTCCACGAGGCCACTGTCGAAGTTTGTAAGGGTGTCCCACTGAGCAGCTCTCACTGAACTCAAGCGTTCAGGGACTACCTCCTTAACTAGTTCACTGACAGAAATGCTGGTAATGCTACCTAAGTTGTTTTGCGCACCAATACACCTACAAGTTGCAGTGGAAGCGTCGCTAGATGTCATTGGTGATCTTCCAGTGACAGATTCTGTTCCTTCCTAAAGATAGATCTCAGTTCTGTGTCATATTTACTCAGTATTGGGCTGTCGAAAGAGGGTAAGCACCTTGTGAGGAGATGAAAATTATTGTGGGCATTCAAATCACTGATCTTCTCCTTGATCCCCTTCAGGTTGTCTAGTTAGTGCTCGAGGACTATGTCGATAACCTGACGACACATCGGTGCTCCCATTAGGATGCTCTTAGAGAGGATGATACTAGAGAACAGGATTGATCGCACCGCTGCAATAATCATCAAACGTTCTCGTGTCTTTCTGTTGAACTTATCATGAAGAAAGGGGAAGAACTATCTCACTGCGGTAATTGTATATCATCTAATGAAAATGTTGAAGTCTTTACTTCTACGCCTGTTCTACGGATTTTGCTTCATGATTAAAACTCGCTAGTTACCTCTCTTCAGTAGCCTAAGCTTATTATTTTCAGGGACGTTAAATATTAGTTTGTATTTTTTTGTCCCTTTTCCTCAAATTCGTGTTTCGTGGGTGAGCTGGGAAGTTTGAAAGCTTTAGGACATGTACGTACCAAACACTGCTGGGTCCCTCTTCGATCTTCCTATCAAATTGTTGTCACACTATTGTTCTTGCGTGTGGAACTGATGTGTGTTTCCTATAGCTCTCTCTGGACTGTTTAAATTATTTTGCACTTAGGGCCTACTAGGCGAGCGCTCGGTTAAGTGAATTAACACTCATCTTCACTTCTTGGACAAGAGTCCTCTTCAAGGGGGGCTCCTTGGCGTGGTGAAGAGGCTCTTGGTCTGAGGAATTAGACCTGTCGGTCTACTTCCTCAGACCGAACCTAATTACCCCCCAATCCCCCGTTCCCTATCCCATCCTCCCCATCCTCCCCATCCTCCCCTTTTTCCTTCCCTCCTCCTCCTCCCCACCCCTCCCTTTTGCCCTTCATTTTTGACCTTTGGGTTTTTTTTTCCACAGGCACGCTAGTTCCTAGGTAGGGGAAAGGGTACCGGGGTCCATCCCATTCCGTTGAGGTTCTTGGCGGTGGCGTAGTTTGCCGTGGAATCTGGATTGCCTGGGGATGTCCCGATCCCTCTCCGGTATCCCGGAGGGTGGCTTTGGGTGTCTCTCGGGCGACGGGTGTATCTCTGGAAGCCACCTTTCGGATTCCGGGGGTGGTGGCCGAAGGAGGTATGCTTTGTGGTGGATTGCCGGCCGCCCTCTCTTTTGTCCACCGAGGTAGCTCGGCAGATGTGAGGTTGCTATCCCGGATTGCTGGTTTACTGGCATGATGGGTAGGGTATGGCACGGGTTCCATGCTGCATCTGTGCTACTTGCGGTGCTGAGGTCCTCTTGGGCGCGGAGGGAGATTTCTGGCCCTTTCATTCCTCCTAGGAACTATCCCTCCCCGGTCCCCCCTTTTTTATTCTTTTTTTTATTTTTATTTTCTTTTCTTTCTTTTTTTTCCTTATAAACAAAAAGAAAGAAGTAACCTAACCATGGCAGCCCTAGTCCATGAACCTGCTACCCCCGGGCCCCTTCTTGATACCGCACCCCGTTCTGACCCCACCTCTTCTTTGGACCACTCTTCGGACACTCCTCATGCCTCTGTACCTCATGCCGGTGCTGTTTCCTCACCCGCTTCAGGTACTGAGGCCTCGACTGACTCCTTCGATTTATCTGACCTTCGCTCTCCTCTGACTATGCTTCCGGCCTCTCCCTCTACGTGGGGCAATTTTCGAATCGCCGACCCGTTTCACGTCAGACCAACTCTGGTCCCACGCCTAAACGCCAACGACAATTACCTGCTGATGATACTTCTCCACCTTCTCGTTCTTCTCAGAAAAGATCGACACGTCCTTCACTACCTCTCCACACTCATTTTCAGACTGCACAATGGACTAAATTCTTCACTTTATGACCGACTTCCTCTACTGCCTATCTTTCTGACCACAGTATTGGCAAGGCACTCCTATGCCATGTTGGTAAAGATATTTCTTTTCATGCTCTTAAGAGCGGTACGCGCATCATCACCGTACAGAATGCTACCCAGGCTCATGAGCTTTCTCGTCTTTCCCATATCGATACTGTTCCTGTCACTATTGAAAAACATCATTCCCTCAATTCTTGTAGTGGTACCGTCATTCTGCCCCATACCATAGTTCAACAAAATTTCCAGACATGTGGCACTGACATTCTTGAACAGCTGGAGCTCCAAGATCTCCCAATCCTCAAGGTAGACACTTACGTTCTTCCTGCCCGTGGGTGGAGACGATACCCTAGCAATGTGGCTCGTTTAACTTTTGACAGCTGTGAACTCCCATCCTCAGTTTATGTAGCAGGACATCGGTTACAAGTTCGAAAGGTGATCCCTACACCGCAACAGTGTAGAAATTGCTGGCGATTTGGCCATCTAGCGAAATATTGCAGATCTATCGCCGAATGCCCAGTCTGTGGTGCCGAAGACCATTCTAATACCTCTTGCCTTAATTGTCATGAGGCTCACCCTTCGTACTCTCGCCGTTGTCAAGTCTACTTAAACGAGCGGGAAATCCGTTACCTCAAAGAGGCAGAAGGTCTCCCTTATGCCATGGCAGTTTCTCATCTCCACCTCCAAGGGAGACTACCTCGTGTTTCTTATTCCCGTGTTTCAAAACGTCCCCCCACTTCTGGTATCCCATCATCTGCACCCACCTCTGTGGTTACCTCTCCCATAGTCACTCCTGTATCTAATTCTTTTGCTGTCCTCTGCTCAGACGTCCCTACTTCAATGCCTCAGTCTGATTTCGCTTCTTCGTGTTCTCTCTCACAAGCCTCAGTAGCGACGAGATCTCGTATGACGACACCTCCCAATCGTCCCTCTACTTCTCAAAAGTCAAAAAAAGGTCTGTTAACACCTCCTACCCATCTTCCACCTCCTCATTTTACCTTCCCTGTCTCTGTACCTGGTTCTCCCCCTCTCACTGGCTCTGTTACAAGTGTAGAGGTTCACCCTCCTCCTCGTAATGTACCTTCCTCCCCTGTTCCCTCCCAAGTTTCTTCCTCTTTTGCCACCTCCCAGGTTTCTGCCTCTTCTGTCCCCTTCCATGCTTCTCCAGTTCCCTCCACCCTTTCGCCCCCCCCTACCTTGGTAGAGTCCAATACAGTTCCAATCTTTACTCATCCTCTCCCTACCATTTCCAATATTGTCTCCCATATGACGTCTCTGAATTCTGAAACACTTGAAGCAATCTCTGAATATATTGCAGAGACCAAACCATCAATGGACACTGATCCACCCTCCACTCCTTCTCTCTCCTCTGCTCCATCTGCGCAACTCCTTTCTTCACAGTGCACCATTCCTTCACTACTTGAACGTTTTCCACTGCCTCCTCATGTGGACTTTTCTAACCCCTCTAGTCCGTAGGAACCCTTACCTGTGGATTTCAGGTATCTTTATCATTGTCAATCATGGCCTATTTACAGTGGAATATACACGGCCTCAGGGGTAATCGGGGTGAGCTTCAGATGTTACTCTCCCAGTTTTCCCCTGTTGGTGTTTGCTTACAGGAACCAAAATTACACTCTGCTGTTATCTCTCCCATCTCAGGCTATAATTTATTGTATTCTTCAGATCCTTCTCCTGATGGGACCTTTAATGAAGTGCCCTTCTTCTACGCACTGATATTCCGTTCCATCAGCTATTTCTTCGTACTTTGCTGCATTACACATCAGCCCGTATCCACTTGCATAGGTGGTATACGCTCTGTTCTTTATATCTCTCTCCTTCTCGGGCATTATCTATTCCGGATATTGCCTTTCTTGTTTCGTCATTACCGCCACCGATTCTGTTACTTGGTGATTTTAATGCCCACCATTTCCTCTGGGGGGGGGGGTCTCACTGTGATTCCCGTGGCATTCAGTTAGAGGCTTTTCTTGCCACCCACCCCATCCATGTTTTAAATACAGGTACTCTCACCCATTTTGATCCTCGGACTCACACTCTCTCTTGCATCGATCTCTCAGTCTGCTCTTCCTCCGCCGCATTAGACTTCACTTGGTCTGTTCTCCCGGACTTACATGACAGCGATCATTTCCCAATCATTCTTACTTCCCCTTCATATTCACCACCTCTTCGCATCCCACGCTGGCAATTTGATCAGGCAAATTGGAACCTTTACTCACACCTAACTGTTTTTAGAGAGGTTCCTTCTTCGTCCTCCATCGATGAGCTTTTACACCTCTTCTCGTCCTCCGTTTTAACCGCAGCTTCTCATTCTATACCCCAAACTTCGGGCAGGCATTCTCAGAAATGCGTGCCTTGGTGGTTTCCTGCTTGTACTCGTGCAGTACGTTTGAAACGCGCTGCATGGGGCAGGTACCGGTACAATAGAACCACAGAGAGACTTCTTGATTTTAAGCAGAAGCGTGCGATCGCTCGCCATGTCATCCGTGACGCTAAACGCACTTGCTGGCGAGATTATGTCTCCACCATCACCTCTGCTTCCTCTATGAGTGCAGTCTGGAAAAAAGTACGAAAACTGAGTGGTAAATATTCTCCTGACCCGGCTCCTGTTCTACGGGTTGCCGGTGTTGATATAGCAAACCCACTAGATGTTGCCAATGAAATTGGCAATCATCTGGTCCGTATTTTTCCAGGACTCCATCTATGCCCCTCATTTCTTTCCTCAAAGTCTGCCAGAGAGTTAGCACCCTTGGACTTTTCTTCTCTCAGAGAAGAACAATATAATGTGCCTTTTACACTTCAAGAACTGGAGGCAACACTCTCAGCTTGCCGATCATCGGCAGCTGGGCCCGACGACATTCATATTCGTATGCTACAACATTTACATCAGTCAGCCCTTGCAGTCCTATTACGCCTTTACAATCTCATTTGGTCACAAGGAGTTCTTCCACAGCTGTGGAAATCAGCCATTGTTCTCCCTTTCCGCAAACCAGGCACTACGGGACATGAAACCTCCCACTATCGTCCAATTGCTCTTACCAGTGCAGTTTGCAAAGTGATGGAACGCCTAGTAAATAGACGTTTAGTGTGGTATTTAGAGACACACAACAGTCTCTCCACTCGTCAATATGGCTTTCATAAAGGACGTTCTACCATAGACCCCTTACTACACTTGGATACATATGTTCGTAATGCCTTTGCGAATAACCACTCAGTTATTGCCATATTTTTTGACCTTGAGAAGGCATATGACACAACTTGGAGGTATAACATTTTAGCCCAAGCCCACTCCTTAGGCCTTCGAGGCAATCTACCATCCTTCCTTAAGAACTTTTTAACTGACAGGCATTTCTGTGTTCGGGTTAATAATGTGCTCTCCCCGGACTTTATCCAAGCTGAAGGTGTCCCCCAGGGATGTGTTCTGAGCACAACACTTTTTCTCCTTGCTATTAATGATTTGGCCTCTAGTCTTCCATCAAATATTTGGTCATCACTCTATGTTGATGACTTCGCTATTGCCTGTGCAGGTGCTGACTGTCACCTCATTACAGTTTCTCTCCAGCATGCAGTCGACCGTGTTTCCAATTGGGCCACCACACGTGGGTTTAAATTTTCCAGCACTAAATCCCACCAAATTACTTTCACTAGATGCTCTGTCATCTCAGATCATCCTTTGTACCTCTATGGCTCCCGTATCCCTGAACGTGATACAGTCAAGTTTCTGGGCCTCCTCTTTGATCGTAGGTTATCCTGGAAACCTCACATTACCTCTCTGAAGGCAACTTGTCACAGCCGGCTGAACCTTCTTAAAACCCTTGCTCATCTTTCATGGGGAGCTGATCGTCGAACCCTCCTTCGTCTACATTCCACCCTTATTTTATCGAAACTTGATTATGGTGACCAGATCTATTCAGCGGCATCTCCTGCTACTCTCTCTAGCCTTAACCCCATTCATCACCAAGGATTACGTTTGTGCCTTGGTGCTTTTTGCTCTTCCCCTGTAGAGAGCCTCTATGCAGAAGTGAACGTTCCATCCTTATCCGAACGCCGTGATGCCCATTGCCTTCGCTACTATGTACGCTCTCATGATCTCCGCAATCCTTCCATTTATAGAATGGTCACTGATATCAGTAGACATTCTTTATTTGTTCGCCGCCCCTGTTTACTCCATCCCTTCTCTCTTCGCCTTCATTCGCTCTTGTCTTCTCTTCAATTACCACCTTTCTATGTTCATGTAGCATCTCACTTTTCCCTACCCCCCTGGGAAGTTCCAGCTGTTCGAGTCTGTTCTTTCTCTCTCCCTTGCTCGAAAGCCCAACTGTCTAAGGTCGCTTCCCTCTCTCTTTTTCTTGACCACTTTCACTCTCATTCTCATGTCATTGCTGTGTACACAGATGGCTCTAAGTCTTCTGACGGCGTAGGATTCGCAGCAGTGTTTCCGGACAGCGTCGTACGAGGGCATTTACTATCTTCGGCTAGTATTTTTACTGCTGAATTGTATGCCATCCTTGCAGCGCTTATCCATATTGCATCTATGCCTGTGTCATCATTTGTGGTTGTCTCAGACTCCCTTAGTGCTTTACAGGCTATACAGAAATTTGATACACCTCACCCCTTAGTCCTCCGTATCCAACTTTGGCTATGCCGTATCTCTACCAAGCATAAAGATATTGTTTTTTGTTAGGTCCCTGGTCATGTTGACGTACAGGGCAATGGACAGGCAGACACTGCTGCGCGGTCAGCAGTTAATGACCTACCAGTTTCATATAGAGGTATTCCATTTACGGACTATTTTGCTGCAATATCTTCCCACCTTCACACCCGTTGGCAACACCGTTGGTCTACTATGCTCGGCAACAAACTTCAATCTATTAAACCAAGTATAGGTTACTGGCAGTCTTCTTATCACCAGTGTCGAGGTTGGGAGACTACTCTCTCCCGTCTTCGCATTGGCCATACTCGTCTTACTCATGGATATCTAATGGAGAGGCGCCCTGCTCCTCTCTGTGAGAATTGCCAAGCTCCATTATCAGTCAGCCACATTCTGTTGGACTGCGCACTTTATCAACGAGCACGCAGAATTTACCTCCGTCGTCGTCTTCACTCCGCTGCTCTCTCTTTACCTTCCCTTCTCGCTGATGGACCCACCTTTCATCCGGACTCTCTCATTGACTTTTTGACAACTGACTTACTTCACAAATTCTGATACCTTCAGCTCTTTCTACTTCAATCTCTTGCTACCCTCTACCCCCGTACTATCCCCTGCCCCGCTGTTTTCTGTAACCTACTGATCATCCCTCCTCCCTTCTGCCATCCTATACCCTCGCTTCCTTCCCTACCCTGCAGCGCTGTATAGCCCTTGTGGCTTAGCGCTTCTTTTTGATTATAATAATAATAATAATAATAATAATAATAATTGGACAACAGTTGCTCCACATCTCTCAATAGATTTTTGAGCTGCTGCAAATTCCTTCAGATGTTTGATTTTCTTTGATAGATCTCCGGCGAGTTCTGCAGTCTGGCTCACATTTTCGGGCCTTGACAAATCTTTTGGTTCCTTTTTCTTATACAGGGACTTAACGTGGTTGTATTTTCCAGGTTTGTAGTGTATTAATAATTTTGTCTTCTTGTTTAAGAACATGTTCCTTATCACTTCTACGACGAGACTGCATGCACGAAACTGGCATCGAGGAGACCGAACGTAACTTTCGTGCTACTACTGAATGCATTTATAAGGAAAAACTAACTCATTCTGCCTACTCCAATAGTGATGTTGTTCACAAACACTTGCATATGGTCCAGACCCATTCTCTTGGCTGCATTCCCGTATCTAATGTCTATAGTGAGTTCCAGGCAGATGATGAGAATCAGAGGAACACGAGAGTCAGCTAGATCATAACAAGAGTCAGAGAATTTAGTCTGATAAACGAATCAGGTGGAATACAGAATTCAGATGGAACACAACCGTTAGATAGAAGACAGGAAACCTGAAAAACCAAGTGGAGAAAAGAAACTAGGAAGAACCTATTACACTTAGTAGGTGGTGTCAGGGAAAATACATGACGAGTTAGGTGGAACATAAGTAAGAAGTTAGGTGGTGAAGGGAGTCAGGTGAAACAAATTAGAAAGGTCAAGAAACAATATTTGTGAACCTTGGAGTTGATTAACTCACTCGCGTGTAGTATAACTTTCTTAAACTCGTTCAGTCGGAGGCAGCCTTCAGAAAGTATCAATATTTTCTCTCTGCTTTTAATGCAAGTACCTAATACTCTGGTTTAGGCCTCCGTATATTAAATGTTGAGGAATTATGTAAAATAAAAGTTGTGTACTACCACAACAAATACTACTACTACTACTACTACTTTTTACTGCTATTTTACTACTTCTATTACTACTATCACTTCTACTATTACTACTGCTATCATCACCACCACCACCACAAAGAGCGACCACAAAAACATCAATAATAATAACATCAACAACCACAACAGCAAAATTCCTGCCCATTTCTATACCCTCACAACGCCGTTTTCTTGATGCATTAGTCACCATGACAGCAGTTCAGTTTTTGGTAGTGAATTCAGAGGGAGAGAGAGAGCGGTGCATGGCGACAAGCACGCGCTCCTCATCAATACTTCAGGAGACAGTCAGCCTCGCGGAGATATCAACCATCAGGCTGTCAAACCACAACCAGTGTGGTAACACATGGGTTAGAGGAGCAGGATAGCAACTATTTTATGGAGAAAACACTTTGATCAGTCTTTGCCAGCATAACAGAGAAGTTTTGACAGCAACGTAAAAAATTTACTAGTGAGTACGGGTGAATTTTTGTAAACAAAATACATAGTAGTAAAGTATTTAATTTTCTTTATTATGAGTTCAGAACATTATTGTTGTATAATGCCAGGTTTGGTTCATATTAAAACCGGATTTATTGAAACGCTTTCAATTTATTCAGTAGGGACACACTTCTTCAAACAGTTTATCAACATTTCCCTTTTCCCTCCCCTTATACATTTAGCTTTACATATTTGTTCTGATTATCTTAAACTACATAAGGAACTCGACTGTTTGAAGTTAACATCAGTTAATAACTATTTCAAAACAATATAAAGGCACAATACTGTGACTGGAACGATACACAAATAACTTGCACATAAAAACATTTGACGTTGGATTATTAACTATTCACAAGTTTATTTTATATGTGGGTTATTTCTGTAATGATGGTTTCCTTACGAATTTCATCACTACATATAATACAAAAACTCTAAATTCTTTAAGAGTCACACAAATTATGTAAATATGACAAATGCAGCATTTGAGAATGTTTATTGTGGATATGTCTTGCTTTTATATAAAACTCTCCAGGTAAGACAGTTGATGATAAATTAGACGCTTGTGCAACACTTGGGTATCTTCATTGTGGAAACATTGTTAACCAGAGGCTTCATCAGTCTAGTACAGAGAAGAGTGGTGGAATACCAGATGGTTGGGAAATTCAGTGCCCTAGTATGGAATCGATGCGATCAGTCCATTAATCTTGATAAGGAGCTTATATATACTTATCAAAATTGATGGACTGATCTCATCGATTCCAGGCTGAGGGACTGATTACCTCAAACTTCTGATCTTCCACAATTCTCCCTATTAGACTGAGGATGATGTAGTTGAAGTTTTGGCAGTAAAGATCGAAAACAAAAACCTTGTTATTGTGTTTGTATACAAGCCTCCGGATGCAACCTCCCAGCTTTTGAAAATTGACCTCTGTCTGGAAAATCTCTCAACTCCTGCCCCAAACCTCTTGCTACTGGATGATTTCAACTTGAGATACCTAAAATGGGGGAATGTTGCAAATAATTATTCAAAAGCAGAGATCACCCCAGGAGGCAGCTCAAGACTAGAAAATACACTGGACCTCATCTTCACCAACAATGATAATCTGATATGGAATATAAGCGTGTCAGAGACATACTCAGATCGCAACGTAATAAAAGTACAGACATGTATGCACAGGACTCCTGACCAGCAAAATATGATCATCTATGAGGGTCCCTTCACTATATTTAACTTCAATAACAAAAACATACAGTGGGAACAAGTCAATCATGTCCTAAATGAAACAAGCTGGGAAGATATCTTAACACGGATCTGAACCTATGCCTTGAAAGAATCAACTCTGTGGCACTTGATGTATGGTCAACGCACTTTTTTTTTAGAAAAAGAAAGACAACTTGGAATCTAGAAAGAGGGCGACGCTCCCCATACAAGCGAAGGCAAAGAATCGCAGCTGCTGAGAGGGGCCAGTATATATGAAATACGGAAGGAAACACTGGTCGCAGAAATAGCAAATATTGAACTTTTGCTTAAGCAATCTTAGAGGAGGTAAAAATCTCGGGACGAACTTAAAGCCATAAAGGTGGGCTCCTTGCTGCAGCGAAGAGACTCTTGGTCTGAGGAATTAAACCCTTCTGTCTTCTTCCTCAGACTGAGTCCAAGTACCCCCAATCTTCCCTTCCCTATCCCATCCTCTCCATCCCCCCTTTTTTTTCCTTTCCCCTTTCCCCCCCTTTCCCCATCCCTTTTGTGGTCTCTGGGGTACTCCCCTCAGGCATTATGGTTTCTGGGTATGGGGAAGTGTGCTAAGGTTCATCACACTCCATAAGGTCCCTCGGGAATGGTGTGGTTTGCCATGGAATCTGAATTGTCTGGAGGTGCCCTACTCCCTGGATTTCTGAGAAATGGGCGGGGTGTCCTGAAGATGATAGGTGTATCTCTAGAGGCTGCCTGTCGGTTCTAGGAGGTGGCAGCCGAAGGAGGTATGCTTTGTGGTGGGTTTCCGACCGCTCTTGCTTTTATCTGCTGAGGTGGCTCGGTAGATGTGAGGCTGCTATCCCAGAGGGTTTACTGGCGTGAAGGGTAGAGTCTGGCATGAGTTCCATGCTGCATTTTCATTGCTTGTGGGCTCGAGGTCCTCTCGGATGAAAGGAGGAACTTCCAGCCCTTCCATACCTACTAGTGACTGTCCCTCTGGTGTCCCTCTTTTTTTTATTTGTCTTTATTTTTTCTTTAAAATAACAAGAAAGAAAATAACATGAAACATGCACCATTATCATGGAGTCTTCTTTCAGTGATAAAATTTCTCCTCCCAGGCCCTTCTCATCCCACATCCTCTTCTGACTCGGCTTCATTATTGGACCATTCTCTAGACTTCTCGTATCCCTGTACCTTCTGCTGGTGACGCTTCGTCAACTACTCCAGGTGCTGAGGCACCACCCGTTTCTGGTAATGCCTCTGCCTCTTCCATACCTTTAGCAATGCGTCCGAATTCCCCGCATACAGTACGATGGTTTTTGGATTGCCCACCTTCCTCTGGGCACCCGCCCGTGGTGCTACTCCTAAACGTTCCAGACCACCTACTGACGACGGTTCTTTGATGTCTACCCTAAAACGACCTATGTGACACCCACTTCCTTTGCACACCATGTTTACAAGTACACAGTGGACTAAATTCTTTTCTCATCAACCGACACCTCCAACTGATAATCTTTCTGACCATAGTATTGGTAAAGCTCTTTTATGACACATTGGCCAGAACATATCCTTTCACGCTCTTCAAAATAGTGTGTGTTGTTACAGTGCAGAATTCAGAACAAAGCTTATGATCTTTCCCAAGTAACTTCCATAGATAACATTCCAGTCACAGTTCATAAGTATGCTACTCTCAGTTCTTGCAGTGGTATGGTGGTTTTACCGCCTACCCTTATAGAGTGATTTTCTGTGTTGCGGCAATGCTGTTTTAGAGCAATTAGCCCTTCACGACCTTCCTATTCTGAAAGTGGATACATACATCCTGCCCGCTAGTGAGCATAGGTGCTTTTCCAGTAACATCGCCTGCTTAACCTTCGACTGACATGAACTCCCGTTCTCCGTTTATATTGTAGGCTATCACCTAGAGGTCTGTAAAGTAATCCCTACTTCCCAACAGTGTCGTAATTGCTGGTGCTTCAGAGAGAGAATGCTAAATACTGCAGATCTTGGAGGAGTGCCCAGTCTGCGGTGCTGCAGATCATGCTGATGCATCTTGCAGTCTTCCTCCCTCTTGTCTCAATTGCAATGAATCTCATCCTTTTTTTAACGCCATTATCAAGTCTGTTGTAAAGAACAAGAAATCCGACGGAGCTGTATCTCTGCTCTGCCTTCAGGGAAATCTTCCTAGTGTTCCTTATTCTCGGGTAGCTCGGAGACCTCAAACCTTGATGGTCCTCCCGCCTAACAGCTCCTCTACTACCATGTCTTCCAGGGTCACCCCTGTTTCTAATTCTTTTGCAGTTTTATCCTCAAACTCCTACCTTCATACCTCTTCCTACTTCTGCTTCTTTGTCTTACTCGCTAGTTTCTCAGTCTACGAGACCTCACAAGCATACACCTTCTTCATATCTATCCCCTGTGAAGTTGAATCTATCTTCTGCCTCGGTGCCTAGTTCTCACCCCCATTCTAACTCTCACTTCAAGGTGGAGGCTCACCCCCCCTTGTTAGTCCCTTCTACTGTTTCCCCCCAGTCTTCTTCCTTAGTTACCTTCCAATCTCCTTCCTCTCCTGTTCTACTGCAGGACTCTCCTGTCCCCTCCAAAGCATCTCTCCAGGTTCATACTCCCCACTCCTCTCAGACCCCTTTAGTTGCCTTAATAGTCACCCCGATCTCTACTTGCTCTACCCCACTTGTCTCTGAAATCATGGTATCGGCATCTTCCTTATCTCCCGAGACACTTGACGCTATTTTCAACTATATTGTGAAGATGAAACCCACGATGGACATTGGCGAGCCTCCTCCTATCCCTTATTTTTCACGATCCTTGCAACAATCTTTTCCTTCACAGCATTCTGATTCCTCCATACTTACAGGCTTACCGTTGCCCCCACACGTCGACTTCACTGACCCTAATAACCCATAGATTTTATTGCATTTTATTGTTGGCATACCTGTCTTTGTAAATATTATTTGATTTACAATGAAATATTCGTGGCCTCAAGAATAACCGGGGAGAACTCCAAGTATTGCTCTCCCAGATTTCCCCAATGTGTGTGTGGTTACAAGAGCCCAGAATTCATTCAGCTGTCATTCGTCCCATTTCAGGCTATGTGCTCTTACATTCTTCTGATCTCTTTCCCGATGAATCACTTAATGAGAGTGCGCTTCTTTTGCACGTTGGTATACCAACGCACCTTGTATTTATTTACGCACATGGTATTCAGTTTGCTCTCTACATCTTTCTCCCTCCCGTGCTTTCTGAATCTCGGATGTTGCGTTTTCTGATCTCTTCTCTACCACCGCCCATCTTGTTAGGTGATTTTAATGTTCACCATCATCTGTGGGTAGGGTCCCATTGTGACTCGTGATGATCAGTTGGAGAGACTTCTAGCTTCTCATCCTCTTCATGTTTTAAATACGGGTGTTCCTACCCATTTTGACTCCCACACTCAGTCTCTTGCATTGATCTTTCTATCTGTTTCTCTTCAGTTGCACTTGATTATGCTTGGACTGTTCTTTCGGATTTACATGACAGTGACCACTTTCCTTTTCTTCTTACTTCTGCTGCGTATTTCCGACCACCTCGTAGCCCTCATTGCCAATTTGTACAAAATGGGACTTACACTCTCGTCTTACAACCTATTGTGAGGACCCCCTTTCGTCCTCTGTTGATGAACTGGTACACCAGTTTTCGACCTTAGTTTTGACTGAGGCATCACGTTCTATTCCTCAAACCTCAGGCAGGCATTCTCAGACATGCGTGCCTTGGTGGTCTCCGGCGTGTGCCCGTGCAGTGCGTCTGAAACGAGCTGCATGGGGCCATTATCGATATAATCGGACCACAGAACGTCTTTTAGATTTTAAGTCGGCAAAGACAGTTGCTCGCCACATCATACATAACACTAAACGCACTTGTTGGTAAGACTACGTGTCTACCATTACCTCGTCTTCCCATATATGTGCAGTTTGGAAGAAGGAACGGAAGTTGTGGGGCAAGTACACTCCGGACTGGGCTCCCGATTTGCAGGTAGCCGGTGTTAGTAATGCAGAACCTCTTGAAGTTGCCACGGAAATCGGGAACTACCTGGTCATTGTCTCCCAAGGGCTTCACCTTTGTCCCTCATTTCTTGCGTCTAAGTATACCAAGGAGCAATTGCCCTTGGATTTCTCCTCTAATGGAATGGAGCCGTATAACGTACCTTTCACTCTCTTAGAAACAGAGTCCACGATTTCTGCTTACCTGCCGTCGGCAGCTGGACCTGATGATATATCAGTATGCTACAACATCTGCTTTCTACGGCCCTTCCAGTCCTTTTATGTTTTTCAATCTTATTTGAGCGCGAGGGGTTCTCCTTCAACAATGGAAATCTGCCATTGTAGTACTGTTTCACAAACCAGGCACCTCGGGAATTGATACCTTTCACTATCGTCCCATTACTCTGACCAGTGTAGTCTGCTAGGTGAGGGAACGATTGGTGAATAGACGTTTGATGTGGTTCTTGGAGACTCGCAATATTCTTTCCCCTCTCCAATATGGCTTTCACAAGGGCCGCTCTACTTTGGACCCCTTGCTCGACTTAGATGTGTATGCGTGAAATGCCTTTACTAACAAACGCTTCATCATAGCAGTCTTTTTTGATCTTGATAAGGCATATGGCACCACTTTGAGGTATAACATTTTAGCCCAGGCCCACTCCTTAGGCCTCCGCGGTAATCTACCAACCTTCGTTGCTGCTTTCTTATCTGACAGACATTTTCGGGTCCATGTTGGCGCCTCGCTTTCCTCAAATTTTGTGCAAGCCGAGGGAGTACCACAAGGTTGTGTCCTTAGCACTACCCTTTCTCTCTTAGCTATAAATGGCCTACCTTCCTTTCTTCCATCGCATATTTGGTCGTCACTGTATGTAGATGACTTCGCTATAGCTTACTCAGGCGGTGACTGTCGCCTGGTAGCAGCCTCCCTTCAGGATGCCATTGACAGAGTTTCTCACTGGACCACTTCTCATGGCTTTAAATTTTCTAGTACGAAAACCAGTTTCATTACCTTCACTAGACGTCCTCTTATCCCAAATATTCCATTGTATTTACACGGCTCACATATCCCAGAATGTGATACAGTCAAGTTTTTTGGCCTTCCCTTCGATCGCCGCTTGACTTGGAAACCTCACATTTCTTCTTTAAAGACAACTTGCCATGGTCGGTTGAATCTCCTTAAAATTCTCGTGCATCGTTTATGGGGGGGCAGATCGTCGAACTCTCCTCTGTTTGCATTTCCACCCTAGTCTAGTCCAAGCTAGATTATAGAGACCAAGTCTATTCTTCAGCTTCTCCTACCCCACACTCTAATTTAGATCCCCTTCATCATCAAGGTCTACGATTATGCCATGGTGCCTTTCGCTCATCCCCTGTTGAAAGCCTCTATGCTGAGGGCAATGTCCCTTCCTTAGCTGATCGTCACAATGCTCATTGCCTTCGTTGCTTTGTCCGCTCTCATGACCTTCGTGTTCCTGTACATATAGGTTGGTCTCAGACATTAGTAAAGCCTATTATTTGTTCGACGCCCTTGCTTACTCCGACCGTTTTCTTTTCGTCTTCACTCCGGTTTTCTCTCCAGTTGCCTTCCTTGTATATTCATTTAGTCTACCTTTTCCCTTTCCACTTGGGAGGTTCCGACAGTTCGTGTCTTTTCTCCCCTACTGCCCCGCACCTAAACTCTCCTACCTACAACTGCTTCTCGCTCTATCTTGATCACTTTTGATCGCATGCTCATGCCGTTGCTGTTCATATGGATGATTCCAAATATTCCGATGGTATTGGGTTCTCGGCAGTGTTACCTGACGATAATGTCCGAGGTCATTTGTTAGACTTGGCTAGTATTTTTACTGCCGAGTTGTATGCCATCCTCATTGTGCTTCTTCATATTACATATATGTCTCCTTCGACGTTTGTGATCATTTCAGATTCCCTCTGTGCCTTACAAGCCATTAAACAACTTGACTCCCCTTATCCATTAGTCCTCTGCATTCAACTATGGTTGCACCTTGTGGCTAGCAAGAATAAAGACGTAGTTTTCTGTTGGGTAACTGGACACGTTGATGTGCAGGGAAATGAGCAAGCGGATGCTGCTGCGAGCTGTCAGTGGTACATAAGCTTCCGGTTTCCTATAGAGGTATTCCATTCAGGGATTATTTTTCAGTCATCTATGCCCGTCTTCGCGGCCGTTGGCAACATCGGTCGTCGGGCGCGCACTATAACAAATTGTACTCTGTTAAACTCCTCTTAGGTTTGTGGCCATCTTCTTACCACTGTGGCTGTACTCGGGAGACTCCTCTCTCCCGGCTCCGCATTGACCATACTCGCCTTACCCATGGGCACTTCATGGAACGACACCTCTTCCTCTCTGTGAGGGTTGTCGAGTCTCTATTTCACCTCTAATCCCCTCTCCACGTACCTGTTTATAACTTCAACACTATTTTCTGCTCCGCAGAGCTGTATGACCTTTGTTGGTTTAGCGCTTTGTTTGATTATAATAATAATACACAGATGACAGCAAACAGATGAGTAAGATGCTAAAGTCCCAGTATGACTCGGTGTTTAGCGAGCCGTTAACCAGACTAAGGGACGACAGTCTAAATGAATTTATGACTAAAGATTCGGTCAGTTCAAAAATCCCTGATAACATCTCAACACCGCAAGACTTCGAAAAGGCAATAAGTGACATGCCCATGCATTCTGTTCAGGCCCGGATTTATGGAACATTTGTGTTCATCAAGAACTGCAAGAAGCCCATGTCACGGGCCTTTAGCACTCTATGGAGAGGAAACATTGATACAGGGGTCATCCCACAGTTACTAAAAACAACAGACATAGCCCCACTCTACAAAGATGGCAGTAAAGCAATTGCAAAGAACAACAGACTGATGGTGCTAATACCCCATTTCATAAAAATATCTTCGAAAGGGTTGCAAGAAACAAGATCACCACCCACCTAGATACTCATTAATTACAGAACCCAGGGCAACGTGGGTTTAGGGCAGATCTCTCCTGCCTGTCCCAACTACTGGACCACTATAACAAGGTCCTGGACGCGCTAGAGGATAAACAAAATGCAGATGTACTATACACAGACTTTGCGAAAGCCTTGAACAAGTGCAACAATAGTGTATTAGCGCACAAAATGCGTAATAAAAGAATAACAAGAAAAGTTGTGGATACATCTATAACTTCATAACAAACAGAACACAAATAATAAGGCCGAAAAAGGCAAACGAAAATTTGTGTATGCAGTAATTTCGCAAAAATCATTCTGAACTTAACGAAAAAAAAATATATTTCATTGTGCTTGTTTATTATTAAATTATTGTTAGCGTATCTAAAATATGTTTAGTTGGATTAAGCTAAATTTAAATTTGCTCGTTATAATAAGGTTAGGTAAGCTTTTTAAGGTTCATTTGGTAGAAAATTATTAATTTTTACATTAACATGAAAGAAGAAAAATATATCTTCAAACGCATAAGAGAAAATTTTAGAAAAGACATAATTTTAAATGAATTCTTGCTAATTGTCCTGTTTTACCTATATATATATATATATATATATATATATATATATATATATATATATATATATATATATATATATAAATTAGGAATGAGATACCAAAACTTTTGCCGATAACAATACTAAAATTTCAGCCGATATCGATCACAGTTCCAACACTCTTCTACATCTCAATCACCAGTGTTTCGAGTTTGAAGTCACTGAAAAGAGGATTTTTCATCCTGTCACAACAATAATTCTGGAACTGGGCTATAAAACAATGACCATTGAACACAGACAGGAAAATATTTGAATTCGTTAACCACATTTTAAAAGTTGTTGGGGATCAGATGAAGTGTTTTCAAGTTATAAACGAAAGTTTCTACCAAGTAAAATGAAAAAAAAATATGTATAAAAGAAAAGTGAAATTTTGGTAACTACTCGAAGCTTATTCTATGAGGATACATAATAAATCTCATTACTCAATTACAATTACAATGCAAAAAGAAGAAATTCTAGAGAACTTATTCTTGCCATTAAAAATTTATACCAAGTTTATTAAACAACTTCAGTCAGTTCATCCTATTCGTATATTTGTTTATAAATACGTAAAACATTAGTGTATTTAATAAAAATGTATTAAATTTATTTTCAATATGATTTCTCGCAGTTTGACGATTACTTTGTACTTTCATTTTTGATGCGACTTCATTCCTTGCTCTGCAGGGAGAGCATTGCAAATGCTGCATGACGTAGCAGCAACATTAAGGCAGATTAAGTGTTTTTGCTTGTGCCGCGGCTGCCCGGGGTCCCACACAAACATGTAAGTTTCAAGTTAATGTATCCGTGTGTCATCTGTATGTGCACTCGCCTTTCCTGTCGTTTGTGTCTCCGGTAATGATGTGTTTGTGAAGGGTTTGAGAGAAGATGATTCAACATTCACCAAGCTGTCTACAGTGTATGTCTTTAAGTTTAATACAAGTTTTATTCACTATGTGCAGTGCTCGACGTAGAGAGAAATGTCCCACCAGGCTTTTCTTCGTTACTTTAGTCACTAAGCCTTTTATCAGTTGTTTATACTGAATAATTTCTTGCCTCCATCAATTGTGTGTGTGTACTCACCTAATTGTGGTTGCAGGAGTCGAGACTCAGCTCCTGGCTCCGCCTCTTCACTGATCGCTACTAGTTCCTCTCTCTCTCTGCTGCATGAGCTGTATCATACCTCTTCTTAAAACTATGTATGGTTCCTGCCTCCACTACTTCACTTGCTAGGCTATTCCACTTCCTGACAACTCTATGACTGAAGAAATACTTCCTAACGTCCCTGTGACTCGTCTGAGTCTTCAGCTTCCAGTTGTGACCCCTTGTCCCTGTGTCCCCTCTCTGGAACATCCTATCTCTGTCCACCTTGTCTATTCCCCGCAGTATCTTGTATGTCGTTATCATGTCTCCCCTGACCCTTCTGTCCTCCAGTGTCGTCAGTCCGATCTCCCTCAACCTTTCCTCGTACAACATTCCCCTGAGCTCTGGGACTAGCCTTATTGCAAACCTTTGTAGTTTCTCTAACTTCTTGACGTGCTTGACCAGGTGTGGGTTCCAGACTGGTGCTGCATACTCCAGTATGGGCCTAACGTACACAGTGTACAGTGTCTTGAACGATTCCTTATTAAGATATCGGAACGCTATTCTCAGGTTTGCCAGGCGCCCGTATGCTGCAGCAGTTATTTGGTTGTGTGCCTCCGGTGATGTGCTCGGTGCTATGGTCACCCCAAGGTCTTTCTCCCTGAGTGAGGTCTGTAGTCTTTGTCCACCTAGCCTATACTCTGTCTGCGGTCTTTTTTGCCCCTCCCCAATCTTCATGATTTTGCATTTGGCTGCATTGAATTCGAGAAGCCAGTTACTGGACCACATGTCCAGCCTGTCCAGGTCTCTTTGCAGTCCTGCCTCATCCTCATCCGATTTAATTCTTTTCATCAACTTCACATCATCTGCGAATAGGGACACTTCAGAGTCTATTCCTTCCATCATGTCGTTCACATATATCAAAAATGGCACTGGTCCTAGAACTGACCCCTGTGGGACCCCGCTCGTCACAGGCGCCCACTGTGATACCTCTTCACGTACCATGACTCGTTGCTGCCTCCCTGTCAGGTATTCCCTGATCCATTGCAGTGCCCTCCCTGTTACATGCGCCTGATCCTCCAGCTTCTGCACTAATCTCTTGTGGGGAACTGTGTCAAAGGCCTTCCTGCAGTCTAGGAAAACGCAATCTACCCACCCCTCTCGTGTCTTACTTCTGTTACCTTGTCATAAAACTCCAGGAGGTTTGTGATACAAGATTTGCCTTCCATGCACCCATGCTGGTTTTCATTTATAATCTTGTTCCTTTCCAGGTGTTCCACCACTCTCCTCCTGATAATCTTCTCCATGACTTTGCACACAATACATGTCAGAGACACAGGTCTGTAGTTTAGCGCCTCGTTTCTGTTTCCTTTCTTAAATATGGGGACTACATTAGCTGTCTTCCATTTCTCAGGTAGTTGCCCAGTTTCAAGGGATGTGTTGAAGATTGTGGTTAGGGGCACGCACAGCATCTCTGCTCCTTCTCTAAGGACCCATGGGGAGATGTCCGGTCCCATCGCCTTTGAGGTGTCAAGGTCACTTAGGAGCTTCTTCACCTCCTCCTCAGTTGTTCGTATGTCATCCAACACTTGTTGGTATATTCCCTCTTGATGTTCCCTTCTGTGCTGTCTTCTCACAGCCCTTCCTGTCTCTACTGTGAAAACTTCCTTAAATCTCCTGTTCAGCTCCTCACATACCTCCTGATCATTTCTTGTGAGTTCTCCACTTTCTGTCCTTAATCTGATCACCTGGTCTTTGTTGTCTTCCTCCTGATGTGGCTATACAACAGTTTCGGATCAGTCTTGATTCTTGATGCTATATCATTTTCATACTGTCGCTGGGCCTCCCTCCCTGTGCATACTCATTCCTGGCTCTGCGACTGATCTCCCTATTTTCGTGTGTTCTCTGCCTTCTGTACTTTTTCCATTCTCTATTGCACTTTGTTTTTGCCTCCTTACACCGTCGGGTAAACCAGGGGCTCGTTCTGGTCTTCCCGTTGTTACTGTTGCCCTTGGGAATAAACCTTTCCACTGCCTCCTTGCATTTTGTTGTTACATATTCCATCATTTCATTTACTGGCTTTCCTGCCAGTTCTCTGTCCCACTGGACCTCCCGCAGGAAGTTCTTCAACCCTATGTAGTCCCCTCTTTTATAGTCAGGGTTTTCCCATTCAACTCCTGTTATTCTCTCCACTTGCAGCTCTACTATGTATTCAAAGCACAGAACCACGTGGTCGCTATCTCCTAGGGGACTCTCATACTTGATGTCCTCAATGTCTGAGCTGCCCAGGGTGAACACAAGGTCCAATCTTGCTGGTTCATCCTCCCCTCTCACTCTGGTAGTGTCCTTAACTTGTTGGTGCATGAGGTTTTCCAGCGCCACGTCCAACATCTTGGCTCTCCATGTTTCGGGACCCCCATGTGGCTCCAGGTTTTCCCAGTCAATCTCCCTGTGTGTGTGTACGTGTACTCGCCCAATCATGATTACAGGGTTCCTTTCTCAGCTCTTTGACCCGGCTCTGCGTTTGCTGCCGTCTGTTTTACTCCTGGCTGTGTGAACCCTGTCATGACTACTTTCAAAACTATGTATGGAAGAAGCTTCTACGTGGTTGCGCTTCCTGACCATTTTAAAGCTAAATAAGGACTTCGTAACATCCCTATGATTCACCTGTGTTTGTCACTTCCTGTTCTATGTCCCTCTGAGACCCGTGAGCCAATCACTGTTCTACGCATGAAGCATGTAATGTTTCAAATGTCACGCGAATGAGGGAATTATAGCTGAAGGGTCGTAAAGGATGTTCGTGAGGGCGCTGGCCGTATGACTGAGGTGCATAAATGGAAAACAGGAATTAATAAAGGGGGTGTAAATAGCGTGCTAAAAATTTCTAGCCTAGACAGGACTCGCAGCAATGGATTTAAGTTGGAAAAATTCAGATTCAGGAAGGACATAGGAAAGCACTGGTTTGGTAATAGAGTTGTGGATGAGTGGAACAAACTCCCGAGTACCGTCATAGAAGTTAAAGCGTTGTGTAGTTCTAAAAATAGGTTAGAGAAATACTTGAGTGGGTGTGAGTTGGACCTGACTGGCTTGTGCTAGTAGGTCAGTTGCAGTGCTCCTTCCTTAGTAAATGGGACCTGACCTGACTACTCACCGGCTTAAGCCGGTGAGTGAATTGGACCTGCCTCGCATGGGCCATTAGGCTTGCTGCAGTGTTCCTTCTTTATGTTCTTATTAGAATGAAACAGATCGACCGTTTTTGGGTATTATCCCAAAATACTGTATATGTGTAGAAAACATTCTGAAATAGACTGAAAAGTTAAGAGTCCGGAAAACACAAGAATATTTACATCCAAAATAGTTTACTGAATCCATTTGTATGGAGAATACAGTCATATAATCTGAAAAGTATATATTATAAGCTGTAAAACAACTTTAAAAATAAAACACACACATATAATGAAAAGTAAACTGCATGAAATAACAATCAGAGACAAATATGATAAAACTCTCATTATGGAGCTAAAGAATTTTATTGAAAACATTTTCACTTCAGGTTTTGGAAAAATGATGTTTCATTTTTGAAAAAAAAAAGACATCAAAATTAGGGCCTTTTGATGTCAGAGCAATTTGGATACTGGTAGTTGCAAACGGCAGCAGTATTTTTATTGTTTCCTCGTGTACAATTTTGAAAGCCTTCCCAGCTCTTGACAGCAGAAAAAAAAAATAATGGACAGATCTGCGTTGTTGTGAAATTCAGTGGTGGAGCGAAGTTCAAGAAGTGCCTCTGCCAATCCTTCAGGCTCTTCTGGCACATCAGCAATTTCACAGTTGAAAGGATTCACAACCCAACCTAACAGTATGTGAGTTGGGTTGGAAAGTAATCAGATTACTGGAAAGTAATCAGTGAACCGCTTTCTGAGTTTGGTATGATGCCCTATAACTGGGTCCTTGATTTCACCAAAAGAAAAATCTTCACAATCTTCCAGAAATTCAACTATCTTTGGAAAGGCAGCTAATTGTTTTGCTCCACTTTCTGGCTTCAGTACAGAAGCTTAGATCCAAATGCTGAAAACTTTTATCTGGCTGTAATAGCATTGCTGTTTTTCGCTTGCAATTCCTTGCTCAATGCATTCACATACCAAAAATGTTAGTTAAATATACGAGATGTGCAACTCAAGAGGAGTTCACTTATCTATGAGAACGTGCTTTGGATCATCCACAAAAATTTCAAGTTCAGTTTTGAGAGCCTAAACTAGATTCAGAACATATTCATGTGAGACCCACCTCGCTTCTGTGTGATAAAGTAGGGCTGAATATTCAGCCTCTCCATCCTCACATAATTCATGAGATAGCTGCGTGTTTAGTGCATGTCCTTTTACAACACTGACAATCTTGATACCATCTTGCATGACGGATTCCAGTGCAGGTTCCCAATACTGCACAACCAGTGCCTGGAATGTATCATATAGTGGGTAACTTCAATTTTTGGATTCTCCTCTCTGGTAAAAATCTAAAAACCACTAATACGACCCAACATGGCTGGAGCTCCGTCAACAGACACAGCAATACAGTCTTCCCACTTTAAATTAAAGCTTGGTGTTTTGAAGTATTCATTAATCTTGTTGAAGACGTCAGTACCACGAGCTCTCAACCTGAGATGAGAATGAAAGATTATTTCCTCTACAGTTCGGAACCTTTGTAGCGAATATGCACCATCAGCTGCGGATTGCTTCTGACATCTGTAGTCTCATCAAGCTGAATAAGAAAATATTTGCTCTATAGCATTTGTGAAATCCCTTGTTCCCTCATATTTTCTGCTAAGATGGAAATTCTCTCTTTTACAGCTTTTGCAGACAGAACACTGAATTCAGCAGCATGGTTTTTTTCTGACCATGCATAATCTCTGCTATTTTCACAGCTGCAGGTTTAACCAACTCCTGACTAGTAATATATGGGTCCTTGTTTCTGGCAGTCAATCAGGCCACTTCAGGACCTTGATACTGAACGCTGATCGAATGTTCCTCTAAAGTTATTGTCCAGTCTTTGCCTTTTCACAGACCTTTCCAAATTCACAAGGTATTCCCCGCGGGTTGGAAGAAAGATCTGAGTGCAAACTTTCCAAGGTTTCTTCACCTGACTCCTTTTGAAAGGCTCTGCAGACAGTACTTTCAAATAGACAACACGCTGTGGGTTCAAATTTCCTTTGTCTTCTATTTCTACGAAGCCATAATTGAGGAACTCTTCCTGGTATGTCTTATTCATAAATGGATATACCAGAATAAAGGTGAAATGATTGGAAAAATGGAAAATAGGATTTTAACATATATAACTTCAACATAGGTACTCATAAAGACCGGGATACAAAAAAGAAATCTCGAGAAATATAATGTAATATAAAATTAATAGAAAACCGCCAAACACATATTACACGAGCACTTTCGGATATCTATAAACGGAATCATGAATTCGAATAAAAATAAAATATAAATATTACATTGTACACTCCTAATTGTTATAACAAAAAGCAAAATATTACCTTACCTTTGTCACTGAAAGTTGCAGACCTACTAACTTAATGCAGTCCTATTGTCTGTGAGCAGAGACAATTATTGATAGCAAAATCAGACACTAGGCCAAAAGTTACTTGATGGTGGTTTCGACAGAGGGAGGTGCCGTTGTCGTGCCGGCTCCCGAGTCGATGTTGCCACTCTGACACTGTTACAAACCCACGAAAGAGACAATTGTGGAAGTGGTTGGTTGAGCACTTCGGAGCTGCTGCCAGACAGCAGTACCCAGTGTGACGTCATCGCACTTTATGTCAAGGCTGGTGAACCAACCTCACATAGTGTGCCCACTACTGCTCACTGAGTCTGATGGCCTCATACAGTGTGACCACTACTGCTCACTGAGTCTGACGGTCTCACTTACCTGATGTCCTCATACATTGTGACCACTACTGCTCACTGAGACGGCCTCAGTTACCTGATGGCCTCATACAGTGTGTTCACTACAGCCCACTGAGTGTGACGGCCTCAGAATTATCTGACGGCCGTATTCAGTGCACTCACAACATAGTGTGTTCTGCACAGCACTGAGAGTGAAGACCTCATACCTAGCGAGCTTAGCACGGCTTCACAGCTTGACTTTGCTGATAACGTCTCCTGTTGACAACGAATGTTTCCAAGTTCCCAAGGCTGGGAACTTGGACTTAGTTTCCTGATGGCAGTGACTGGACTTAGTCGGCTGGCCTCCACAGCAGTGTTGGTGACTGACACTGCAAGTTGTCTTGTGTACACAATGTGTTATAACGCGGAGATAAGGGTGTCTTGTGGACACAGAAGCGAAAGAGTGTAGATTTACACGGAGACAAGGGTGTCATGTAGACACGGTAGCGAAGGTGTGTAGATGTACACGGAGTCAAGGGTGTCACGTAGACACGGTAGCGAAGGTGTGTAGATTTACAAGGGGACAAGGGTGTCATGTGGACACAATTGAGATGGTGTGTTATAACGCTGAGAAAGGTGTCGTGTGTCATAGTTGACACGGGTGTGTTTGTAATATTGTAGTCAATTACGTGTCAGTTGTGATACGGGTGAAATTGTAGTAATGTAAGGTCAGTAACGGATAGTCGTGTTTGTGATATGGCGCTTTGTAATGTGATAATTCTAGTCGTGTATCTGATATTGTAATGTGATAATTCTAGTCGTGTATCTGATATTGTAATGTGATAATTCTAGTCGTGTATCTGATATTGTAATGTGATAATTCTAGTCGTGTATCTGATATTGTAATGTGATAATTCTAGTCGTGTATCTGATATTGTAATGTGATAATTCTAGTCGTGTATCTGATATTGTAATGTGATAATTCTAGTCGTGTATCTGATATTGTAATGTGATAATTCTAGTCGTGTATCTGATATTGTAATGTGATAATTCTAGTCGTGTATCTGATATTGTAATGTGATAATGAAGCCAAAGAATACACTTTTATGTTGCCTTCTATAATGCTCATATTTTATAATTTACTAGTAAAGATTAAAAATATTATGTGTATTTTTGTACTCCCGGACAAATATTCTTATTACAGTTTGGATGATGGGCTAAGAATAATATAGTAATTAACAGGCTGGTTGAAGCTTTAATCATCAGGATTGTAATATTTTAATAGACAGTCTTTTTCAAAACGCTGGAATCCTTACCCAGTTAGTTAGTTAAAGATTCGCCGGTATTCTCCCGGCCCGGGCCTTGTCCAAGTGGTGGCCCGGCCTTGGCTCCCTCTTTAGGGAGTGTCTGAGACCTAAGTCTCCCATGGGAGGAGGCACAAGTACCTCCTCATCTTTGGGACCAACTGTCTTGTGAGCTAAAGGCTCGGGCTCAGGCACCTACCCTACCCTAGAAGGGCTGGGCATGGTGTCGATCTCCTTACCCACTTTACATTATTGCCATCTTGAGATATGGTCCCTATAAATTAGATTTTTAATTTTAGTATGAAACTAAAAATTATTTGATTAAAAAAATATAACTTTCACAATTTGCAGAAAAAAAACTTAATAAATAATTTTTGTTTGCAACTTTATTCATATGTTTATTGAGAGTATATTATCCCAGAGATTTTAATTTTGACTTTATATGGGTAATTTACCCCGGTTCCCCGATCTAGGCCCCTCAAGGAAGGTTCCTTGATGTTGGTGAGGGGCTCTTGATTTAGGGAATTGGATCTGTGCTCCAGTTCCCCGAATTAAGCCTGAATGCCTTCCACCCCCCCCAACCCCGGCGCTGTGTAATCCTCCGGGTTTAGCGCTTCCCTCTTGATTATAATAATAATAATAATCCCCGATCTAGGGAATAGAAAAAATAAGTTGTTTCGAGATAGGCACCAGACTTAGTTTGCTTCTAGGTAGCTGCTGTTGTGTTACTAGTGGCACTCTCCCAAAGCAAAGGCTTCCGTCATTCCTTAGGAGCGGAAGAGCATATGAAGAACACTGTGAGGAAGGGAAGGGACTGAAGGCGTGTGCTGCATGCCACTGAGGGGTGGCAGGAGAGGCTTGATAAATCGAGAGACAGCGAATTGTTTTGTAAATAACCGAGACGAGAGTAAATAACAACCTGTAACCTTCTACATGGGAAAGGACCGACTATTCATGGGCAAGTGATTAAAGTGCCTTCCCAAAAAACATTCTCCTAACACTATACATGCTGCTCAAAGAACGTTTATCCCATATAAAGAAATTAGATCAAATAGAAATGACCCAAAATGGATGAATAATAGGCTCAAATATCTACTAGGGCTTAAGAAAGGAATTTATAGGCGTATCAAAATAGGTGAGGGTCATCTTATGAATCAGTATATTGACATTAAGAGGAACATTAAAAAGGGGATAAGAAAAGCTAAAAGGGACTATGAAATTAAAGTTGCTAGGGATTCTAAAACTAACCCAAAAAGTTTTTTCCAGGTCTATAGAACAAAAGTTAGAGATAAGATAGGTCCCCTTAAAAATAACTATGGGCACCTTACTGACAAAGAGAATGAAATGTGCTCGATTTTAAATAATTATTTTCTCTCAGTTTTTACACAGGAAGACACTAACAATATTCCAGTAATTAATTTTTACAGTGGGCTAGAAGAAGATAAATTATGTAACATCACAGTCACTAGTGAGATGGTTGTGAAGCAGATAGACTGAAGCAAAATAAGTCGCCGGGTCCTGATGAGGTTTTTTCAAGGGTTCTTAAGGAATGCAAAAGCGAACTCTGTGAACCATTAACTAATATTTTTAATTTATCTCTTCAAACAGGTGTAGTGTCTGATATGTGGAAGATGGCTAATGTAATTCCTATTTTTAAAACAAGGGACAAGTCGCTACCGTCAAATTACCGCCCAATAAGCCTGATCTCAATTGTAGGCAAACTACTAGAGTCAATTATAGCTCAGATTATAAGAAGCCATCTCGATAAGCATAGCTTGATTAATGATACTCAGCATGGATTCACAAGAGGCCGGTCTTGTCTAACTAATTTATTAACTTTCTTCAGTAAAGCTTTTGAGGCTGTTGACCACGATAAAGAATTTGATATTATTTACTTAGATTTTAGTAAGGCTTTTGATAGAGTTCCGCACCATAGACTGTTAAAGAAAGTGGCAGCTCATGGCATTGGGGGAAAAGTGCTCTCGTGGATCGAGTCATGGCTCACAGACAGGAAGCAGAGAGTGTCCATAAATGGGGTTAAATCCGAGTGGGTATCTGTAACAAGTGGCGTTCCACAGGGATCAGTCTTGGGCCCGTTGTTGTTTATAATATATATCAATGATCTTGATGAGGGAATTACTAGTGATATGAGCAAATTCGCCGATGACACAAAGATAGGTAGGATAATTGATTCAAACGTAGATGTTATGGAACTTCAGGAGGATTTAAACAAACTCTATTCTTGGTCAGAAAAGTGGCAGATGCAGTTCAGTGTAGATAAATGCAAGGTTCTGAAGCTCGGGAGTGCCCATAACCCTAATACTTATAAGTTAAATGATGTAGAACTTAGCCATACAGATTGCGAAAAGGACTTGGGGGTTATGGTGAGCAGCAACCTTAAACCAAGACAGAAATGCCTAAGCGTACGTAATAAGGCAAATAGATTACTGGGATTTATATCAAGAAGTGTAAGCAATAGAAGTCCAGAGGTCATACTGCAGCTTTATACATCATTAGTAAGGCCTCACCTAGATTATGCAGCTCAGTTCTGGTCTCCATATTACAGAATGGACATAAATTCGTTAGAAAACATTCAGCGTAGGATGACTAAATTAATACATAGCATTAGAAATCTTCCTTATGAAGAAAGATTGAAGACTCTTAAGTTACATTCACTTGTTAGACGAAGAATGAGGGGAGACCTGATCGAAGTGTATAAGTGGAAGATAGGTATTAATAAAGGGGATATTAATAAGGTCTTGAGGATATCTCTCCAAGAGAGAACCCGCAGTAATGGATTTAAATTAGATAAGTTTAGATTTAGAAAGGACATAGGAAAGTATTGGTTTGGAAATAGGGTAGTTGATGAGTGGAACAGTCTACCTAGTTGGGTTATTGAGGCTAGGACTTTGGGTAGTTTCAAATTTAGGTTGGATAAGTACATGAGTGGGAGGGGTTGGATTTGAGTGGGACTTTCACATCAGAGCTTATTTCTTGGGTGGCATTGAAAATTGGGTTGGGCAAATGTTTTGTTAGTGGGATGAATTGTAAAGGACCTGCCTAGTATGGGCCAACAGGCCTCCTGCAGTGTTCCTCCTTTCTTATGTTCTTATGTTAAGGCTGCACTTTGTCTGCCAGTTGCGTTATATAACCGAGGGAAATGCTATTGCTGTATAGGACAAAAAAAGCCCTCCGGAACTGGAAGATCCTCACAATGAATGAATGCAGGTGAATTAGAGGTGCTAGAATGCATACTGAGTACTTGTTGAATAGGTTCCAAAATTATAGACATTACTGAACAGTTCACACTCCTTCCTATCCTTTCAGTCGAAGGTGTTAGTTTTACTCACACAACCACCAAAAGAATGTTCAATTGAGGAAGTGAGGCCGGGGGGGGGGGGAGGGTAGGAGTTGCCCTGCCATGAGTGTAAGCTCCTGAAGTATTACCATCACGACAAGTTAACTCAGAAATTTTAAGGATGACTGTTTCCAGGACTGTTACTTCTCAGTCGTATATAAGACCCATACTGAGTAATAAAACAAGCTTTCTCACCCGCATCCTGTGAAAAGAAAATTTGTGATTAACAGGTGAAGCATTTACCGAGGTATTAATATATACTAGCAGTGTTTGGCTGGCTTCCTCAGCAGTGAACGCTGAGTGCTACACTGCCAAGATATTAACACACAAGGTGACCTTGAAACCTTATTGAGGAAAACGCTAACCCACATAATTGTTGATCAGCAAAAAAAAGAAATGACGCTCAAAATGCTTCTCTGAGGAACTTTCTCCTGCTGAAACTACTGCTTCACTCTTCTTGATTTGCTCTTCCTATCTTCCCCTCTTTTCTATGCATCATTCAGCCATCCTTGTACTCTTCTCATATCTCTTACTTTTATCCTTCCTCTTCCTTATTCTTATTTTTTCTCCTGCACTGCTTCAACTACTGCCTTGTATCCTCTCTCTGTCAAAATTCTTCACTTTCCTCCATCCTTTTTCTTTATATATCTCTCTCTCATCTAACTCTCCTACTCAGCCCACCAACTCTTCCCTCCACCTCCTTTCCCAGCTACCTCTCCCACCCTGTCATTTCTTAAACTCCAACACCCTTACTCTCTGACACACAAATAACCCGCATTTAGAAGAGAGGAGTTTACAACGACGTTTCGGTCCGACTTGGATCATTTACGGTATCGTTCCAGTCACGGTTGTGTGCCTTTTTTGTTATTTGTTACTTTCTATCCTCTATCTTCCCTTCCTCCCCAGTTTCTTCAATCTCGCTTACCTTTTCTCTTCTTTTGACCTCTGTTCTCCACCTCTACGTCTGCTCACTTCGTCCTTTATCCTCCCTTTCACCTCTTCCTCCAGACCTATACTTCGTTTACCCTCCACCTCTCCATCCATCCACCCCCTCATCCCTCCATTTTCCCTACCCTTCATCTCCCTTTCTTTCCACTTCCCTTCCAAATCTTCTTCCTTTCAAATGAACTCCTTTTCTTCCTTGCATTTTCCCTACCCTTCACTCCACTGCCATTACCTTCCAGTCCATCTACTCTCCACCTTCCCTTTCGTCCACCTCCTATCTCTGTCACTCACCCTCCTCTCGTTTTCTCATCCCTGCTTTTGCTTTCTGTCCTCTCGATTTCACCTTTTCTACCCTTTCCTTCCACCCCCTTTACTATCCATTTCCCCTACACTTTCTCTGCCCTATTTCTCAGGTAGACGCTCTTGCCCTTCACGTAACCTCTGAGTTAGTCTACATTTCCTACTCTCTTCCTGCAACCTCTTCTATGTCTTTCTCCCCTTCATTTTCCCAAGTTTTCTTATTCTTCACAGCCTCTCCACGTTTCTATCCCTCCCACTTCCCTCTGCCTCCCAGACCCTTTATTTCTCCTTGTTTTCTCCACGACTTACTGTGTAAACTTCATAAATCCTCAAGCTGTTGTTGCCCCTTAAATCCCGCCCCATAACACCTGTCCTCCGACATCTTTAGTGTTCCTCCTCTTATTCTAACTCCTCCTCCTTCTCAATCTCTTCCTACTAACTCTTCTCTCCCTCTTCTACTGTTGCTACTACTACTACTATTGTCACTACTGCTGCTGCTGCTGCTACTACTGCTACTACTACGACTACTGCTACTACTACTGCTACTACTACGACTACTGCTACTACTACGACTACTGCTACTACTACTACTACTACGAATACTTCTACTACTACTACTACGACTACTACTATTACTATCATCACTTCCCTCTCTCGTTTTTTACTCTTCCTCCAATCTTCTATCAACTGTGGCTCCTCTTCCTGCCAAGTTCCAGTTTATTTTTCTGTTCCATTACTTCCTTCACTGTATTATTGTTCATTTAGTCCTGGTGCTTTTTCAACGATAATCACCATTTATGTTCCCCTAACAGTTGCTTTAAATCCTCTTTTTCCCAACTCTCCAACTCTCTCCTTTCTCTACCCTTCATTCCTCATTTTGTTCCCTTCCTCTGTTCTCTATTTCTTATCCGCCTCCCAAACTTCCCTCTTTTCTTTCCTCTTCATCCACTTTCCACTTCCCTTACACTCCTCGTGATTTGCTATGTATGCTTGATAAATTATCAACAGTTATCGCATTCCCCTTTCTTCCACCTCCCTCCCCCAACGTTATCCAATGTATCTTCATCTGTACGTACGTTTTCGTGTGACAAGTGGGCATACATGCCATAAACCTAGATATTTTTTTTATTTTTTCTATCTTTTGCCTGAATAGATATATTTATCTGAACTGGCCTTATATGCACTTTTTTTTATATTTTTGCATCAGCTCCCTTTTCGACCTAACTTGGCCTAGATGAAATTAATGTAATGAATCTTAGTCCTGCTCAGCATAACATAAATTTGACTGGTTTTGTCTTTCTGTGTTCAGACTGGTATTTATTGAGGTTTGATCACATTGAATTTACCCTCAATATTGATGTATTTGCATGTATACATGTATATATTCTTTGTGAGTCTTTAATACAAAAATCAACACCGGCCGTCATCCACAGACAGGGTGACCTGTAATTTATACAGGAGAAGGGGGTTACTAGCCTCTTTCTCCCAGCATTTTAGTCGCCTTTTACGACATGCATGGCTTACGGAGGAAGAATTCTTCTTCACATCCCCATGAAGTCTTTTATGGGTGAGAACAGGTATATCCATATCAACAGTAACTTTCCCTCTGCTGGAATACAATCACTGAAGCTTCCCTAGCAACTGAACCCATAGCTAACAATAGAATATGACAGGTCACAATAACCAGGTTTTGTTAACACAGTGGAACTCTCTCATAACGTACTGTAGCAGCACACTGCACTCCCTTCAGTTTTATTATTTCTACTGTCTCATACTATTAGCATTTTTCTTTATACAATCGTATCGTTAATCTTCGTTTTTCTCCACGTTTATGATTCTTTGTCAGGCCCATCACTAGTAATTTCTTTCTTAAATCAGTTGCAAAGACAACCGCTGAAGATGAAAAAATTCGCTTATCTCTAAGTAATAAGTCTACACACTGATGGATCAAGACAAATATCTGGCAGGAATACATGTGATCCTCTGCTACCTCCCGAGAGAGGTAATATAGTAACTATATAATTATTACGAACTGGGCTTCTACATTACATACTAAATTATTTGCCTCTTATATGGCAATAGAGGTAATTTGTGACAATTATCTTTATTTCTTGTTCATTACTGATTGTATTCATCAGTGAATGCACTTGATTTTCGTAGACACAAACAACTTGCTCATTACTGATTGTATTCGTCAGTGAATGCACTTGATTTTCGTAGACACAAACAACTTGCTCATTACTGATTGTATTCGTCAGTGAATGCACTTGATTTTCGTAGACACAAACAACTTGCTCATTACTGATTGTATTCGTCAGTGAATGCACTTGATTTTCGTACACACAAACAACTTGCTCATCAGGGAAGTCATGAATATATAAAAAATCAGATAGAAGGGAAATACTGTAATTCACTATTCTAACCACGATTTATCATGTTAAATTATTCCAACATGATAATTAATTAGCCAAATTTAGTACCTTGATAGTATTCGTTGAATATAACTTTGGTATATCTGAGAGTAATATTTAAAAAAAATGAAAATGAGAAAAGTAAATAATTAAATTTAGATGTTACACTAATACGGTTAGAAGTTTAACTGGTAGTCATAAGATAACATAAACTCGCAGACACGCACATTAACAGAGCAACTTTCAGTGTAAGACTGACTGTTGTAGTAGCCAGGCATCGACACCATGCCCAGCCCTTCTAGGGTAGGGTAGGTGCATGAGCCCGAGCCTTTAGCTCATAAGACTGTCATTCCCATTAGCCCCCTTGTGGCGGGGATGGCAGACCAGAGAGGCCTAGCTTGTGGCTAGGCCTGGGGACAGTTGGTCCCAAAGATGAGGAGGTACTTGTGCCTCCTCCCATGGGAGACTTAGGTCTCAGACACTCCCTAAAGAGGGAGCCAAGGCAGGGCCACCACTTGGACAAGGCCCGGGCCGGCAGAATACCGGCCAATCTTTAACTAACTAACTAACTAGCCAGGCATAAGCTACGTATAAACATATAAACATATACACATATATACACATAAACATATACACATAAACATATACGCATAAACATATACACAAATATAGAAACAGCTGATGCTCAAACTGTGTATAACATACTCGGTCAGGCTCGTGGTCATTCTCGTTAATACCATCTGCTTGATTGTCCACTGGTTGAGGAATTTGGAGATAGTATAATAACATGTAATATATCGTGGTATTTTATTAATGAAAATGTGATAAAAGATATAAGCAAGTTTCCGAATTTACTTGAAGCAGATTAAATATGTAAATATGTATGCAGACTCGCTCCTGTTAACCCTTTTGGGGTCTTCTTCCTGTTCCTCTTGTTTAGTTTACATATTCTTGCCCTACCTTCCATAGGATGGATGTGGTATAAACAATAAACTAGCCGCTTAGGTTGCAAAATTTAAAAATCGGGATCTTGAAGTAATCACTCCGTTTTCTCTCTTTGTGCAATACATCTTAATCCATAATGCAACATTGGGCTTCATCTGGATTGAAGGTTTCTTGACAATGTGGAAATCTGGATGCTTGAAGTGTGGGCGATGTATGAAGCCTCTACCTGTGATGAACATTAAAATGGTATAAAATACCGACAGATTGTTAGGTAAGACACATATGCAACAGTTAGGTATCTTTATTTTGAAACGTTTCGCCTACACAGTAGGCTTCTTCAGTCGAGTACAGAAAAGTTGATAGAAGCAGAAGATACTTGTGTCTTACTCTACCTGTGATGCTGAAGTGCTGCTTCTGTCTGGCCATTCTGTCTTACTTCTGGTATATTAGCAATGTTGCAAATACTCATTCCAGAAATGAGTATTAGCAACATTCTTCGAGATGAAGAGGAATGGATCAGAGAACCGACAAGTTGATAAATTAGACACATGTGCATCATTTGGGTATCTTTACTGAGGAAACGTTTCACCACACAGTGGCTTCATCAGTCCATACAAAGGAGAATGGTGAGGAACAGGAGTAGTTTGAGGTAATCAGTCCCTCAGCCTTGAATCGATGTGATCAGTCCATCAATCTTGAAAAGAATACAGCATATGTAGCGAAACGTTTCCTCATTAAATATACCCAAGTGTTGCATATGTGTCTAATTTATCAATCTGTCGGTTCTCTGAACCATTCATCTGCATTCTTGTCTGACACAGCGACGTCTTGGGATCTTAATACAAAAAATTCTTCACTTGCCTAACCCTTGGGCACGACCTACTTCCACATTTGTCAAATGTGATACCACTTACGACTGCTGCACCTCTCCTGCCTACAATATATAAGCCACTTCTTCGCACATATGTTGTATTCTTTTCAAGACTGATGGACTGATCACATCGATTCCAGGCTGAGGGACTGATTACCTCAAACTATTACTGTTCTTTACCATTCTCCTTTGTATGGACTGATGAAGCCACTGTGTGACGAAACGTTTACTCATTAAAGATACCCGAAATATTGCACATGTCTAATTTATCATTATTGTAGATGCTGTCTACCACCGCTGTACCACCGATATCACTTCCGGAACAAGTATTAGCTACACTGGTATAATACCAGGAGTAGTAAGACAGAGATGGAGATAAACTCAGTGGTCCTTCCGAGTTAATTGGCGAGAGATATACGGGCCAGAGGTCCAGAGATTTATGCGGCAGGGAGATTGGCCACCACTCACCTAGGCCGAGTGCAAGAGCCAAAGGGCGTCTCAGCCTATGGTGGGGAAAATTAAAGGAAATAGGTAGGCTTAGAAATATGCTATTCCCTATTTTTATTTATTGGATTAAAGAAAACTCTAAAAAATGACGGAGGAATGTTGACAAATGGCATTTTTAAGATTCAGGAGTTTAAAAGAGTATAATGTTCGTAATTTGATTGTTTTAATGTAATGTTGATCTTATTCTCAGGTTCAGCGCCCGTGGCCTGGTGGCAGAAAAGCTCTCGCCCAACATAGTGAGGGTCAGGGTTCGATTCCCAGCGAAGGGCTGGAAACATTATACGTGTTACCTTGTACCGGTTATCTATTTTCACCCATCAGTAAAATGGGTACCTGGGTGTTAGTCGACTGGTGTGGGTCGCATCCTGGGACAAAACTGACCTAATTTTCCCGAAATGCTCTGCATAACAAGGGGCTTTCTATGTACTGGTACATCATTGATGTCAGCTATGGTCTGTATACCTTGTACTTGTAGCAAATGAAGATATTATTTTCAAAGATTTTGTTGAAAACTTCAGAACGTTTCTTCAAATCGGCTTCAAACCTCATAGGGGAAGTATAACCAGAGGCGAAACATTGATGGAACACTAGAGATACGCAGGTTCCATTTTTTTTTTTTTTTTTTTTTTTTTTTTTTTTTTTTTTTTTTTTTTTTTTTTTTTTTTTTTTTTTTTTTAGCCATTCCAGATTTTCGTTTCTGTGTGATGTCCTCGGAAATCATCTTGTGAACAACTTCAAGCTTTCATCACTGATGTAGCCTATGCAAAAAAAAAGTTCATTGAAGAGTTTTTGGGTTCGATTTTACTCCCCGTATGGTTCTTTCGCATTAATAAAACTGCAATAACTAGAGATGATTTTTCTAGCTGCAAATCTTACAACTATCAGATATTCTAGGCAAAATTTCATAATTTCATTATGCAAGGCAAAATTACAAGTACAACTAATGTGATGTGTAATCAGTCATTTGTGATGTTTGATCACAAGTAATTACCATTCCTCTGTTCCTAACAGTCGCTTTAATGGCCCTCTGATCCCTGGCTGACACTCAGTTTGAGGAGATGATGTCCACGATCATCCACGGTAACTCCTTCACTAAGTGCTTACCTCACCCACCTCCTCCATTCCCAGACACCTCTCTCACAACCTCTCACTCACCACCTCTCACTCAACCACCTCTCACTCACCACCTCTCACTCAACCACCTCTCACTCACCACCTCTCACTCAACCACCTCTCACTCAACCACCTCTCACTCAACCACCTCTCACTCAATCACCTCTCACTCAACCACCTCTCACTCAACCACCTCTCACTCAACCACCTCTCACTCAATCACCTCTCACTCAACCACCTCTCACTCAATCACCTCTCACTCAACCACCTCTCACTCAACCACCTTTCACTCAACCACATCTCACTCAACCACCTCTCACTCAACCACCTCTCTCTCACCACCTCTCACCACCTCTCACTTACCACCTCTCTCTCACCACCTCTCACTCAACCACCTCTCACTCACCACATCTCACTCACGACATCCCACTCACCACATCTCACTTACCACCTCTCACTCACCACATCTCACTCACCACATCTCACTCACCACCTCACTCACTACCTCTCACTCACCACCTCTCACTCACTACCTCTCACTCACCACCTCTCACTCACCACCTCTCACTTACCACGTCTCACTCACCACATCACTCACTGTGAAGGCTTACTCAGCCCTGTAACAACTTCAGACAGTATTACCAAGGCTGGCTCCTCCTCAGGAAAATTAGTGAATAGAAAAAGGAATAATAACAGACAAACATAAACACTTTATTATGTAGAAAATATAAAACACTTAAATATGAAATATTAATCCTACATTAAAGAAAATGAAAAATGAAAAATATAAATGATAACTGAATTCAACGCTAATATATATAGGGGTGTCTGGTGTTGGTGACACTGAGTGTTGTTGAAATCGTAGCAGTTGCTGATGATGCGGGGGGGAGGGGTCTCAGGTGTTGGTTACAACCCACCGGTTCGTTATCACAGTATAGCCTTGAGTATTCTATCCCGATGACAGGAAAGCAGGTTCTTTACTGCTGCAATGATGAGGGGTTACGTCCTGCAATTTCATACAGGTGCACAGGTAATTAAATCCAAAAAGGGGAAGTCTCAGGACGTTAGTCCATCTCCATCAGTTCTGCTCGTTGACTGGCAGGTGACCCTCTCTGTCATCCAAGAGTAGTGCTGGGAGCTGTGAGTCTAGTGATTACTGTTTGGAACGGAGCCCCACACGTCACCTTTCGGGGGGGGGGGAGAAGGAGGGGAAGGGATTGCGGGAGCTAGACTGACCCTACCTTAACAAGAAGCTGGCAGTCAAACTATCACTTTCGGGGTGGAGGAAAAAAGGTAGGAATAGCGGGAGCTTGACTTACCCTACCTTAACAAGCAGCCGGCAATGAAACTATCACTTTCGGGGAGGGTGAAAAAAGGTGGGAATAGCGGGAGCTTGACTTACCCTACCTTAACAAGTAGCCGGCAATGAAACTATTGTTACTATATACTCCCTCTCTACTCCTATCTATTGAACTTTTCCCTCACACTCCCCCATACCAAGACTTATAGTCAAGGAGTACAAGAATAGGCGAGGAAAAAGTTCTAACATATGGAAGTCGCGTAAGGCAAGAAATCTTCTACTGACTGTCATGACTTAACCAGTCAGAGAAATAATTGGATGAACTATTGATATACACAATATGGAACTTAAAAGCCTGGAGTGCCAATGTCCACCTCAAGAGGCGACTGTTGGTTCCCTTAAAAGTTTCTAGGTATATCAAAGGTTTGTGGTCCGTTTCTAAAATGAATTCTTTTCCCAGCAAATAAAATTTAAGTTTAGAGATTCCCCACACAAGGGCCAAACATTCCTTTTCTATGGTGGAGTATCTTGTTTCTGCGGGAAGGAGTTTCCGGCTTAGGAAGCATACAGGGAAAAGAGTACCATCATGGTATTGTAGTTGCACTGCACCTAAGCCAGTATTGGAGGCATCAGTTCTTAAACAAAATGTTTTATTAATATCTGGAATCTTAATTAAGTATAGGGTCTTTCGAAAAGATACTTTTAATCTCATTAAACTTTTCACGAGCTACATCGGAAAGTTCAAGAGGTTCCTTCACAGACTTTTTAAGGAAGTCGGATAAGATGCCTGTAAGATCAGTAAGGTTCGGGATAAACCGTGCATAAAAATTTACAGAACCAAGAAAGCTACGCATAAGCTTCTTGGTTTTGGGGAATTTAAATTCTAATAAAGCTTTGATCTTAATGGGGAGAGGCTGCAGAGAGTTATTAGAAAGTATCAGTCCAAGATATCTAATCTTGTTATACCCAAGGAAGCATTTCTTCGGCTTGGCAGTGAGGCCATGTGAGCGTAACCTACGCAAAACTGATGTTAATGTTTGGATATGTTCGTCCCACATGGATGTCATTACGTAAATGTTATCAAAATAAACTGAAACATTTGGCATATTACCCACGACCTTTCTCATCAGTCTCACGTAGGTAACACAGGCAGTTACCAAACCGAAGGGCATAGTTCTATACTGCATCAGTCCTTGGTGTGTAGGAAAAGCGGTGTACTGCTTAGAAGAAGGATCTAACAGTACTTGATGATATGCCTGTGCAATATCAATCTCTGAAAAGAAGGAAGAGTCATAAAATTTGTGTAGATCACTATCTATTAAGGGCATAGGCTCAGCATCCCACCGAGTTATAGCATTAAGGCCTCTGAAGTCAATAGCAAATCTATATGAATTATCCTCCTTCTTAACCATGACTATTGATGAACAATATGAAGATACTGAAGGTTCAATGATCTTTAGTTTCAATAATTTGTCTACCTCTCGGAGGTAGGTATAATTTTCGTTTGATAGGATTGTCCGTCACTAAGTCAATCTTATGGACTACCGCGAAGGTAACACCTGGAATATCAGTAAAGACGTCTGAAAATTTACTCACACATTGAAGTAGTTCATGTCTCTTATGGTCATCTAAAGATTCATTAATATTAATGTTGGTTGTGCCCGAGTGGTCAAGAGTCACCAAGTCATGTAGTTCTTCATCATAGTCTAAGTTAGAGGTGTCAATTACGCACACCTTACATTTATCGGTTGTCGTATCAAGTTCGTGTAGAAAAACTAAGTCAAAGTTATTAAGGCAGTTAACCGAATTTTTTCGGTAATATTTCTTAAGGATGTTGATATGATAAAGCATAGGTTTCCCCTTGACTTCTATGAGGTAGTCAACTTTCCCACAATTTTTTAATACTTCATATGGACCTTTCCATGCTACTAATAATTTATTTGACTTGATCGGCAAAAGTACAAGAACTTCATCCCCTACTTTAAAACTTCTCCTCTGACTTTTGGAATCAAAATAGGTTTTGTACTGGTCCATTCACAAGCTTAGGTTTTTCGAAACTATGTCAGAGGTCTCCTCAAGTTTGGATCTAAGGTCAAGGAGAAGCTGGTAAGAAGACTGAACCTCAGCATTTACCTCCTCATTAGTCCATAAGTCATGAAGGATGGACAATGAGCCTCTGGCTTGTCTACCAAAGAGAAGTTCAAAAGGTGAAAACCCCAAAGAGTCACTGGGAACTTCCCTCATGGCAAACAAAGCACAGGGTAGGTAACGATGCCACTCCTTAGGTTTAAGGGAGCAAAGTTTCCTTAAAATGGACTTGAGAATCGAATGCTGGCGCTCAATCCTCCCATTACAGCTGGGATGATAGGGTGTGGTGAAGAGAGGCTTCACTCCCAGAAGTTGGTATAGATGTTGCATTAAGTCAGATGTGAATTGTGTCCCACGGTCAGACAAAATTTCTCTAGGGATGCCCACTCTGGAGAAGATGGACAAAAGGGCTTCAGCCACCTCTGTAGTGGTTATGGTCTTTAAGGGTATGGCTTCAGGGAAACTCGAAGAATAATCAATTAATGTTAATATATATCTATGTCCCCCAGATGAAAGTGGAGATAAAGGACCAACGATGTCAATAGCTACTCTTTCAAAAGGTACCGTAAAGACTGGCATTTTGACCATAGGTACTCGCCTGATACCTCGGGAGGATGACAGTTGGCAAACTTTACACGATCTACAATAGGTAGTGATATCTGAGGACATTTTTGGCCAAAAATAGGTTTACCTAATTTTATTTAAGGTTTTACGATGCGAGAAATGTCCTGCCACTGGCAGGTCATGAGCCATTTTAAGAACAGTCTCTCTGCATTGACTTCGAACAACTAAGATGGAATAGTCTGTCTCGTCTGAATTTAATTTGAATACTGACTTGTACAAGATACCTTTTATATATTCAAATTTATATGAAAAGTTTTTCCTTTATATAACTTGATTTTGTTTAACGGCATTATGACATTTCTGAAGAGAAGGGCAATTACGTTGGAAATTGACAACGGAGTCCTTCGATATATCTAAAGGCTTAAAGTCATGGAAAATCAAAGGATGGATAGAAGAAGAAGCCTGGGCTTTGGTCTGAGCCCTAGTCAAGACATTTATGGTATCGGAGGTGATATCTTCACTTTCATCTAACAAGTGAACCGGTGATCCTACTACCTCACTTTCGAGAGTATCATCACTGGTTTTTAATCCCACATGAATCTCACGAGACATTGTCTCATCTGAACTTTCGAGGAACTTCTCTGACTCTACAGAAAGAGGATCTGAAACACCTATGTCCATCTTTGGTGATGAAAGGTCAACATCAGAAGGAAGAATGGCACCTTTACATTACCTATTAGTACGGAGCAAGAAGTGATGGGAGCTAGTACGGCTTCAGACCAACCTGTGAACCATTTAGACCTAATGTAACAACGGATGGTAGGAAAAGTGTCCGTACGGCCCAAGTAGTCTGAAAGTATAGCAGAGTAATGAGTTTCTTAAGGTTAGGGAACAGCTTATCAGAAATGACTATACATGTGCATCCAGTGTCTCGTAAAATGGTAGATACATTAAGTCCATTAACTGTTCCTGAACAGAAGGGTGCTTGGTCATTACAGTCTTTAAAACATCTTCCAACTTTTTGGACCTTCTTAGAAGGACAATCTGGACGTTTATGTCCCTTAACACCACACAAATGACAAATAGGAATAAAAGAAGTCATTTTACTTTCCACTAGAGGCTTTGATTTCTTAAGGTCTAATGAACCCTTGCCCTTAGGGTTCGATCCCTTTAGGACTTTATAGGAATTGTGAGCCTCAGCATACAGGTCAGCAGCCTCAGCAACTTCCTCAGCTTTAATCAGGTTACGTTCTCTAATGAATGTTCGTATCTGATGGGGAAGAGCTGTCAGGAACTGGTCAGCAACCATGAAGTCTCTAAGAGATTCATAACTGTGATCAATTCCTGAACTCTCTATCCAAAAGTCGAACAAACGAAAGAGTGTTACCTGTAATTGCTGAAAGTTCTGGCCAGGCTGTAAGGTGGCATACCTGAAATCTTTCCTGTAAGAATTTGTGGTTTTTTGATATGCTTTAAGGATTGCCTTCTTCATTAGGTTATAATTACATATGATATCCTGCGACAAAGTAGCATAGATATTCAAGGCTGTACCAGAAAATAACATTCCTAACCTGGTAGCCCAGGTGTCAGCAGGCCATTCAGAGAGGGTAGCGGTATTTTCAAACCTGATAATGTATGAAGTTATGTCTTCCCCCTCTGTGAAGGGAGGTAAATTAGGTGTTGGAATATGTGCATTGACTGCACGTTGTTCCATTACTCCTTCCTCTAATTGTTGTTGTGTAAAAGTTAACTTTTTATTCTCTAATTCAAGGCGAGATTTTTCGAGCTCGCAATCCTTTTCTCTCTCTATTATCTCATGTTCTTTAGCTTTTTCCTCAACTTCTCTATCCTTTGCTCTTTCCTCAAGTTCTCTTAATTTGACCTGTTCCTCACGTATCTTAGCTTGTTCCTCACGTATTTTAGCTTGTTCATCACATTCCCTATCCTTTGCTCTTTCCTCAAGTTCTCTTAATTTAACTTGTTCTTCACGTACTCTGGCTCTCTCCTCACGATCAAGTCTATCACTCTCCTTTTTGTCTTCTCTCTCTTTTTTTTTTTTTACGCAGGGTTTGACAAGGTTAAGGATCCCTAGCTTTATTGAGAGCTATTTACAGGTTAAGGATTCCTAACTTTATTGGCAAGCTAAGAGCTGTTACCTACATCAGCTCATTTGAAAGCATTTTTATTGTTATGAGACATACAAGTAGGAAACAGGATGAAGTTGGAGCCATCTGTGGGCCAGCATTTTCATTTGATCAACTGACTTTATCTCGTTGACATCATTATCCTGTACGAATGTGTTCCATACTCGAGTCATCTTGGGTATGTATGATCTCAGATGGAGTGATGTTCTGGAGAAGGGTACAGCCAGAGTGAAGTTGCTGCTTTCTGCCCGTCTTGTGGCATAAAAGCTTGTTTCACGCTGTTCTCGAAGTGGATCCAAGTGTGGTATTTTGACAATATTGGCCTTGTACATAACAGTAAGGCCACCCACATCCCTCCTATGTTGAAGGCTCTGCTGAAATGACAGATCTATCCAGGATGGGTCCAGGCGAGAGATGAGACGTCTTGCTCTGTTCTCTACTCTGTCAAGCAGCCGCAGATGAGAGGGGGGGCAGGCAAACCAAGAAAGTGAAGCATACTCAAGGTGCGAGCGTACTTGTGCCTCGTACAGGATCTTGAAACCCCTACTGTCAAGCAGATGCGAGATACGGCGAAATGCTGTAAGCTTCCTGGCTGCCTTGTTTGCAAGATTTACAACATGGTTCTTCATGGTTAGTTTGGAGTCAAATTTCACCCCAAGGATATCAACTTCTTCTCCAGGTGCCAACACCCTCCCATTCATCCTTACTACTGCACCAGCATTACCATCATGGTGCCTAGAGACGATCATCATTTGTGTTTTCTCAGGTGCAAATGTTACTTGCCATCTATTTCCCCAAGCTGATATAGCTCTCAGCTGGTGATTGATGTAGCTTAGAGCAGCTGGCATTTCTTGTCTTGGATAAGTGAATGTCAGTGTACAGTCGTCTGCATATGCATGTGATTCTGGGATGAGATGAAGAAGGTCGTTCAAGTAGACATTCCATAACAATGGACCCAGCACGCTTCCTTGTGGAACACTTGCCCCAATAGGATGTCTTGCTGATTCCGTTCCATTGAGAACTACACTTAGAGATCTACCATGAATGTAATCACTGAGGAGACATAGCGTAGAGCCTGCAATTCCCAGTGCTTGAAGTTTTGCTATGAGGCCCTGGTGCCACACCCGGTCGAAAGCGGTCTTTCTTGGATTTCTCTCTCATCTCTCTCTCCTTTTTCTCTTCTCTTTCTATTCTCTCTCCCTCCTTTTCTTCTTCTCTTTCCCTTTCTAACTGTCTTCACTCTCAATTCTCTCTCTTTCAAGTCTTTCCTGGATCTTAGCACTAATGAAAGATTCTAAATTTTTCCCTGTTATTCCTAACTTCCAGCATTCATCCAAAACTGGTATTCATCCATACTTGCAAGAATAACTTAAACTATCAGGGGAAATGAAATGGGTATTAAAGAAAATGGATGGTTCAATTCCTGCTCCGCTCAAACTGTAAATAAACCAGAGGGCTCGATCCCTACTTCAATTAAACAATATGTATTAATTAAAACGAAGGGTTCTATGCCGGCTCCAAGCAAACAGTAAGTAGAATGGGGTCACTTGACCATCCAATCTTCTCACCAACAAATCAAGAGTGCCCTATGACAGTTCCCTTGATATAATAAAGAGCTCAATGAAACAAATTGTCACTGAAAAATCTCGGGTCCCTAGAGTCTAATCCTCCAAAGTGTTTCAAGCTCACACAAAAATAGATGGCAGAATTAACTAGTATTCCTGCCTTGACTTGACTTACAATAAATTGAGACTAACAATCACCAAATCTTTTAAGTACCTGTACTGTAGTCCTACCATAGAGAATGATTACTCATGGCTGGTGGTAACCGTCTGTGGTATGCGGCGTTGAAGTTCCAATAGTAGATTCGAGATGGGTTGAATCTTGATTCAGTTGAGTTGATCCTGGCAAGGTCGCCACTTCTGAAGGCTTACTCAGCCCTGTAACAACTTCAGACAGTATTACCAAGGCTGGCTCCTCCTCAGGAAAATTAGTGAATAGAAAAAGGAATAATAACAAACATAAACACTTTATTATGTAGAAAATATAAAACACTTAAATATGAAATATTAATCCTACATTAAAGAAAATGAAAAATGAAAAATATAAATGATAACTGAATTCAACGCTAATATATATAGGGGTGTCTGGTATTGGTGACACTGAGTGTTGTTGAAATCGTAGCAGTTGCTGATGATGCGGGGGGGAGGGGTCGCAGGTGTTGGTTACAACCCACCGGTTCGTTCTTCACAGTATAGCCTTGAGTATTCTATCCCTATGACAGGAAAGCAGGTTCTTTACCGCTGCAATGATGAGAGGTTACGTCCTGCAATTTCATACAGGTGCACGGGTAATTAAATCCAAAAAGGTGAAGTCTCAGGACGTTAGTCCATCTCTATCAGTTCTGCTCGTTGATTGGCAGGTGACCCTCTCTGTCATCCAAGAGTAGTGCTGGGAGCTGTGAGTCTAGTGATTACTCTTTGGACCGGAGCCCCACACGTCACCTTTTTTTTTGGGGGGGGGGGAAGAAGGAGGGGAAGGGATAGCGGGAGCTAGACTGACCCTACCTTAACAAGTAGCCGGCAATGAAACTATTGTTACTATATACTCCCTCTCTACTCCTATCTATTGAACATTTCCCTAACACTCACTGCCTCTCACTCACCACCTCTCACTTACCACATCTCACTCACCACCTCACTCACCGCCTCTCACTCAACAACCTCTCACTCAACCGCCTCTCACTCAACCACCTCTCACCCACCACCTATCACTTACCACGTCTCACTCACCACCTCACTCACCGCCTCTCACTCAACCGCCTGTCACTCAACCACCTCTCACTCAACCACCTCTCACCCACCACCTCTCACTCACCACCTCTCACCACCTCACCACCTCTTGCTCACCACCTCTCACTCAACCACCTCTAGCTCGACCACCTCTCACTCGACCACCTCTCACTCAACCACCTCTCACTCAACCACCTCTCACCCACCACCTCTCACTCACCACCTCTCACTCACCACCTCTCACTTACCAAGTCTCACTCACCACCTTTCGCTCACCACCTCTCACCACCTCACCACCTCTCACTCACCACCTCTCACTCGCCACCTCTCACTCGCCACCTCTCACTCAACCACCTCTCACTCAACCACCTCTCACTCAACCACCTCTCACTCAACCACCTCTCACTCAACCACCTCTCACTCGACCACCTCTCACTCAACCACCTCTCACTCAACCACCTCTCACCCACCACCTCTCACTCACCACCTCTCACTCACCACCTTTCACTTACCAAGTCTCACTCACCACCTTTCGCTCACCACCTCTCACCACCTCACCACCTCTCACTCACCACCTCTCACTCACCACCTCTCACTCGCCACCTCTCACTCAGCCACCTCTCACTCAACCACCTCTCACTCAACCACCTCTCACTCAACCACCTCTCACTCAACCACCTCTCACTCAACCACCTCTCACTCACCACCTCTCACTCACCACCTCTCACTCAACCACCTCTCACTCAACCACCTCTTACTCAACCACCTCTCACTCACCACCTGTCACTCAACCACCTCTCACTCACCACCTCTCACTCAACCACCTCTCACTCGACCACCTCTCACTCGACTACCTCTCACTCACCACCTCTCACTCACCACCTCTCTCTCACCACCTCTCACTCAACCACCTCTCACTCAACCACCTCTCACTCAACCACCTCTCTCTCACCACCTCTCTCTCACCACCTCTCTCTCACCACCTCTCTCTCACCACCTCTCTCACCACGTCTTGTTTTTTTTGTTACACAGGTTTGACAAGGTTAAGGATCCCTAGCTTTATTGACAAGCTATTTACAGGTTAAGGATTTCTAACTTTATTGGCAAGCTAAGAGCTGTTACCTACATCAGCTCATTTGAAAGCATTTTTATTGTTATGAGACATACAAGTAGGGAACAGGATGAAATTGGAGCCATCTGTGGGCCTGCATTTTCATTTGATCAACTGACTTTATCTCGTTAACATCATTATGCTGTACGAATGTGTTCCATACTCGAGTCATCTTGTGTATATGTGATCTCAGATGGAGTGATGTTCCTGAGAATGGTACAGCCAGAGTGAAGTTGCTGCTTTCTGCCCGTCTTGTTGCATAAAAGTTTGTTTCACGCTGTCATCGAAGTGGATCTAAGTGTGGTACTTTGACAATATTGGCCTTGTACATAACAGTATGGCCACCCACATCCCTCCTATGTTGAAGACTCTGCTGAAATGACAGATCTACCCAGGATGGGTCCTGGCGAGAGATGAGACGTCTTGCTCTGTTCTCTACTCTGTCAAGCAGTCGCAGATGAGAGGGAAGGGGGCAGGCAAACTAAGAAAGTGGAGCATACTCAAGGTGTGACCGTGTTTGTGCCTCGTACAGAATCTTGCAACCCCTACTTTCAAGTAGATGCAAGACACGGCGAAGCGCTGTAAGCTTCCTGGCTGCCTTGTTTGCAAGATTTACAACATGGTTCTTCATGGTTAGTTTGGAGTCAAATTTCACCCAAGGATATCAACTTCTTCTCCAGGTGCCAACACCCTCCCATTCATCCTTTTTACTGCACCAGCATTACCATCATGGTGCCTAGAGACGATCATCATTTGCGTTTTCTCAGGTGCAGATGTTACTTGCCATCTATTTCCCGAAGCTGATATTTCACCACCTCTCTCTCACCACCATTCACTCACCACCTCTCTCTCACCACCATTCACTCACCACCTCTCTCTCACCCCTTCTCACTCACCACCTGTCTTATCCACTACCTCCCTCACCCAACACCTCTCTCACCCACCACTGACCTCGCATATCAGCTTTCTCACCCACCAGCTCTCTCGCTCCCATTTCTTTTACTAATCATGTCTATCACTCGACTCTTTCACCCACAATCTCTCACTCATCACCTCTTTTATCTACCTCTTCCTCATCTACCACCTGCCTCATCCACCACCTCCCTCATACTCTACTTCCATTAACCCACCGCCCTCACTCGTCATCTCCCTCACCCATCATCTCCCTCGCCCATCACTTCCTTTATCCATTACCTTCCCTGTCTGTTAATTTCTTCCCCCATTCAACAATGTGAAATATATAAATGTATAAATTTGTGTGTGTTATATATATATATATATATATATATATATATATATATATATATATATATATATATATATATATATATATATATATATGTCGTGCCGAATAGGCAGAACTTGCGATCTTGGCTTAAATAGCAACGCTCATCTTGCCATATAGGACAAGCGAAAATTTGTGTTTACCTGGAGTTTACCTGGAGAGAGTTCCGGGGGTCAACGCCCCCGCGGCCCGGTCTGAGACCAGGCCTCCTGGTGGATCAGAGCCTGATCAACCAGGCTGTTGCTGCTGGCTGCACGCAAACCAACATACGAGCTACAGCCCGGCTGATCCGGAACTGACTTTAGGTGCTTGTCCAGTGCCAGCTTGAAGACTGCCAGGGGTCTGTTGGTAATCCCCCTTATGTGTGCTGGGAGGCAGTTGAACAGTCTCGGGCCCCTGACACTTATTGTATGGTCTCTTAACGTGCTAGTGACACCCCTGCTTTTCATTGGGGGGATGGTGCATCGTCTGCCAAGTCTTTTGCTTTCGTAGTGAGTGATTTTCGTGTGCAAGTTCGGTACTAGTCCCTCTAGGATTTTACAGGTGTATATAATCATGTATCTCTCCCTCCTGCATTCCAGGGAATACAGGTTTAGGAACCTCAAGCGCTCCCAATAATTGAGGTGTTTTATCTCCGTTATGCGCGCCGTGAAAGTTCTCTGTACATTTTCTAGGTCGGCAATTTCACCTGCCTTGAAAGGTGCTGTTAGTGTGCAGCAATATTCCAGCCTAGATAGAACAAGTGACCTGAAGAGTGTCATCATGGGCTTGGCCTCCCTAGTTTTGAAGGTTCTCATTATCCATCCTGTCATTTTTCTAGCAGATGCGATTGATACAATGTTATGGTCCTTGAAGGTGAGATCCTCCGACATGATCACTCCCAGGTCTTTGACGTTGGTGTTTCGCTCTATTTTGTGGCCAGAATTTGTTTTGTACTCTGATGAAGATTTAATTTCCTCATGTTTACCATATCTGAGTAATTGAAATTTCTCATCGTTGAACTTCATATTGTTTTCTGCAGCCCACTGAAAGATTTGGTTGATGTCTGCCTGGAGCTTTGCAGTGTCTGCAATGGAAGACATTGTCATGCAGATTGTGTATGCAATAATTTCGCCAAAATCATTCTTAACCTAACGAAAAAAATATATTTCACTGTGTTTGTTTAGTATTAAATTATTGTAAACAAATCTAAAATATATTTAGTTGGGTTAGGCTAAAATAAATTGTTCTTGTTATAATAAGGTTAGGTAAGTTTTCTAAGATTCTTTTGGTGAAAAATTA
>NC_091354.1:22665866-22888366 GCF_038502225.1 Cherax quadricarinatus | reverse complement strand
TCACTCCTCTCAAACACGCTCACGCATGCCTGCTGGAAGTCCAAGCCCCTCGCACACAAAACCTCCTTTACCCCCTCCCTCCAACCCTTCCTAGGCCGACCCCTACCCCGCCTTCCTTCCACTACAGACTGATACACTCTTGAAGTCATTCTGTTTCGCTCCATTCTCTCTACATGTCCGAACCACCTCAACAACCCTTCCTCAGCCCTCTGGACAACAGTTTTGGTAATCCCGCACCTCCTCCTAACTTCCAAACTACGAATTCTCTGCATTATATTCACACCACACATTGCCCTCAGACATGACATCTCCACTGCCTCCAGCCTTCTCCTCGCTGCAACATTCATCACCCACGCTTCACACCCATATAAGAGCGTTGGTAAAACTATACTCTCATACATTCCCCTCTTTGCCTCCAAGGACAAAGTTCTTTGTCTCCACAGACTCCTAAGTGCACCACTCACTCTTTTTCCCTCATCAATTCTATGATTCACCTCATCTTTCATAGACCCATCCGCTGACACGTCCACTCCCAAATATCTGAATACGTTCACCTCCTCCATACTCTCTCCCTCCAATCTGATATTCAATCTTTCATCACCTAATCTTTTTGTTATCCTCATAACCTTACTCTTTCCTGTATTCACCTTTAATTTTCTTCTTTTGCACACCCTACCAAATTCATCCACCAATCTCTGCAACTTCTCTTCAGAATCTCCCAAGAGCACAGTGTCATCAGCAAAGAGCAGCTGTGACAACTCCCACTTTGTGTGTGATTCTTTATCTTTTAACTCCACGCCTCTTGCCAAGACCCTCGCATTTACTTCTCTTACAACCCCATCTATAAATATATTAAACAACCACGGTGACATCACACATCCTTGTCTAAGGCCTACTTTTACTGGGAAAAAATTTCCCTCTTTCCTACATACTCTAACTTGAGCCTCACTATCCTCGTAAAAACTCTTCACTGCTTTCAGTAACCTACCTCCTACACCATACACTTGCAACATCTGCCACATTGCCCCCCTATCCACCCTGTCATACGCCTTTTCCAAATCCATAAATGCCACAAAGACCTCTTTAGCCTTATCTAAATACTGTTCACTTATATGTTTCACTGTAAACACCTGGTCCACACACCCCCTACCTTTCCTAAAGCCTCCTTGTTCATCTGCTATCCTATTCTCCGTCTTACTCTTAATTCTTTCAATTATAACTCTACCATACACTTTACCAGGTACACTCAACAGACTTATCCCCCTATAATTTTTGCACTCTCTTTTATCCCCTTTGCCTTTATACAAAGGAACTATGCATGCTCTCTGCCAATCCCTAGGTACCTTACCCTCTTCCATACATTTATTAAATAATTGCACCAACCACTCCAAAACTATATCCCCACCTGCTTTTAACATTTCTATCTTTATCCCATCAATCCCGGCTGCCTTACCCCCTTTCATTTTACCTACTGCCTCACGAACTTCCCCCACACTCACAACTGGCTCTTCCTCACTCCTACAAGATGTTATTCCTCCTTGCCCTATACACGAAATCACAGCTTCCCTATCTTCATCAACATTTAACAATTCCTCAAAATATTCCTTCCATCTTCCCAATACCTCTAACTCTCCATTTAATAACTCTCCTCTCCTATTTTTAACTGACAAATCCATTTGTTCTCTAGGCTTTCTTAACTTGTTAATCTCACTCCAAAACTTTTTCTTATTTTCAACAAAATTTGTTGATAACATCTCACCCACTCTCTCATTTGCTCTCTTTTTACATTGCTTCACCACTCTCTTAACTTCTCTCTTTTTCTCCATATACTCTTCCCTCCTTGCATCACTTCTACTTTGTAAAAACTTCTCATATGCTAACTTTTTCTCCCTTACTACTCTCTTTACATCATCATTCCACCAATCGCTCCTCTTCCCTCCTGCACCCACTTTCCTGTAACCACAAACTTCTGCTGAACACTCTAACACTACATTTTTAAACCTACCCCATACCTCTTCGACCCCATTGCCTATGCTCTCATTAGCCCATCTATCCTCCAATAGCTGTTTATATCTTACCCTAACTGCCTCCTCTTTTAGTTTATAAACCTTCACCTCTCTCTTCCCTGATGCTTCTATTCTCCTTGTATCCCATCTACCTTTTACTCTCAGTGTAGCTACAACTAGAAAGTGATCTGATATATCTGTGGCCCCTCTATAAACATGTACATCCTGAAGTCTACTCAACAGTCTTTTATCTACCAATACATAATCCAACAAACTACTGTCATTTCGCCCTACATCATATCGTGTATACTTATTTATCCTCTTTTTCTTAAAATATGTATTACCTATAACTAAACCCCTTTCTATACAAAGTTCAATCAAAGGGCTCCCATTATCATTTACACCTGGCACCCCAAACTTACCTACCACACCCTCTCTAAAAGTTTCTCCTACTTTAGCATTCAAGTCCCCTACCACAATTACTCTCTCACTTGGTTCAAAGGCTCCTATACATTCACTTAACATCTCCCAAAATCTCTCTCTCTCCTCTGCATTCCTCTCTTCTCCAGGTGCATACACGCTTATTATGACCCACTTCTCGCATCCAACCTTTACTTTAATCCACATAATTCTTGAATTTACACATTCATATTCTCTTTTCTCCTTCCATAACTGATCATTTAACATTACTGCTACCCCTTCCTTTGCTCTAACTCTCTCAGATACTCCAGATTTAATCCCATTTATTTCCCCCCACTGAAACTCTCCTACCCCCTTCAGCTTTGTTTCGCTTAGGGCCAGGACATCCAACTTCTTTTCATTCATAACATCAGCAATCATCTGTTTCTTGTCATCCGCACTACATCCACGCACATTTAAGCAACCCAGTTTTATAAAGTTTTTCTTCTTCTCTTTTTTAGTAATTGTATACAGGAGAAGGGGTTACTAGCCCATTGCTCCCGGCATTTTAGTCGCCTCATACGACACGCATGGCTTACGGAGGAAAGATTCTTTTCCACTTCTCCATGGACAATAGAAGAAATAAAAAAGAACAAGAGCTATTTAGAAAAAGGAGAAAAAACCTAGATGTATGTATATATATATATGCATGTGCGTGTCTGTGAAGTGTGACCAAAGTGTAAGTAGGAGTAGCAAGATATCCCTGTTATCTTAGCGTGTTTATGAGACAGAAAAAGAAACCAGCAATCCTACCATCATGCAAAACAGTTACAGGTTTTTGTTTCACAGTCATCTGGCAGGACGGTAGTACTTCCCTGGGTGGTTGCTGTCTACCAACCTACTACCAGTTTATATATATATATATATATATATATATATATATATATATATATATATATATATATATATATATATATATATATATATATATATATATATATATATATATATATATATATATATATATATATATATATATATATATATATATATATATAGTGTATTTATGTTTTGAATTAATTTTGCAGGTATGAGTATATATGTGTGTATGAGTATGTGTGTATAGATCGGGCTTTATATCAAGGCTCTTCTCGAATTTGCATTTTTTCTCCTGTTCATAAACAGATTTGTAGATTTGTTTTTGTGGTTTAAGATAATGTTCAAGTTTTACATTTCATGAGACTAACTTAAATACCTGACCGACCTTTAATTAACTGATGTAATAAAATGAATTCAAGCCTTGACCAACCTGCCTGGGCTAACGCGTCAGTCTGGAGTTTTATGACTCTCTGATAAGAACATAAGAACATAAGAAAGAAGGAACACTGCAGAAGGCCTACTGGCCCATGCGAGGCAGGTCCAAGTCTCCTACCGGCTTAAGCCAATGCACCCAACCTAGTCAGGTCAGGTCACATTGACTTAAGGGAGGAACACGGCAACCGACCTGGTAGCTCAAGCTATCAGGTCCAACTCACACCCACCCACATCCACTCATGTATTTATCCAACCTATTTTTAAAGCTACAGAACGTTCTGGTCTCTATAACTGTACTCGGGAGTTTGCTCCACTTATCCACAACTCTATTACCAAACCAGTACTTTCCTATATCCTTCCTGAATCTGAATTTTTCCAACTTAAAACCATTTGTAGATGAATGGTTCGGAGAACATAAGAACATAAGAATGTAGGAACACTGCAGAAGGCCTACTGGCCCATACGAGGCAGGTCCTTATCAAAACGACATCTACCTAAAGCTACTCAAGAAACAACTCCCGCACCCCCCAACACCAATCAAACCCAGCCCCTCCCACTCATATATTTGTCCAGTCTCTTCTTAAAGCTACCCAAGGTCCTAGCCTCTATCACCCCACTGGGAAGACTGTTCCACGCATCTACAACTCTGTTAGAAAACCAGTACTTACCTATGTCCTTTCTAAATCTAAATTTATCCAACTTAAATCCATTATTCCTGGTTCTTACCTGGTTCGACACCCTCAGTACCTTATTAATGTCTCCCTTGTTTATGCCCGTCATCCACTTATACACTTCAATGATATCTCCCCTCATTCTACGCCTCTCCAGAGAGTGCAGATTTAAGGCTTTAAGTCTATCTTCATACGGGAGGTTCCTTACACAGTAAATCATTTTAGTCATTCTTCTCTGTATGTTCTCTAATGAGTCTATGTCCATCCTGTAGTAAGGGGACCAAAACTGAGCAGCATAATCTAAATGAGGCCTCACTAGTGATGTATAGAGCTGTAAAATAACTTTTGGACTTCTGTTACTTATACTTCTTGAGATAAATCCAAGTAATCTGTTGGCCTTGTTGCGCACACTGAGGGACTGCTGTCTTGGCTTTAGATTTCTGCTTACCATGACTCCCAAGTCCTTTTCACATTCTGTATGACCAAGCTCTACTTCACCTAGATTATAGCTTCGAGGGTTATTTTCATTACCAAGGGCAAGTACCTTACACTTATCCACATTAAACTTCATCTGCCATTTCTCAGACCAAGACATTAATTTGTTCAAATCGTCCTGGAGTTCATTGATATCCTCCTCAGAGTGAATTATACGGCCTATCTTTGTATCATCAGCAAACTTACTCATGTCACTAGTAATCCCTTCATCAAGGTCATTAATGTAAATTATGAACAAGAGAGGGCCTAAAACTGATCCTTGTGGAACGCCACTAGTGACTAATCCCCATTCAGATTTCACTCCATTAATGGTAACTCTCTGCTTTCTATTGGTAAGCCATGCCTCAATCCATGCTAGAACTTTACCTCCTATACCATGAGCTGCCACTTTCCTTAAGAGTCTCTTGTGAGGTACTCTGTCGAAGGCTTTACTAAAATCCAAATAAACAATATCATATTCCTTATCACTGTCAACTGCCTCAAATGTTCTATTGAAGAACGTCAGTAAGTTTGTCAGGCAGGAACGACCTCTCGTGAATCCATGCTGAGATTCATTTATCAAGTTATGCTCTTCAAGGTGACTTCTGATAATGTCAGCTATAATTGATTCTAATAACTTGCCCACTATAGATGTCAGGCTTATTGGACGGTAATTTGAAGGAGTGGACTTATCCCCTGATTTGAATATAGGAACCACATTAGCCATCTTCCACATCTCTGGCACAACACTGGTAAGGATGGACGCATTGAATACACTCGTTAATGGCTGACAAAGCTCCATCTTGCATTCCTTAAGTACCCTTGAAAACAACTCATCGGGTCCCGGGGACTTATTTTGTTTCAGTTTGTCTATCTGTTTAGTAACCATGTCCCTCGTGACAGTAATATTAGTTAACTTAAATTCATCAGGAACTAAATAATTGTTAATTACTGGAATCTCATTTACATCTTCCTGTGTAAAAACTGACAAAAAATAGTCATTAAATAAGGAACACATTTCCAGTTCATTATCCGTCAGCTGTCCATTCCCAGATTTCAGAGGTCCTACTTTTTCCTTCACCTTCGTCCTATACACTTGAAAGAACCCCTTTGGATTAGTCTTTGATTCATTAGCGACTCTAATTTCATAGTCACGTTTAGCCTTTCTAATCGCCTTTTTTACTTCTCTTTTAAGCTGAACATATTGGTCAGTAAGGTTAACCTCTCCTCTTCTGATGCGCCTATAAATTCCCCTTTTCTCCCCTAATAGATGCTTTAACCTCCTGTTAACCCATTTGGGATCGTTATTATTAGACCTAATTTCTCTCTGGGAAATGTATATACTCTGGGCACTGTGTACATTATTAAGAAAACAATCATAAAAGCAGATCCCTTCATATTCATAAGTATGATTATCGTCAATAAAATCATTAGCTAGATAACCCCAATCAAGATTAGACAGATGATCTATTTTTATACCTTTTTTTATGCAACAATTAATATTTTCTCGAACATACAATGCAACTCCTCCCCCCTTCCCATTACATCTATCCACATTGAATAACTTAAATCCCTGAATATTACACTCAGCAGTCATATCCCGACTCTTTAAATCATACCACGTTTCAGTTAATGCAATGATATCAAAGTTCCCAGCACATGCTACCAAACGTAGTTCATTAATTTTATTTCTTGCACTTCTACTGTTAGCATAAAATACCATCATATGTTTTTTCTTCTGCACATTTTTCCTATTCATCTTTGTTTTTACACAATTTCTAAAATTATCATTACCCAGAGTTACTCCATGACAGTTACTATTAAGATTCTTAATATCAGAGCATAAGTCAATATATCCATACTCATTATTAATCATTTCTAAACCCATACCTCTAACTAATCCTAGTTTAAAGTCCTAACAACCCCCTCAACTGAGTTAGCAAGAAAACCCACACCTGCCCTGGATAAGTGAATCCCATCCCTGGCATACATGTCATTTCGGCCATAGAAGTTGTCCCAGTTGTCAATGAATGGTACTGCATTATCCTTACAGTGTTTATCCAGCCAACAATTAATACCAATTGCTCTGGACAACCATTCATTACCAACACCTCTTCTTGGCAAAATGCCACATATAACAGGGCGTCCCCCCTTCTTCCTAATAATGTCTATAGCTGTCCTGAACTTTCTAACTAAATCCTCACTTCTACGTTTGCCTACATCATTGCCTCCAGCACTGAGGCAAATAATAGGATTGATCCCATTACCGTTCATGATGTTGTCAAGCCGGCTAACAATGTCCTCCATCCCAGCCCCAGGAAAGCATACCCTTTGTCTCCTACTCCTGTCCTTCAAGCAGAATGCCCTATCCATGTATCTAACCTGGCTATCCCCAACAACAACAATATTCTTACCTTCCTTGTCGTTCGTCGTGACGATCCCAGTAGTAGACTCACATTCGTCGGGTAGCACCGAGAATGCGTTGGAGGTTTCCACGGGAGTTTCCACAGCAGTCTCTTTCTTCTTCATCGTTTCTGGCTTTCCATTCGTCTTCTTGATCGTCAACTTCGTCGTCCCCTGCTGTCCAGCCACTGACCACGATCCCTTCTTGACCTGAGGACTCGAAACAGGAGGACCACTACGAATCCTCTTGTTTTCCTCGGTCAATTAATCAGTCCCTCAACCTTGAGTCGATGTGTTCAGTCCATCAATCTTGAGTAGAATACGGCAGATGAGCGGAGAAGCAGCTTATAAACCGTATGGCAGGAGAGGTGTAGCAGTCATAGGTAGTGTCACATTTGTCCAATGTGGAAGTAGGTTGTGCCCAAGAATTAGGCAAGCGAAGAATTCCTAAGTATTAAGATCCCAAGAAGTTGCAGTGTCTGACAGTGTCGGTTCTCCGAACCATTCATCTACAAACCTGTCAGACACTGCAACTTCTTGGGATCTTAATACTTAGGAATTCTTCGCTTGCCTAATTCTTGGGCACAACCTACTTCCACATTGGACAAATGTGACACTACCTATGACTGCTACACCTCTCCTGCCATACGGTTTATAAGCTGCTTCTCCGCTCATCTGCCGTATTCTACTCAAGATTGATGGACTGAACACATCGACTCAAGGTTGAGGGACTGATTACCTCATTCTCCTCCTGTTCTTCAAGTTTCTCCTATGTATGGACTGATGAAGCCACTGTGTGGCGAAACGTTTCCTCAATAAAGATTCCCAAGAGTTGCACATGTGTCTAATTTAAAACCATTGCTGCGAGTCCTGTCTAGGCTAGATAGCGGGTTCTAATCCCACCCGTGGTATGGGTTTGTTTGCAATCGTGTCATTACCATTTCGCGAGTCACCCAAGACATAGTGTTGCTCAACACAGAAGTCTTCACGAGGTTCATTAATATTTTAAAATTATCCTAAAGTATTTTGGTCACTGTATAGCGATGAAGCTAAATTAATAAACTGAGTTTCGTCTATGTGTTTAGTAAATGCTACTCACAGGAGTCGTAATTCCCAGTTAATGTAACTTCAGTCTCCTTCAATGAAATATATAAATCACTTTCCCGAGCCTTTAGTGTAATGTTTGTTGATGTCTTGCTTGCCCTGTTGACGTCTCCCTGGTTAGTGTAATGTTTGTTGATGTCTTGCTTGCCCTGTTGACGTCTCCCTGGTTAGTGTAATGTTTGTTGATGTCTTGCTTGCTCTATTGACGTCTCCCTGGTTAGTGTAATGTTTGTTGATGTCTTGCTTGCCCTGTTGACGTCTCCCTGGTTAGTGTAATGTTTGTTGATGTCTTGCTTGCCCTGTTGACGTCTCCCTGGTTAGTGTAATGTTTGTTGATATCTTGCTTGCTCTATTGACGTCTCCCTGGTTAGTGTAATGTTTGTTGATGTCTCGCTTGCCCTATTGACGTCACCCTGGATAGTGTAATGTTTGTTGATGTCTTGCTTGCCCTATTGACGTCTCCCTGGTTAGTGTAATGTTTGTTGATGTCTTGCTTGCTCTATTGACGTCTCCCTGGTTAGTGTAATGTTTGTTGATGTCTTGCTTGCTCTATTGACGTCTCCCTGGTTAGTGTAATGTTTGTTGATATCTTGCTTGCCCTATTGACGTCTCCCTGGTTAGTGTAATGTTTGTTGATGTCTTGCTTGCCCTATTGACGTCTCCCTGGTTAGTGCAATGTTTGTTGATGTCTTGCTTGCCCTATTGACGTATCCCTGGTAAGGTTCACAGGTTACAAGAGATGATGTAAGAAATCCATTCATTGTGACAAAATTTAAGTGGAAAATGTTGCTAGAGTTTGTCTTCAGTTTTTTTTACCATCATATAGTAGCGCTCTGTTGATGTTCCCAGTTTTGTTCAACACACAAACATGTCCCTCACATATCGTTTTCTTTACTTACCATTTCGAACGCTCATCAATTTCATAACTCACCACATCCTTACTCATTCATCTGTTAATCCGCCACCTGCCTTATTCATCACCTCCTACACTTAGTACATCCATCAATCACCACATCCTTCACCCGCTACATGCATCACCCCCTTAAATCACCACTTTTTAATTCGCAACTTTCCTTACGATCTTCATAAATATATCTCACTGTCAGGACTATCCTAGTCTTGCTAGGGTAGTCCTGATTGCATAGTCTTGTTGGACTGGCCCTGCATACTCTTGCTAGGGTGTTCATGAGAGTGCAGGCTTGCTAGGGTGATCATGACCCTATAACTCTCCTTAATTCTTTTTTGGGCACTCTCATTACCCTCAGGCAATTCACAATGTTATGGCTCATCACTTAGCCGTTCCCATTTTCACCAGACATAGGTGTATTTGTGACAGTACACTGGCAGACCAATCTAGGCTCCATGATCTCATCTACCATAAGTCAGAAAAAAAAGCATGTCGGACATAAAAAAAAATTATATCAGGTGAAGCCTCTTCACAGCCCGCTGTCCATCAGAATGGGAACCTCAGGCAATCTGGCCTGATGGTAGCCAGAAGTGCTCGGATAAGGTCACAATGGAAATGTGAGGGAAAAGTTCAATAGATAGGAGTAAAGAGGGAGTATATAGTAACAATAGTTTCATTGCCGGCTACTTGTTAAGGTAGGGTAAGTCAAGCTCCCGCTATTCCCGCCTTTTTTCCCCCACCCCGAAAGTGATAGTTTGACTGCCGGCTGCTTGTTAAGGTAGGGTCAGTCTAGCTCCCGCTATCCCTTCCCCTCCTTCTTCCCCCCCCCCGAAAGGTGACGTGTGGGGCTCCGGTCCAAACAGTAATCACTAGACTCACAGCTCCCAGCACTACTGTAAGTACATGCCTGCCTTGTATTCTAGTGGATTTATTGGTTGAAAGCTTCACTTTTGACCAATAATAAACTTAGTCCTTTCAGTCTTGCTCTAGGTTGACTGTTGTAATAATCACCACATCTTTTAGGTATTGTACTTATCATGGAGAGTGATATCTTAAGCAGTGGGTAACCTGTCTATCTTTCCAGCTTGGATGACAGAGAGGGTCACCTGCCAATCAACGAGCAGAACTGATGGAGATGGACTAACGTCCTGAGACTTCCCCTTTTTGGATTTAATTACCTGTGCACCTGTATGAAATTGCAGGACGTAACCCCTCATCATTGCAGTGGTAAAGAACCTGCTTTCCTCTCATCGGGATAGAATACTCAAGGCTATACTGTGAAGAACTAGCCAGTGGGTTGTAACCAACACCTGCGACCCCCCCCCCATCATCGGCAACGGCTACGATTTCAACACTCAGTGTCACCAACACCAGACACCCCTATATATATTAGCGTTGAATTCAGTTATCATTTATATTTTTCATTTTTCATTTTCTTTAATGTAGGATTAATATTTCATATTTAAGTGTTTTATATTTTCTATATAATAAAGTGTTTATGTTTGTCTGTTATTATTTCTTTTTCTATTCACTAATTTTTTTCTGAGGAGGAGCCAGCCTGGGTAATACTGTCTGAAGTTGTTACAGGGCTGAGCAAGCCTTCACAAGTGGCGACCTTGCCAGGATCAACTCGACTGAATCAAGATTCAACTCCATCTCGAATCTACCATTGGAACTTCAACACCGCATACCACAGACGGTTACCACCAGCCATGAGTAATCATTCTCTATGGTAGGACTACAGTACAAGTATTTAAAAGATTTGGTGATTGTTATAGTCTCAATTTATTGTAAGTCAAGTCAGGCAGGATATAATATTTAATTCTGCCACCTTTTTGTTAGAGCTTGAAACACTTTGGAGGATTAGACTCTAGGGACCCGAGATTTTCCAGTGACAATTTGTTTCATTGAGCTCTTTATTATATCAAGGGAACTGTCATAAGACACTCTTGATTTGTTGGTGAGAAGATTGGATGGTCAAGGGACCCCATTCTACTTACTGTTTGCTCGGAGCTGGCATAGAACCCTTCGTTTTAATTAATACATATTGTTTAATTGAAGTAGGGATCAAGCCCTCTGGTTTATGTACAGTTTGAGCGGAGCAGGAATTGAACCCTCCGTTTTCTTTAATACCCGTTTCATTTCCCCTGATAGTTTAAGTTGTTCTTGCAAGCATGGAGGAATACCAGTTTTGGATGAACGCTGGAAGTAAGTTAGGAATAACAGGGAAAAATTTAGAATCTTTCATTAGTGCTAAGATCCAGGAAAGACTTGAAAGAGAGAGAATTGAGAAAGAAGAAAGACAGTTAGAAAGGGAAAGAGAAGAAGAAAAGGAGAGAGAGAATCAAAAGAGAAGAGAAAAAGGAGAGAGAGAGAATTGAGAGAGAAATCCAAGAAAGACAGTTAGAAAGAGAGAGAGAAGACAAAAAGGAGCGTGATAGACTTGATCGTGAGGAGAGAGCTAGAGTACGTGAAGAACAAGTTAAATTAAGAGAACTTGAGGAAAGAGCAAAGGATAGGGAACGTGAGGAACAAGCTAAGATACGTGAGGAACAGGTTAAATTAAGAGAACTTGAGGAAAGAGCAAAGGATAGAGAAGTTGAGGAAAAAGCTAGAGAACATGAGTTAATAGAGAGAGAAAAGGATCGCGAGCTCGAAAAATCTCGCCTTGAATTAGAGAATAAAAAGTTAACTTTTACACAACAATTAGAGGAAGGAGTAATGGAACAACGTGCAGTCAGTGCACATATTCCAACACCTAATTTACCTCCCTTCACAGAGGGGGAAGACATAACTTCATACATTATCAGGTTTGAAAATACCTCTACCCTCTGTGAATGGCCTGCTGACACCTGGGCTACCAGGTTAGGAATGTTATTTTCTGGTACAGCCTTGAATATCTATGCAACTTTGTCGCAGGATATTATATGTAATTATAACCTACTGAAGAAGGCAATCCTTAAAGCATACCATAAAACCACTAATTCTTACAGGAAAGATTTCAGGTATGTCACCTTACAGCCTGGCCAGAACTTTCAGCAGTTACAGGTAACACTCTTTCGTTTGTTCGACTTTTGGATAGAGAGTTCAGGAACTGATCACAGTTATGAATCTCTTAGAGACTTCATGGTTGCTGACCAGTTCCTGACAGCTCTTCCTCACCAGATACGAACATTCATCAGAGAACGTAACCTGATTAAAGCTGAGGAAGTTGCTGAGGCTGCTGACCTGTATGCTGAGGCTCACAATTCTTATAAAGACCTAAAGGGATCGAACCCTAAGGGCAAGGGTTCATCAGATCTTAAGAAATCAAAGCCTCTAGTGGAAAGTAAAATGGCTTCTTTCATTCCTGTTTGTCATTTGTGTGGTGTTAAGGGACATAAACGTCCAGATTGTCCTTCTAAGAAGGTCCAAAAAGTTGGAAGATGTTTTAAAGACTGTAATGACCAAGCACCCTTCTGTTCAGGAACAGTTAATGGACTTAATGTATCTACCATTTTACGAGACACTGGATGCACATGTATAGTCATTTCTGATAAGCTGTTCCCTAACCTTAAAGAAACTCATTCCTCTGCTATACTTTCAGACTACTTGGGCCGTATGGACACTTTTCCTACCATCCGTTGTTACATTAGGTCTAAATGGTTCACAGGTTGGTCTGAAGCCGTACTAGCTCCCATCACTTCTTGCTCCTTACTAATAGGTAATGTAAAAGGTGTCCATTCTTCCTTCTGAGGTTGACCTTTCATCACCAAAGGTGGACATAAGTGTTTCAGATCCTCTTCCTGTAGAGTCAGAGAAGCCCCTCGAAAGTTCAGATGAGACAATGTCTCGTGAGATTCATGTGGGATTAAAAACCAGTGATGCTACTCTCGAAAGCGAGGTAGTAGGATCACCGGTTCACTTGTTAGATGAAAGTGAAGATATCACCTCCGATACCATAAATGTCTTGACTAGGGCTCAGACCAAAGCCCAGGCTTCTCCTACTATCCATCCTTTGATTTTCCCTGACTTTAAGCCTTTAGATATATCGAAGGACTCCTTTGTCAATTTACAACGTAATTGCCCTTCTCTTCAGAATTGCCATAATGCCGCTAAACAAAATCAAGTTATCCAAAGGAAAAACTTTTCATATAAATTTGAATATATAAAAGGTATCTTGTACAAGTCAGTATTCAAATTAAATTCAGACGAGACAGACTATTCCATCTTAGTTGTTCCAAGTCAATGCAGAGAGACTGTTCTTAAAATGGCTCATGACCTGCCAGTGGCCGGACATTTCTCGCACCGTAAAACCTTAAATAAAATTAGGGAAATCTATTTTTGGCCAAAAATGTCCTCGGATGTCACTACCTATTGTAGATCGTGTAAAGTTTGCCAACTGTCATCCTCCCGAGGTACCAGGCGAGTACCTATGGTCAAAATGCCAGTCTTTACGGTACCTTTTGAAAGAGTAGCTATTGACATCGTTGGTCCTTTATCTCCACTTTCATCTGGGGGACATAGATATATATTAACATTAGTTGATTATGCTTCGAGTTTCCCTGAAGCCATACCCTTAAAGACCATAACCACTACAGAGGTGGCTGAAGCCCTTTTGTCCATCTTCTCCAGAGTGGGCATCCCTAGAGAAATTTTGTCTGACCGAGGGACACAATTCACATCTGACTTAATGCAACATCTATACCAACTTCTGGGAGTGAAGCCTCTCTTCACCACACCCTATTATCCCAGCTGAAATGGGAGGATTGAGCGCCAGCATTCGATTCTCAAGTCCATTTTAAGGAAACTTTGCTCCCTTAAACCTAAGGAGTGGCATCGCTACCTACCCTGTGCTTTGTTTGCCATGAGGGAAGTTCCCAGTGACTCTTTGGGGTTTTCACCTTTTGAACTTCTGTATGGTAGACAGGCCAGAGGCCCATTGTCCATCCTTCATGACTTATGGACTAATGAGGAGGTGAGTGCTGAGGTTCAGTCTTCTTACCAGTTTCTCCTTGACCTTAGATCCAAACTTGAGGAGACCTCTGACATAGTTTCGAAAAACCTAAGCTTGTCAATGGACCAGTACAAAACCTATTTTGATTCCAAAAGTCAGAGGAGAAGTTTTAAAGTAGGTGATGAAGTTCTTGTACTTTTGCCTATCAAGTCAAATAAATTATTAGTAGCATGGAAAGGTCCATATAAAGTATTAAAAATTGTGGGAAAGTTGACTACCTCATAGAAGTCAAGGGGAAACCTAAGCTTTATCATATCAACATCCTTAAGAAATATTACCGAAGAAATTCGGTTAACTGCCTTAATAACTTTGACTTAGTTTTTCCACACGAACTTGATACGACAACTGAAGAATGTAAGGTGTGCGTAACTGACACCTCTAACTTAGACTATGATGAAGAACTACATGACTTGGTGACTCTTGACCACTCGGACGCAACCAACATTAATATTAATGAATCTTTGGATGACCATAAGAGACATGAACTGCTTCAATGTGTGAGTAACTTTTCAGACGTCTTTACTGATATTCCAGGTGTTACCTCCACGGTAGTCCATAAGATTGACTTAGTGACGGACAATCCTATCAAACGGAAATTATACCCAGTTCCATTTCACCTTAGGGATGCATTTGACCGAGAGGTAGACAAATTATTAAAACTAAAGATCATTGAACCTTCAGTATCTTCATATTGTTCACCAGTAGTCATGGTTAAGAAGGAGGATAATTCATATAGACTTGCTATTGACTTCAGAGGCCTTAATGCTATAACTCGGTGGGATGCTGAGCCTATGCCCTTAATAGATAGCGATCTACACAAATTTTATGACGCTTCCTTCTTTTCAGAGATTGATATTGCGCAGGCATATCATCAAGTAATGTTAGATCCTTCTTCTAAGCAGTACACCGCTTTTCCTACACACCAAGGACTGATGCAGTATAGAACTATGCCCTTCGGTTTGGTAACTGCCTGTGCTACCTACGTGAGACTGATGAGAAAGGTCTTGGGTAATATGCCAAATGTTTCAGTTTATTTTGATAACATTTACGTAATGACATCCACGTGGGGCAAACATATCCAAACATTAACATCAGTTTTGTGTAGGTTACGCTCACATGGCCTCACTGCCAAGCCGAAGAAATGCTTCCTTGGGTATAAAAAGATTAGATATCTTGGACTGATACTTTCTAATAACTCTCTGCAGCCTCTCCCCAGTAAGATCAAAGCTTTATTAGAATTTAAATTCCCCAAAACCAAGAAGCTCATGCGTAGCTTTCTTGGTTCTGTAAATTTTTATGCACGGTTTATCTCGAACCTTACTGATCTTACAGGCATCTTATCTGACTTCCTTAAAAAGTCTGTGAAGGAACCTCTTGAACTTTCTGACGTAGCTCGGGAAAATTTTAATGAGATTAAAAGTATCTTTTCGAAAGACCCTATACTTAAGATTCCAGATATTAATAAAACATTTTGTTTAAGAACTGATGCCTCCAATACTAGCTTAGGTGCGGTGCTACTACAATACTATGATGGTACTCCCTTCCCTGTATGCTTCCTAAGCTGGAAACTCCTTCCCGCAGAAACGAGATACTCCACCATAGAAAAGAAATGTTTGGCCCTTGTGTGGGGAATCTCCAAACTTAAATTTTATTTGCTGGGAAAAGAATTCATTTTAGAAACGGACCACAAACCTTTGATATACCTAGAAACTTTTAAGGGAACCAACAGTCGCCTCTTGAGGTGGACATTGGCACTCCAGGCTTTTAAGTTCCATATTGTGTATATCAATGGTTCATCCAATTATTTCTCTGACAGTCAGTAGAAGATTTCTTGCCTTACGCGACTTCCATATGTTAGAACTTTTTCCTCGCCTATTCTTCTTATACTCCTTGACTATAAATCTTGGTATGGGGGAGTGTGAGGGAAAAGTGCAATAGATAGGAGTAGAGAGGGAGTATATAGTAAAAATAGTTTCAATGCTGGCTACTTGTTAAGGTAGGGTAAGTCAAGCTCCCGCTATTCCCGCCTTTTTTCCCCCACCCCGAAAGTGATAGTTTGACTGCCGGCTGCTTGTTAAGGTAGGGTCAGTCTAGCTCCCGCTATCCCTTCCCCTCCTTCTTCCCCCCCCCCCCGAAAGGTGACGTGTGGGGCTCCGGTCCAAACAGTAATCACTAGACTCACAGCTCCCAGCACTACTGTAAGTACATGCCTGCCTTGTATTCTAGTGGATTTATTGGTTGAAAGCTTCACTTTTGACCAATAATAAACTTAGTCCTTTCAGTCTTGCTCTAGGTTGACTGTTGTAATAATCACCACATCTTTTAGGTATTGTACTTATCATAGAGAGTGATTTCTTAAGCAGTGGGTAACCTGTCTATCTTTCCAGCTTGGATGACAGAGAGGGTCACCTGCCAATCAACGAGCAGAACTGATGGAGATGGACTAACGTCCTGAGACTTCCCCTTTTTGGATTTAATTACCTGTGCACCTGTATGAAATTGCAGGACGTAACCCCTCATCATTGCAGCGGTAAAGAACCTGCTTTCCTGTCATCGGGATAGAATACTCAAGGCTGTACTGTGAAGAACGAACCGGTGGGTTGTAACCAACACCTTCGACCCCCCCCCCCATGATCACAACTGTTACGATTTCAACAACACTCAGTGTCACCAACACCAGACACCCCTATATATATTAGCGTTGAATTCAGTTATCATTTATATATTTCATTTTCTTTAATGTATGATTAATATTTCATATTTAAGTGTTTTACATTTTCTATATAATAGTGTTTATGTTTGTCTGTTATTATTTCTTTTTCTATTCCCTAATTTTCCTGAGGAGGAGCCAGCCTTGGTAATACTGTCTGAAGTTGTTACAGGGCTGAGTAAGCCTTCACAGGAAATGCGGCAAGACGGTAGAATGGTACTGTACTTGTACATCTACGATGGAAGTTACCTACCTTATTCCAAAGCTGAAGAGGGTTGTTCCGCCAGTTTCAGGGAGACCCAGATCAACAAATACAGTTACTGGGCACACTGGTTTAACATCAGATCAATACAATTGGAGTCACTCGGAGAGTGGCACAAGTGTGTACTTAATGGTTTTTTAAAAGCTACGTGACAAACTCATTAGAGAAACCAAAATTCAGAGCTAACATTTTTTTCTTTCATAGGCTCAGTGTTACGATCTAGACAGGAAATGCCTGCAGTATCCTGTTTAAATATGCCCTTAAATTATATTTATTTACATATTTAGGGGTATGGGACGAAAATACTGAAGCAGCTCTGGGAAGAAACCTCAAGATTTTTCTCTGACTAACTATTCTCTATCTCGAGGTTGGGGGTCCTAAGTCCGTAAAGGTGATACCTTTCCCTATACTAGAGGTGGAAGACTGAAAGGAACAAGACCATATTAAATATTTGGAGGTGGAGAAAAGAGAAGGTGCATGCTAGGCTTTAACCCTGCCATGATTTTGCCAGGTATTACGAACACAGGTAATAAATGGCATGTGAGACCTGGTCGTAATGGGAATTGGAGCAAACAAACTCAGCAGTAGACTACAATGTATATTTGCCGTCTCCCACTATATACAGGTATGTACACTATGTACAGTGTGTACACCACCTCCACCAGCCACCGTGTACACCACGGTGACAGATGGCAAAGCAGAAGCCAGAGTACACCGTACTCAACCAGCAGGTAGGCAAATGAACCCCAGTGCTTCAGCTTTGGAGGACTTACCTATGATTGGTCAATTAACCAAAGTACTGATTTAACGACGGGTACCCTGTCAATCGTTAAACCTTTAGCACCTGGTTCGCTGGTTGGGAGGCAGCCTATACGTGAGTGTGACATATGCCGAATAAACTGTTACATACTCTTTGCATGCCACACCAGGATTACCAACCAAACTGTAAACACAACTGACATTAAAGTTCACATACACATTTCACGTCTAAATTTATAACGTGGAATCAGCTGTTTCTGCCAGGGACACACAAGGCAGCTCCGGCAGGACCACCCTGGCAGAACGACACTAGCATGACCACCATGACAAAGCTACTCTTTCAGGATCACTCAGGCAAACACCACCCGGGCATTACCTCTCTGGAAGCATCACTCATGCAGTACCACTCTGAATCACCCTGGAAGGACTACTATTGTATGACCAGCCTCATGATGTACTAAGAGGACCACGCTAGCAGCCCCGCACTAGAGACCAATCTAGTAGAACCACTTGTAAAAACTTTATCAGTACTCCCTTGACACTAACACTTTAGCAGAATTACTGTAAATGAACCAATTTAGAAGGTCTGTCCTGGCAAAAACCATTTTGATAGGCTCCTTTTAGAAGAACTATTTAGTAGGAAGGAAGCAGATGCGTTCAGGATATGAGAGAGCATTACTGAAATAGGAAAAATGATCCATGTATTTGTTTTAATGAATAAGAAAATTTCTCAAAATAGGTTGGTTATTGGAGCTTAAAGGCTCTCAACAACAGAAGGGTCATTAAGGTTGCACGTAACCTTTTCACCACAAGACTAGAATACTTTAATCCCAAAAATAGGGGTTAAAATCAGCTCTCAGCATATAAACACTGAGAGAAATAGTCTTGGTGTATATACTCTGTGATGAAACAAAATAGATGGAGGAGCATATGAGAAAGATATCACAAATGAAAATAACAGTGGGAAATGGTTAAATTCGATAATGGTTATGTGACAGTGAGGCTCATTTTAAGCCAGAATTGGCCTTTAGACAAAGAATTTCTAATGTTGAGAGGGGAGTGGTTAAGTGAAATCATGAACAAGAGTTGTTCTCTAAGAACATAGGAACTGTAAGAGTGCTGTTAAATTTAAAAGGAAAGATGAGGCCAGTCAAAGGGAACCGGGAGAAAATACAAAAATAAGTAAGATGACGATGATAAGATGCATCTAGGGAATAATCAACTGGATGTTGAATTATATGGAAGACTAAAAAACGTAAGTGCATTCATGTATTTTTAAAAGCTATATGTCGGCCGATCGGACTGTGAAAGCTGAGGTGTATTACAGAAAAGATGAGAGAAAGAAGGTTAGTGTAAAGCTGAGGAGTTAGTGGAAAGAAGAAAGTTTGTCAGTGGACGTACAAACTTTGATGTGTTTAGGAACAGTGGTTCTAACTTCTTGATATGGGTGCGAAGCATTAAATTTAAATGTAGCAACAATATAACTGTGAAAAGCAATGGAAGTGTCTTCTGAGATCAATGTTTGCTAGAAAATTTTACTGAAGTTGATGATTAAAAAAAAATCAGTAGAATATGTTGTAATAAGTGGAATATATTTCGTGGAGCCAAAGAAAGTTCTTTAGATGGACTGGTCGACATGAGAGGAGCAAGACTGGTAGAGTAAGTATGTGCACAAATCCTGGTTGAAGGGATAGCAGAAGAGTCTTTGAAAAAAATTTGTAGAGGTAGAACCTGAGCATCTAGCACGAGTGTGTTAAATTGATAGAGTTTAGAGAAGACAAAGTTCGTTTACTATTTCGTTAGCTGTTGGACTGTGTGCCTGAAAGAATTCACGAAACATTATTCATCAGTATGAAACATTAAGTATATTGTAGTTGCACATGTCATGGTATTTTATAACCAAAATATTTTTTGGTTAGAGTGAGTGATTAGAAAATATATTCTGTGGGTTACCCATATTTATTTTCTTAATTAACGTATTCACTTATTAAGAAAATATTCCATAATATATACACTGGAATTAACTCATAATATGCTAAATAAATATTATTTCATTCATTATTAAAAGCATAGTAATTTCCCAGATGCGAAGCTTGCCTCACTCAGGCTTAATACCAGTTATGTGTGGCGCTATACGACAGCGCCAGGCAAGGAGTTAACTCGGAATTGTACTGTCAAGCCCCGGCACATGATGCTTACTCATCTGAGTCCATGGAGGGAAGAGAGGGTAGAAGAGAGAGAGAGAGAGAGAGAGAGAATGAGCGAACGTGAGTGAGTGTAGAGGGCTTTACACATCAAGTTTATCTTCTCAGGACTGTCGTCTACTTTCTAATTTGAGAAGTATCATGTATTATGGAGGTGCTTGAAGCAATGAGAGTCAAGTACGGAAGAAAACTCAAGTTCCTCTGCTTCCTGCGGTCACTCCCACCAGGAAAAATGCAAAAATGAAATACCAAACAATATTAAAAAAATAAGACAGGTAATTTACATGAGAAATAGAAGTGAATGGAAGACATGTGATTCATGAAGACATGTGATTCATGAATCACATATAAGGTGTCCGTCTGACTGTTGTAGATGTGTGTGTTTGGAACAGTGACAGACTCGTCTACATTTTCCGGTATAATTACAGGTGTGATTAATGGCAGATAGGTATCTTCATGTGTGCCACCAGGGATGGCTACCTCCTCCACAACTGGTGTATGTGATGGCATTCTGGTGTTACTAGAATCATTAGCAGGGACGTTAGGCTCTACCTCACTTTCCAGAGGTGGTGTCACAGGTATGGTTGTGGTAGCCTGGCTTGCTTCACGCTCAGTTGGCATTAACGGGCTGTTATCATGTTAACATTGAAGGTTCTTTGGGCTCCATCTACTGTCCTTATGCCAAACTGTAACCATAAATTTCTTTACAATTAATTCATACAAATTTCTGACTATCAACGCTCACTGTGCATTCCCTATTGAGATGTTTCCCAGTACACTTACCACACAAAGTATGTAGAACTGCACAATATCAACTTTTCATTGTTCTCTCTCTCTCTCTCTCTACATTATATATATATATATATATATATATATATATATATATATATATATATATATATATATATATATATATATGTATATATATATATATATGTATGTATTCACTATATATAAGCTAGAATTTTAATTTCTTCATATAAATATATCAGTTGAAATAAATTTTTATTGTTAATGCAATTATACAAATATGTACGTACCAAGAGAAATGTAGGAGCTTGACTCCTTATTTATGTCCAATATTTTAACTTTGTACTATAAATATATATATAAGATTTAAGAGATACATTGTTGATATAAAGGTGGCATATACGGTACATGTTGTTACGTGTGTATCACCGATTATAAGACGGAAATCTCATCCAGCTCCTCAGAGCTGCGGTGTGTGCCCGATATACAGCATTACTCCTCTGAACAGCCGCACTGAGCCGCTGGAACAGAAAACTAGCTGCCCTGGGATCCCTGTTTACCCTGATGAGTCTTTTTCCCAGCTCCTTAACGAATTTAGATGCATTCTTTCCCCATGAGCCAAGGGTCTCTGAGCCTATGGGAACAAACATATAACGATGGGCAAGTTCTCCATATTTACTAGACTTTTGGGACTCTCTGAAGCTGGCAGCTGCCCCTCCTTCCTCCCTGGTGTATTAGAGATAGGTATAAGCCAAGGTAGATCCACATGTATAGTCCCACAGCACCTGCTTACCGTCTGTCCAGGCATGAAGGGTGATACCATCTGGACGCTTCTGGCTGCCATCAGATCTGCATAGTTGGGGTGGCTCCCTTACTGCTGGGCATCCGGCTGTTGTGAGGCTCCTCTTGATAGTGTTATTAACCTCCTCATGTCTTGCAATCTTTCCCTCGGATTTACGGCACACAAGCCCATGGTACCCGAATCGGTCTGCTGCTTCACTGCCACAAATACACCTGTGTTCGGCGAGAATAGGGGCGGCAAGTCGAAGGGCAACACCAATGCGGATGGTCTGTGGGTCGAGGCGTGTGCCAAGGCTGGAGTTGGGAACAGCCAACAGAAAGTCCCCAGCATGATGAGCTGTCACTGCCAGGAAGCGGGCTCTATCCTTCCCTGACACACTCTGAAGCATTGTTGAGGCAATATTTTCCACTATTGGACCACCCCAGTGCGATTGTTTGTAGCTGTTGGGGGGAGCAGGTCTGGTTTCAGAGCCAGTTAGATTATCCCAGATCCTGGCTCCGTCAATGAACTTTTGGTCCTGGACTCCAATCTTGTCCCTAAGATGTTCTGGGAGAATTGCTGCTACAAGCCCTCTGGATGCAGTACACGAGGACACAAAAGCAGGTAGTGCAATCTGTGATGACTTGCGGACACCAATGCCACCTAGTCTGACTGGAAGTGTAGCTTGGTTCCACTGCCCGTCTTCTAGAGTAAGGTTAGGTACTTTCGTAAAAATCTGCCTCAGGATACTGTCATATTCGTGCAGTACAGGGTTATCATAAGAAGGTGCACGTCTTAGGAAATATGTCAACCTGGGCAGACTCAAGCACTTTGTGAGAAGGTACAAGGCATCGTGGGTGTCCAGATTGCATATTCGTTGTTCCATTCTCCTTAAGTCTTCCTGAGAATTGTGTCAATGGCATTGCTTCCCAGAGGTGCTCCTAGCAAGACACTGTTTGTGGGGCAATGACTGCTGCTCCTGGTAGTTTTGATCTCGCTGCATTTATCACTTATTGGCTGACTGAGATGATTTCACATTTGGATGGATTCAGGATGAGACCCATTTACTGTCCCCTTGTCATTACCTGTGTAAGATCATGTAGGAGGGACTCCTTTGTACCTGCTAGTGTGCTGTCATCTAGGAGCCAGATGTTTAGCTCGCTGGTCAGTCTGTGATTTCCCTACCTGCTATACAGAAGAGAAATGGTGCAAGATGATCTTCTTGTTGGACACCCTCCGATGATGTGATTTCATTCTCTCCAAAGAGAAGCATTGATTCCTTGCTATACCCAGCTGCAACAAAAGGGAAGAGACCAGGGAACTGTTCTTGCACTGCTGCCAATACCACGTCTCTTTTCAGGAGATTGAATGCATTCTTGAAATCTAATTTTACCACTGCATTGTCCTCAGGCAGGTTGTTGATATACGCCCTTGTTGCATGAACACCTGCTTCACTTCCTTGAGAGACCACAAAGCCAAGCTGGTTTGGTTGAATCGTCATGGCTGCCTGTGCACAAATACTTTGGACAACGGCTTTGGATACGAGGCGGCGTAACGTGTTGCCTACTGCAATTGGCCGAATTCCTCCATCCTTCTTTAAGTGCACAAAGTGTTGCACCAAAAAAGAAAGGTCTAATTTCGTAAGAAATCATACCAGCCAAGGAATTGTTGACGAACCTTGCAATCTCTGAAAGCAGTATCTCTGCAATTTCCCCCAAAACTGGATTAACCATTTCCTTTAAATGCTGTGGCCTTATTCCAGTGTAACCCCCAGCAGAGCCCGATGGGAACGACATTATTGTTTTTGTAAATGCCTGAGTCTTCCACAATCAATGGCTCCACAGTGGGGACAGAGGTGTTTTGAACTGTTGGTGCCACTGGTTTCCCTGGCAGGGTGATTTCCTCTAAGTGCTTCAGCCGTGTCAGCATCCCTGGAAGCAACTGAATCTTCACTGGTAATAATTCTAATTGCCCCCACTGTGTTGCCCTCTTCATTTTTCTTGCTCACCTGGACCCTGACTCTTTCACTGTGAGTGGAGTGGTTGGGGGTTCTGCGTCTCCCTTTTTTGTGTTGACGGGGAAGGCGAATGAGGTTATATATATATATATATATTATATAATATATATATATATATATATATATATATATATATATAATGTATATACACACACACACACACATATACACAGTGTACCCCCGGTTTTCATCCTTAATTCATTCCAGAAGGTCGGTCGAAATCCAAAATGGACGAAAACCGAAGCAATATGTCCCGTACGAAATAATGTAAATCCAATTAATCCGTTCTAGACACCCAAAAATATTAACAAAAAATACATTTTATGGAGAACAACATTAGTTTTACATAGAGAAAACAATGAGAAATAAATACAAAGGACTTATTTTAACAGGTAAATGAACATTTAAATCACTTTTACCTTCATTGAAAAGTCTTTTTGGCATATTCTTTACGAGATCCGCATGCCTTATCTTTTCGCAAATTACCGCCTCCAAAACACCATCTCCCGCTAACTGTTTTTCGTTGATCCATACCAAGAACAAGTTCTCAACATCTTTGATTGTTTGACATCACTACCACCCTCTACCACTATCACAACCACAACCACCCTCAACCACCATCACAACAACAACCACCCTCTACCACCATCACTACCACCATCTACCACTAATGTTTCGGATGAATGCGAGGAGTCACGTGAGGTCACAGACCCTGAGCTGCTTTGGGGATTAGCGTGGACGGTTACAAAGCATGGCTTGCTTCTGCAGTGTTTTAAAAACTGAGGTTGGAGAGTTGAAGGAGGAGGTCTTGCTTCTCCAGGAGGAGATTAGGAGGCTGAAGGTCCACCTCAATGGGCCTGGGAGAGAGTGTGAGGTGGTTGGAGATGTGGGGAATGAGGCTTCTAGCAGTGAGGTGCAGTCTGTCTCTCACTGTGAGGAGGCTGTAGGTGGGGAGGTAGCAACGGCTACCAGCAGTGAGGTGCAGCCCAGCACCTGCTACAAGTGGCGAGTTGTTCACAGTAATGGGAGGCGCATCAGAGTAAGGAAAGTTAAGAGTGAAGATCTGAAGGTAGGAAATCGCTTCTCTGTTCTCCAGGATGAATGTACTTCAGTGGCCAGTGAAGGTAAGGGTACTACTGCCCCTGCTAATGAAGGTAAGCGCATTCTTGTGGTTGGTGACTCTCAGGTAAGATATGTTGACCGTGCTTTTTGTAATAGGAATAAGAAGATGAGAGATAGAGTGTGCTTCCCTGGAGCTGGTGTTGGGGACATTGTCAACAGACTGGATAATATCATGTCAGGTAATGGGAACAAGCCCATTATCTGTCTCAGTGCTGGTGGAAATGATATTGGGAAGGGTAGGAGAGAAGAGCTGCTAGATAAGTACAGGTCAGCTATAGATTTCATTAAGTCTAAGGGAGGGATCCCAATCATATGTAGCATCTTGCCTAGAAGGGGAGTAGGAAATGAATGGTTGTCTAGGGCAATTGGTGTAAATTGCTGGCTAGACAGATACTGCAAGGAACTTGCAATCCCATTCATTGACAACTGGAACAACTTTTATGGCAAACATGATATGTATGCAAGGGATGGGGTTCATCTCTCTGGGGCAGGGGTGGTAGCACTTGCAGACTCGATTGAGAAGGCCATTGGTGAAATGCCTATGATTTTAAACTGATGGAAGATAGAGGTATGGGTGTGTGTGGGAAACAAGCAGGTTGCAACACTAGGGTTGGAAACAGTAAATGTATAAAAGGCATTCAGCATGAAGTTATAAATAAAGACAATAGAACAGGTCAGCAAACAAAGGGGGACAGCAGAGGGCAGCAAGGGACTAGCTCCCTTAAGGTTTACTATACTAATAGCAGGAGTGTTAGAAATAAGATAGATGAGCTAAGATTAATTGCAAGTGCAGGAAACATAGATATTATTGCTATAACAGAGACCTGGCTCAATCTGAAAGATAGAGAGATGCCCTCTGAATGTCACATACAAGGCTATAAATTATTCCACACTGACAGGGTCAACAGGAAAGGTGGTGGAGTAGCGATGTATGTCAGAGACAATTTAAATTGTTGTGTTAGACAAGATATTAAATTAGAAGCGTCAGCCACTGAATCTGTTTGGTTACAGCTTCTCGAGGGCCGAGAAAAACTAATTTTGGGTGTGATTTACAGGGCCCCAAATCTTGATAGGGAGTGCAGTAAACTTCTATGGGACGAAATTCGTAAGGCATCTACATACGAAAATGTTGTGCTAATGGGAGATTTCAACTATAGACAGATTGACTGGAGCAATTTGACAGGAAATTTAGAGTCGGGTGACTTTCTTGATACGATCCAGGATTGTTTTTTAAAACAGTTTGTGACAGAGCCAACTAGGGGAAATAACCTCCTTGACTTGGTTCTTGCCAGTAGGGAAACACTAATTAATAATCTTGAGGTTAATGATGAGCTTGGGGAGAGTGATCACAAATCACTCAGTTTTAACATATCATGGAATTCCCCTAATAATGGCAATCAAGTCTCCGTCCCTGACTTTCGCTTGGCTGATTTCATAGGACTGAAAAATTACTTAGGTGGGCTGAACTGGAATGACCTGACTAGGGGTCAGGTAGGTGGTGATGGTTGCCGATATGATGCTTTCCAGGGCATAGTTCTAGCTGCTCAGTCAAATTATGTTCCAAATAGGGAAATCAGATCAAACAAAAATGATCCTAAATGGATGAACAATAGATTAAAATATCTGATTGGTCAAAAGAGAGGCATATATAGGCAAATCAAAAGAGGAGAGGGGCAATTAAGAAATCGATATATTCAGTTAAAGAGAGAAATAAAAAAGGGAATTAGAAAAGCAAAAAGAGATTATGAGGTTAAAGTTGCAAGAGAATCGAAGACTAACCCAAAAGGATTCTTTCAGGTATACAGAAGTAAGATCAGGGACAAGATAGGCCCACTCAAAAGTTCCTCGGGTCAGCTCACTGACAGTGATAAGGAAATGTGTAGAATTTTTAACACATACTTCCTCTCAGTTTTTACACAGGAGGATACCAGCGATATTCCAGTAATGATAAATTATGTAGAACAGGACGATAATAAACTGTGCACTATTAGGGTCACAAGTGACATGGTCCTTAGGCAAATAGATAAATTAAAACCTAACAAATCCCCAGGCCCTGATGAACTGTATGCAAGGGTTCTAAAGGAATGTAAAGAGGAGCTTAGCACACCTTTGGCTAATCTTTTCAACATATCACTACAAACTGGCATGGTGCCAGATAAGTGGAAAATGGCAAATGTGATACCTATTTTCAAAACAGGTGACAGGTCCTTAGCTTCGAACTATAGACCAATAAGCCTAACCTCCATAGTGGGAAAATTTATGGAATCAATAATTGCCGAGGCAGTTCGTAGCCACCTTGAAAAGCATAAATTAATCAACGAATCTCAGCATGGTTTTACAAAGGGGCGTTCCTGCCTTACGAATTTATTAACTTTTTTCACTAAGGTATTTGAGGAGGTAGATCATGGTAATGAATATGATATTGTGTATATGGACTTCAGTAAGGCTTTTGACAGGGTCCCACATCAGAGACTATTGAGGAAAATTAAAGCACATGGAATAGGAGGAGAAATTTTTTCCTGGATAGAGGCATGGTTGACAAATAGGCAGCAGAGAGTTTGCATAAATGGGGAGAAATCAGAGTGGGGAAGCGTCACGAGCGGTGTTCCACAGGGGTCAGTGTTGGGCCCCCTGCTGTTCACAATCTACATAAACGACATAGATGAGGGCATAAAGAGCGACATCGGCAAGTTTGCCGATGACACCAAAATAGGCCGTCGAATTCATTCTGACGAGGACATTCGAGCACTCCAGGAAGATTTGAATAGACTGATGCAGTGGTCGGAGAAGTGGCAGATGCAGTTTAATATAGACAAATGCAAAGTTCTAAATGTTGGACAGGACAATAACCATGCCACATATAAACTAAATAATGTAGATCTTAATATTACGAATTGCGAAAAAGATTTAGGAGTTCTGGTTAGCAGTAATCTGAAACCAAGACAACAGTGCATAAGTGTTCGCAATAAAGCTAATAGAATCCTTGGCTTCATATCAAGAAGCATAAATAATAGGAGTCCTCAGGTTGTTCTTCAACTCTATACATCCTTGGTTAGGCCTCATTTAGATTATGCTGCACAGTTTTGGTCACCGTATTACAGAATGGATATAAATTCTCTGGAAAATGTACAAAGGAGGATGACAAAGATGATCCCATGTATCAGAAACCTTCCCTATGAGGATAGACTAAGGGCCCTGAAACTGCACTCTCTAGAAAGACGTAGAATTAGGGGGGATATGATTGAGGTTTATAAGTGGAAGACAGGAATAAATAAAGGGGATGTAAATAGTGTGCTGAAAATATCTAGCCTAGACAGGACTCGCAGCAATGGTTTTAAGTTGGAAAAATTCAGATTCAGGAGGGATATAGGAAAGTACTGGTTTGGTAATAGAGTTGTGGATGAGTGGAACAAACTCCCAAGTACCGTTATAGAGGCCAGAACGTTGTGTAGCTTTAAAAATAGGTTGGATAAATACATGAGTAGATGTGGGTGGGTGTGAGTTAGACCTGATAGCTTGTGCTAACAGGTCGGTTGCCGTGTTCCTCCCTTAAGTCAATGTGACCTGACCTGACTAGGTTGGGTGCATTGGCTTAAGCCGGTAGGGACTTGGACCTGCCTCGCATGGGCCAGTAGGCCTTCTGCAGTGTTCCTTCGTTCTTATGTTCTTATGTTCTTATGATATGGACGATTTTCGAGTGGAGGTACGAAACCCAGGGTAAAATTTCGCCCAAAATAATGGTCAAAATCCGAACTGTACGATATGGACGAAATCCAGTGGTCCACCTCTATAACTGTCCTACGGACCCTCATCCTCAGAGAAATGAATAAACTTGCTTCAGGGAAAACTCAAGGTTCTCCCTGAAGCTGTTTGAGAATTTTCTCTTACCACCCCCTATATTTCAAGTGTGTTTTATTTAAAGACAAAATACATTGGCCAGACATTCACAAAAATACAATAGAAAATAAAACAACATAGGTAACTCAGAGCTACATCTAGAATACTTTGTCCAGCTCCCCAGCAGTGGGCCGTGTGCCCAGAATGCTGCAGGCATTTCCTCTCTGGATCGCAACACTGAGGAAGCCGGTCGCCCTGTGGTCCTTGGTTTCTATGATGAGCTTTTCACCCAGCTCTTTGAGGAACTTTAGAGCACACTTGCCCCATGCTCCAAGGATCTCCGACCCTATTGGAATGAAGTTATAGCAAGGGGGAAGGTCTTCATATTTTCGGATCTTCTGGGTCTCCCTGTGGCTGGCAGCTCCACTCCCTTCCACTATGGAGTATGGCAAGTAGGTGTCTGCCAATGTGGCAGCACAGGTGTAGTCCCAGGCAATCTGCTTTCCATCCTTCCAGGGTAGCATAGTGGCTCAATCAGGATGCTTTTGACTTCCATCAGACCTCTGTACTTGGGGTTCCCGTTGAGCTGGACAACGGGCTGTGGAGAGGCTTCACCTTATGATGTCACTGACCTCCTCATGTCTAGCATACTTCCCTTCTGCTGTGTGACACACGAGACCATGAAGTCCGAATTTATCAGCTGTCGCACTGCTGCAAATACACCTATGTTCTGTGAGGATGGGGGCGGCTAGGCGAAGAGCAACACCAATCCAAATGACCTGTGGGTCGAGACGGGTGCCCAGGGTGGAATTGAGAACAGCTAACAGGAAATCTCCTGAGTGTGGTGCCTTCACTGCCAAGAGACGAGGTTTGTCCTTTCCTGAAGCATTGGAGAGCATTGTGTTGGCTATTTTTTCCATGGTCGGTTTGTCCTAGTGGGACTGTTTGTGCTCTTTGGGAGGAGCTGGTCTACTGGAGGAGTCTGTAAGGGTGTCCCACCGAATCGCTGCTTCAGTAAACCTGGGGTCTTGAGCTCCTACCACGTCTCTCAAACATTCAGGAACTACCTTCTTGACTAATGCACTGGAAGCCAAACACGAAGACAGAAAAGCAGGTAAAGCAACATGTGTTGCTTTGCGCACCCCTATACCTACCAGTCGCACTGTGAGGGTTGCCTGATCCCATTGCTGATCCTCTAGTGACAGGTTCAGTGCCTTCTTTAAAGTTGATCTCAGGTGTGCGTCATATTCATCGAGTGCTGGGTTGTCAAAAGTGGGCGCACACCTCAGGAAGTAAGTGAGTCTTGACATAGTAAGACAACTTGTGAGGAGATACAGAGCATCATGGGCATCAGGATCGCTTATTCTCTCCTCCATTCTCAACAGGTCATTTAATTTGTCCCTGAGGACAGTGTCGATGGCCTGGTGACCCAGTGGTGCTCCCAAGAGGGTACTGTCGAACGGAGTGGTAGTAGAGACTTCTGGGAGGATTCTTTGCACAGCATTGATTATTTCCTGGTTTGCTGTGATGATTTTTCACTTGGAGGGATTGAGGATGAGTCCCAAGTCTTCTCACTGTGTTTTCACCAGTTGTAGGTCCCCCACGAGGGACTCTTCAGTATCTACCAGAGAGCCGTCATCCAGGTACCAGACATTAAGCTCACTGCGTAGGCTGAAAGCTAGTTCTCTTACTGCCAAGCAGAAGAGAAGTGGAGCAAGTGGGTCACCATGCTGAACACCCTCTGATGATTGAATTTCATGTTCTACAAACAAAAGAATTGAGGGTTTGCTGTAGCCGGCTGAAATGAAGGGAAAAAGACTGGGGAACCGATTCCCAACAGCTGGCAAGACAGCATCTCTCTTCACCATCTTAAAGGCATTTCTAAAATCAAGTTTGACTATGGCCTTGTTTTCTGGTAGGTCCCTGATGTAGGCCCTTGCGGCATGAGCTGCGGCTTCTCTGCCTTGAGAGACCCAAAAGCCCAGTTGGTGTGGCTAGAGTAAACTGGCAGCTTCTAGGCGAATGCTTCTTACTGCTGCTTTGGCTACGAGACGGCGAAGAGTGTTTCCAACCGCAATGGGTCTGATTCCCCCATCCCTCTTCTTCAAAGCACATAGTGAGGCTCCAAAAAAGAAAGGTTTAATTTCTTCAGGGATTCGTCCAGCCAGGCAATTGTTGACGAAAGTTGTTAACTCGGTGAGAAGAATTGATGCAGATTCACCGAGTACCGGATTTACCATCTCTTTGAGGTGCTGAGGTCGAATTCCAGTGTAACCTCCTGCAGATCCTGCTGGAAATGACACAATCGCCTTATAGACTTCCGATTCTGGCTGAATTAATTGTTCAGTGATGGGGTCTTCCTCAGGGTTGTCGTTGATGGCTATGGTGTCCCTGGTTGGATGGTTTTCTCTTAGTGCTTGGGCCGTGGTCTCATCCTTGGGGGCTACAGTGTCGTCACTTGTAATTGTTCTTATTGCTCCAACTGTGTTACCTTCTTCGATTTTTTTGCTAACCTGTGCGCAAATTTTCTCGTTTTCAGTGGGACTTTTCTTGGGTATACTTCTTTGATTCCTGCGAGGATGGGGCAGAGAGACACAATTATCCGTTCTTGGGTAGTTGTGCACTGTCTTGATAACTGACGAGGTTGCGCCATGCATGGATTCAAAGTTTATTCTCTATAAGGATTACAATGCTGAGTTTACAGAAATTTGGTAATTGTTTAGTTTACATGTAGTAAAATTGTGATTACAGAGTGTACCACTAGAACGCTTAGCATGGCTAGGCATTTCGGGCATACTTAGTTTTATTCTTAATTGTAAAATATTACAAATTATGAGGTAAGTTGGTATTATGGCTAAGTGACTAAATACTAGTTTGTGAGTTTAGCAATGTGAATGCTTTTGTTTTGGCACAGTATATAGTTTCAGTATTGGAGTATCACAGGATTCATTATTTTAAGACTGAGATTAATATTTCTGTTTATGGTCAAATGAGTGAGCGAGTGTAAGTGTGGTGCCTCGGGGCTTCCAAGTTGGTGGAATTTCTATTCACCTGCTTAATTAAGAAGGTCTATGTATTTCCCTGCTGCATATGGGCGAGCCGCTTTAGGGATGTGGGATAGTGTACTGCTAGCAGTGGATTTGAATGCCAACAGAAGGTTATCGCAAGTGACGAGGTTGCCATTGGAATTGTCATCTTCCTGTGGAGGCTGTGAGCTGCTCTCTGCTGGGAGCATATGTGATCCAGCACACCCATCGTGTGCACGAATGTGGCCATCCCTGTTGCGTGCTCGAATCTCTCCCCACACCTGACATGTGCCTCTTCTTTCATTGTAGATGATTGGTTCAGAGAACCGATATGTTGATAAATTAGACACATGTGCAACTCTTGGGTATCTTTATTGAGGAAACGTTTCGCCACACAGTGGCTTCATCAGTCCATACAAAGGAGAATCTTGAAGAACAGGAGGAGAATGAGGTAAACAGTCCCTCAACCTTGAGTCGATGTGGTCAGTCCATCAATCTTGAATAGAATACGGCATACGTGCTGAGAAGGAGCTTATAAACCGTTGGCAGGAGAGGTGCAGCAGTCATAGGTCGTGTAACATTTGTTCAATGTTGAAGTAGGTCGTGCCCAAGAATTAGGCAAGCGAAGAATTCCCAAGTATTAAGATCCCAAGAAGTTGCAGTGTCTGACAGGTTTGTAGATGATTGGTTCAGAGAACCGACATGTTGTTCTTCAAGATTCTCCTTTGTATGGACTGATGAAGCCACTGTGTGGCGAAACGTTTCCTCAATAAAGATACCCAAGAGTTGCACATGTGTCTAATTTATCAACATGTCGGTTCTCTGAACCAATCATCTACAAACCTGTCAGACACTGCAACTTCTTGGGATCTTAATACTTGGGAATTCTTCGCTTGCCTAATTCTTGGGCACGACCTACTTCAACATTGAACAAATGTTACACGACCTATGACTGCTGCACCTCTCCTGCCAACGGTTTATAAGCTCCTTCTCAGCACGTATGCAGTATTCTATTCAAGATTGATGGACTGACCACATCGACTCAAGGTTGAGGGACTGTTTACCTCATTCTCCTCCTGTTCTTCAAGATTCTCCTTTGTATGGACTGATGAAGCCACTGTGTGGCGAAACGTTTCCTCAATAAAGATACCCAAGAGTTGCACATGTGTCTAATTTATCAACATGTCGGTTCTCTGAACCAATCATCTACAAACCTGTCAGACACTGCAACTTCTTGGGATCTTAATACTTGGGAATTCTTCGATTGCCTAATTCTTGGGCACGACCTACTTCAACATTGAACAAATGTTACACGACCTATGACTGCTGCACCTCTCCTGCCAACGGTTTATAAGCTCCTTCTCAGCACGTATGCCGTATTCTATTCAAGATTGATGGACTGACCACATCGACTCAAGGTTGAGGGACTGTTTACCTCATTCTCCTCCTGTTCTTCAAGATTCTCCTTTGTATGGACTGATGAAGCCACTGTGTGGCGAAACGTTTTCTCAATAAAGATACCCAAGAGTTGCACATGTGTCTAATTTATCAACATCTCTTCTTTCATTGTTGGGTGCATTGTTTCCCTGGCTTTGTGGCTGCCTGGCTTAATCGTCTGCCATACCTTAAACTGTGTGGTAAGCCCAGGCTGAAGGGAAAATGGCACATGGCACATACCGCATGTGGTTCATGATGGTGGGGAGAGGAGAGGGGTCTCCCGTCCTTGTGGTGGGCGGTGGAAGAAAGGGAGGAGTGGAAGATGTGTGATGAGGCGGAGTAGGGCACTCACTTATTCCCAGGACAAGTCACTATACACCACAGTGCTCTGTGCACATGTTACTATACACCACTATGCTCTGTGCACAACCCCCACTATAAACGACACACCGCTATACACTACACATGATATGCGCATACCATGCACATACTATGCACTGTACACTATAGACTATATACACTATACACACGGTGAACAAACACTCCATTGTTGTAACACGAGCACACGGTGTATGCGCGCCTGTTTGGGGAAGGGAGGGACAGTTTTACCCCTCAACCTCCGCCGCCTCCTCCTCCATGAGACCTCTCCTACCCATATGTCATGCCGATAGGTAGAACTTGCGATCTTGGCTTAAATAGCAACGCTCATCTTGCCATATAAGACAAGCGAAAGTTTGTGTATGCAATAATTTCGCCAAAATCATTTTGAACCTAACGAAAAAAATATATTTCACTGTTTGTTTAGTATTAAATTATTGTAAACAAATCTAAAATATATTTAGTTGGGTTAGGCTAAAATAAATTGTTCTTGTTATAATAAGGTTAGGTAAGTTTTCTAAGATTCTTTTAATGCAAAATTATAAATTTTTACATTAACATTAATGAAAAAAATATATCTTTAAACGTATAAGAGAAAATTTTAGAAAGAACTTAATTTTAAATGAGTTCTTGCTAATTGACCAGTTTTACCTATTCGGCACGACATATATATATAGGTAGTTGGTAAACAGCAGCCGTCGAGGGAGGTACAAAACGGAAACCTGTAATTGTTTTATATGATGTTAAGATTACTTGTGTTTTTTTCTGTCTCATAAACATGCAAGATTTCAGGCACATCTTGCTACTTCTACCTCCACTTACGTCACACTACACATACATGTACAAGCATGTATATACACACCCCTCTGGGTTTCCTTCTGTTTTCTTACTACTTCTTGCTCTAGTTTGTTTCCTCTTATCTCCATGGGGAAGTGGACCAGAATTCTTCCTCCGTAAGCCATGCGTGTTGTAAGAGGCGACTAACATACCAGGACCAAGGGGCTGGTAACCCCTTCTCCTGTATACATTACTAAAGTTAGAAAGAGAAACTTTTGTTTTTATTTTTGGGCCACCCTGCCTCGATGGGATATGGCCGGTTTGTTGGATGAATAATAATATATTCATTCAACAAACCGGCCATTATACTTTAACGCAAAACAAAAACATTTATTAACACCAATCAGGTGTTCGTGAAACAACACTTGCAGGCTCATGAAGTAAGTGCTTACACTTCTAACTAGCTGGAAATAACTAGTTGGAAATAACTCACCATGCGAAAACATGTGCAACACATAGGGTACATACATTTTGAAGAGTTTATTAACTGGAGATAGATGAGGTAATCGGTCTCTCAATCTTGAACAAGATATTCAGTTTCATTTTATTGAGAATCTGATGCATAGCAGGAAGTTAGATGCTCATGTACAGGAGTCAGATGAAGTCCAGGAGATGAATGCTTCATTACAGGTGGGCGGGACCCACTTCTAGAAGCAGCTCGTGTCCAAGAGTTGGGGAAGAAGTTATCAATCAGATTGTTGGGTGGGAACCATTACTAGAAGAAGCTCGTGTCCAAGAGTTGGGAGAAGAAGTTATCAATCAGATTGTTGGGTGGGAACCACTACCAGAAGAAGCTCATGTCCAAGAGTTGGGGAAGAAGTTATCAATCAGATTGTTGGGTGGGGATCACTACTAGAAGAAGCTCGTGTCCAAGAGTTGGGGAAGAAGTTATCAATCAGATTGTTGGGTGGGAACCACTGCTAGAAGAAGCTCGTGTCCAAGAGTTGGGGAAGAAGTTATCAATCAGATTGTTGGGTGGGAACCACTACTAGAAGAAGCTCGTGTCCAAGAGTTGGGGAAGAAGTTATCAATCAGATTGTTGGGTGGGAACCACTGCTAGAAGAAGCTCGTGTCCAAGAGTTGAGGAAGAAGTTATCAATCAGATTGTTGGGTGGGAACCACTGCTAGAAGAAGCTCGTGTCCAAGAGTTGGGGAAGTGGTTGTTGGATAACCAAAAGAAGGCACAATACCGTGACTGAAACAATACACGAATAACCCGCATATAAGAGATAGGAGCTTACGACGACATTGCGGTCCGTCTTGGATCATTTACAAAGTCACACTAACAAAAAGGAGAGGAGGAGGGAGTATATATAAGTTGTTGAAGATATCTGTACCGAGATACCATAGTGCTGCTGTTACAGACAAATATTATAGCATTAGTGGTAGACAGTATCGAAAAGCGGATGAATAAGACATGATGTAATATGCTACAGATTCCATGTGAGAAACGCTATTTACTGCTGCAGATTCCCAGGATTTGTTCCTATTATTCACAGGTAAAATCTACTGAGAATGTCTAAGAAATAAGCTTAATTTCCAATAATTATGAACTATAATTTATCACTGTTTTAAGAATCATCTAAGTTCATCATTTACATTAACTCGGCCATGACTTAATTAAAGTCTGCCTCTATCTTAATTAACAATACCGTCACACAGCATCAAAACATTGCTTGCTTGCTATAGCGTGTACAATTACTAAGTTATTAACACAACCACAAAAAAAAAATCCTCTCCTCGAGTATCAACGTCCACAGATGTGAAAAAAGTGGCAAGAGCAGAAAAAAAACTTGCAGCATTTTCCGAGCGCAATATTATCCGAACATCACAAGGTAATCCATCACTTCTTAGCAGTTAAGATGAGCACTTACGTTCGTTGTACGAGTACGCACATAAATGAACCATAAATGATCAGACAGTTGAAAGGACAGGAAATCATGCTCAATGAACGATACTTAAACTCATCCTCTCTTTAATTCAATATTTTATTTATTTTTCATTCTTTCTAGTTTCACATCCGGCTGGTATGAGATTAGATTAAATAATAAATGTTTAATAATTGGGTAATAACTGTTAAGTTAGAATTACAGCACATTTTTTATGTCGACAGCTTCTGAGTCACTATGGTAACTTGTCACGTGAACTGGTATTCTTTAACCTTATTGGTTAACATAGATTATATTGTGGATGGGAGATGGCTCTTGGATCAAGAGCAGAGTGTTGGGCAGACTTTCTCATTCATTCACTCATTGATACTCTTTGAGACAACCTTGGTCACAGGTAGACAGCCAAGGTCAGTGGCAGGTACGATGTAATCATTCCATGTAGAGTTGAAAATAGAGGCTGGATGATGATGTTCGAACACACGAGACAAGGTGTCAGTCTGTGTGCTGGGATGATGTTCGAACACACGAGACAAGGTGTCAGTCTGTGTGCTGGGATGATGTTCGAAAACACGAGACAAGGTGTCAGTCTGTGTGTGCTGGGATGATGTTCGAAAACACGAGACAAGGTGTCAGTCTGTGTGCTGGGATGATGTTCGAACACACGAGACAAGGTGTCAGTCTGTGTGTGCTAGGATGATGATGTTCGGCAGGGTTTACGTCTTGTCTAAATATACATTTCTCTATTTCTTGAAGCCCTAGTATTGTAGATATTATTTATATAATTCCTCAGTTTTTCAGGATATGTAATATGTTTTTTTTATTTATTTATCACACTGGCCGATTCCCACCAAGGCAGGGTGGCCCGAAAAAGAAAAACTTTCACCATCATTCACTCCATCACTGTCTTGCCAGAAGGGTGCTTTACACTACAGTTTTTAAACTGCAACATTAACACCCCTCCTTCAGAGTGCAGGCACTGTACTTCCCATCTCCAGGACACAAGTCCAGCCTGCCGGTTTCATAAGAACATAAGAACATAAGAAAGGAGGAACACTGCAGGAGGCCTGTTGGCCCATACTAGGCAGGTCCTTACAATTCATCCCACTAACATAACATTTGCCCAACCCATTTTTCAATGCCACCCAAGAAATAAGCTCTGATGTGCAAGTCCCACTCAAATCCAACCCCTTCCACTCATGTACTTATCCAACCTAAATTTGAAACTACCCAAAGTCCCAGCCTCAATAACCCAACTAGGCAGACTGTTCCACTCATCTACTACTCTATTTCCAAACCAATACTTTCCTATGTCCTTTCTAAATCTAAACTTATCTAATTTAAATCCATTACTGCGGGTTCTCTCTTAGAGAGACATCCTCAAGACGTTATTAATATCCCCTTTATTAATACCTATCTTCCACTTATACACTTCGATCAGGTCTCCCCTCATTCTTCGTCTAACAAGTGAATGTAACTTAAGAGTCTTCAATCGTTCTTCATAAGGAAGATTTCTAATGCTATGTATTAATTTAGTCATCCTACGCTGAATGTTTTCTAACGAATTTATGTCCATTCTGTAATATGGAGATCAGAACTGAGCTGCATAATCTAGGTGAGGCCTTACTAATGATGTATAAAGCTGCAGTATGACCTCTGGACTTCTGTTGCTTACACTTCTTGATATAAATCCCAGTAATCTATTTGCCTTATTATGTACGCTTAGGCATTGCTGTCTTGGTTTAAGGTTGCTGCTCACCATAACCCCCAAGTCCTTTTCGCAATCTGTATGGCTAAGTTCTACATCATTTAACTTATAAGTACTAGGGTTATGGGCACTCCCAAGCTTCAGAACCTTGCATTTATCTACATTAAACTGCATCTGCCACTTTTCTGACCAAGAATAGAGTTTGTTTAAATCCTCCTGAAGTTCCATAACATCTACGTTTGAATCAATTATCCTACCTATCTTTGTGTCATCGGCGAATTTGCTCATATCACTAGTAATTCCCTCATCAAGATCATTGATATATATTATAAACAACAACGGGCCCAAGACTGATCCCTGTGGAACGCCACTTGTTACAGATCCCCACTCGGATTTAACCCCATTTATGGACACTCTCTGCTTCCTGTCAGTGAGCCATGACTCGATCCACGAGAGCACTTTTCACCCAGTGCCATGAGCTGCCACTTTCTTTAACAGTCTATGGTGCGGAACTCTATCAAAAGCCTTACTAAAATCTAAGTAAATAATATCAAATTCTTTATCGTGGTCAACAGCCTCAAAAGCTTTACTGAAGAAAGTTAATAAATTAATTAGACAAGACCGGCCTCTTGTGAATCCATGCTGAGTATCATTAATCAAGCTATGCTTATCGAGATGGCTTCTTATAATCTCAGCTATAATTGACTCTAGTAATTTGCCTACAATTGAGGTCAGGCTTATTGGGCGGTAATTTGACGGTAACGACTTGTCCCCTGTTTTAAAAATAGGAATTACATTAGCCATCTTACACATATCAGACACTACACCTGTTTGAAGAGGTAAATTAAAAATATTAGTTAATGGTTCACAGAGTTCCATTTTGCATTCCTTAAGATCCCTTGAAAAAACCTCATCAGGACCCGGCGACTTATTTTGCTTCAGTCTGTCTATCTGCTTCACAACCATTTCACTAGTGACTGTGATGTTACATAATTTATCTTCTTCTAGCCCACTATAAAAATTAATTACTGGAATATTGTTAGTGTCTTCCTGTGTAAAAACTGAGAGAAAATAATTATTAAAAATCGAGCACATTTCATTCTCTTTGTCAGTAAGGTGCCCATAGTTATTTTTAAGGGGACCTATCTTATCTCTAATTTTTGTTCTATAGACCTGGAAAAACTTTTTGGGTTAGTTTTAGAATCCCTAGCAACTTTAATTTCATAGTCCCTTTTAGCTTTTCTTATCCCCTTTTTAATGTCCCTCTTAATGTCAATATACTGATTCATAAGATGACCCTCACCTCTTTTGATACGCCTATAAATTCCTTTCTTATGCCCTAGTAGATATTTGAGCCTATTATTCATCCATTTTGGGTCATTTCTATTTGATCTAATTTCTTTATATGGGATAAACGTTCTTTGAGCAGCATGTATAGTGTTCAGAAAACTGTCATATTGATAGCTCACTTCGTTACCCCAGTCAACAGATGATAAGTGTTCTCTAAGCCCATCGTAATCTGCTAAGCAAAAATCTGGGACTGTTACTGAGTTATCGCTACTATCGTACTTCCATTCAATGCTAAATGTAATTGATTTGTGGTCGCTAGCACCCAGTTCCTCTGAAATTTCTAAATTATTAACAAGGGATTCATTGTTTGCCATAACTAAGTCAAGCAGGTTATTTCCCCTTGTAGGTTCTGTCAAAAACTGCTTCAAAAAACAATCCTGAACTACTTCTAAGAAGTCGTATGATTCTAAATTCCCAGTCAAGAAATTCCAATCAATATGACTAAAGTTAAAGTCTCCTAGAATTACTACATTATCGTGCGTTGTGGCCTTAACAATTTCCTCCCATAGCAGTCTCCCTTGGTCCCTATCTAAGTTTGGGGGACGGTATATCACTCCTAAAATCAGTTTTTCATGCCCCTCTGAAAATTCTATCCAAACAGACTCTGTATGCGTTACTTCAGACTTAATACCCGTTTTTATGCAACAGTTCAAGCGATCTCGGACATACAATGCCACCCCACCCCCCTTCCCGATACTTCTATCTACTTGGAACAATTTAAAACCCTGAATATGACATTCCGCAGGCATGTCCCGACTTTTTGAATTAAACCACGTCTCAGTTAAGGCAAATACATCAATGTTACCTGCACTAGCAACTAATCTCAACTCGTCCATCTTATTCCTAGTACTACGGCAATTAGCATAATAAACATTGAAAGACTCTCCTTTCTCTTTACCCTTCCTGCTCATTTCTGTTTTTCTACTAAACCTATTACTGTCCTTATCACCAAAGTCCATAGCTTTTCAATATCTACCTCGTTCTGCTTATTACTAGTTCCCCTAAAACTCGTAATATTACTACGCTGGGACTTCACTGTTTTCCTGCCAAAACCTAACTATTCCTAGTTTAAAGTCCTAACTGCTCCCTCCACTGCAGTTGCCAGTGCTACCACCCCAGACCTAGATAAGTGAACCCCATCCCTGGCATGCATGTCATTTCTGCCATAGAAGAGTTCCCAGTTGTCAATGAATGTTACCGCATTTTCCTTACAGTATTTGTCCAGCCAGCAATTGACACCAATTGCCCTGGACAACCATTCATTTCCAACTCCTCTCCTTGGCAAAATACCACATATGACAGGGTTCCCACCCTTACTCCTAATTTTTTCTATTGCTGACCTATACCTGCTAATCAGGACTTCACTCCTACGTCTGCCAACATCGTTGCCTCCAGCACTGAGACAGATAATAGGATTGCTCCCATTACCTCTCATGATGTCATCCAGACGGCTAACAATATCCTCCATCCCAGTCCCAGGGAAGCAAACTCTCTGTCTCCTACTCCTGTCCTTCAAGCAGAACGCCCTATCCATATACCTAACTTGTCTATCCCCAACAACAACAATATTCTTACCTTCCTTGGTGTCGTTCGTCGTGATGTTCCCAGTAGTCGACTCACATTCGTTGGGTAGCACTGAGAATGTATTAGATGTTTCCACAACAGTTTCCACGGCAGTCTCTTTCTTCTTCATCGTTTCTACGTTTCCATTCGTCTTCTTGATCGTCAACTTCGTTCCCTGCTGTCCAGCCACTGACCAGTTTCCCTTCTTGACCTGAGGACTCAAAACAGGAGGACTACTACGAATCTTCTTGTTTTCCTCGGTCAGTCGCCGAATCTCCATCTTCGCCAACTTCAATTCTTCCTTAAGCTGTTGGTAAAGTTGCTCGATGGAGGGCATCTTGCTTCAATTCGTAGAGAGCGCGCAAACAGGTCTTCACAGAGCTAAGTACACGTCAACACTGCGCAAAAGCCAACTCAATCAGGAGCTACTGCGCAGCACGTCCGCACGGCCCAATAGCGATGCGAACACTCCATAAATGTTACTTTGCTCACATTCCAACAGCACATCAAGTATTAAAAACCATATGTCTCCATTCACTCCTATCAAACACGCTCACGCATGCCTGCTGGAAGTCCAAGCCCCTCGCACACAAAACCTCCTTTACCCCCTCCCTCCAACCTTTCCTAGGCCGACCCCTACCCCGCCTTCCTTCCACTACAGACTGATACACTCTTGAAGTCATTCTGTTTCGCTCCATTCTCTCTACATGTCCGAACCACCTCAACAACCCTTCCTCAGCCCTCTGGACAACAGTTTTGGTAATCCCACACTTCCTCCTAACTTCCAAACTACGAATTCTCTGCATTATATTCACACCACACATTGCCCTCAGACATGACATCTCCAATGCCTCCAGCCTTCTCCTGGCTGCAACATTCATCACCCATGCTTCACACCCATATAAGAGCGTTCGTAAAACTATACTCTCATACATTCCCCTCTTTGCCTCCAAGGACAAAGTTCTTTGTCTCCACAGACTCCTAAGTGCACCACTCACCCTTTTCCCCTCATCAGTTCTATGATTCACCTCATCTTTCATAGACCCATCTGCTGACACGTCCACTCCCAAATATCTGAATACATTCACCTCCTCCATACTCTCTCCCTCCAATCTGATATCCAATCTTTCATCACCTAATCTTTTTGTTATCCTCTTAAGCTTACTCTTTCCTGTATTCACTTTTATTTTCTTCTTTTGCACACCCTACCAAATTCATCCACCAATCTCTGCAACTTCTCTGCAGAATCTTCCAAGAGCACAGTGTCATCAGCAAAGAGCAACTGTGACAACTCCCACTTTATGTGATTCTTTATCTTTTAACTCCACGCCTCTTGCCAAGACCCTCGCATTTACTTCTCTTACAACCCCATCTATAAATATATTAAATAACCACCGTGACATCACACATCCTTGTCTAAGGCCTACTTTTACTGGGAAATAATTCCCCTCTTTCCTACATACTCTAACTTGAGCCTCACTATCCTCGTAAAAACTCTTCACTGCTTTCAGTAACCTACCTCCTACACCATACACTTGCAACATCTGCCACATTGCCCCCCTATCCACCCTGTCATACGCCTTTTCCAAATCCATAAATGCCACAAAGACCTGTTTAGCCTTATCTAAATACTATTCACTTATATGTTTCACTGTAAACACCTGGTCCACACACCCCATTTGTGTTTAGAGTAATCTGACACTGTCGTGGTTTATGTATACTTACAATTAAATTAATAATTACTTTCCTAGCACTTGTTATTTCATCGTTGTATAAGTGTCTCATCGTCCCTAAGTCTGTATATTTATTAAGTTTAATTTTCAGGGTCATGCTGGCCTATTAGGGTGTAGGCTACTAAATATTGTTTTTTGACACTCCTGGCTCTGTCTATTGAGGTTATTTCCATAAGTCTATTTATTCTAGCTTTGTGTACCTTAGAACCATATGCTTGTTCCTCAATTATGACACCATTCTGAATTTATTAGATATATTCTTGCGAATGCCTACGCTGTCTTGTCTGTGTACTGTCTAGTGTGTACTTCCCTCAACTACTAATTTATTCTTGGCACTGCTAGGGTGCGGTACGTACTAGATACATCCCTATGATTATTCTATTAATGATAATTATAGACATGCACTGCACCGATTGTGGCACTAGTTTATGTATCTTTAACTTGGTCTCATATCACTTTACACTGGTCATTGATCACTGTCGGTGTAGCAGTCATATCTAGTTTTGCTTTTCGTGGGAGACTGATTTTTTTTTATATTAACTGATTCCCCATAATGTCGTGGTTATAGGAAGTGTATTCTATACATTCCCGCTATACAACCCAGTGTATGCCAGATCACTGTCCAGGAAATGTGATGTTGGCACTGTCCTTCTTATATACTTTGTTCGCTCACGTAATAGATGTACATAAACCTCTTGGCGGAGATAACTGGGGTTAGATCTACAGATATCTATATATAATTCATAATTATATATACAGATTCCTATTAATACTATACCCATGAAATATTACTGAAGTATACTTTATATTAAATAATTCAGAGTGAACACTAAATATATTTTCTAGAAAATATATACATATTTTATATATTTTGAAGAACGCATCATATAAAACATATAAAACATTTGATCTTATATCTATTGACTTATTATATCAATACCACAGATATTTTTTGTTTATATTTTTATTAAAGTCAACTGACTGCCACCGTTTCTGATAATTAAATTAGCCATATATAAGAATGAGACTAGTGTGTGGAACTAGTGGGGAATAAAGACACCCAAACCATACCACGGGTGGGGTTAGAACCCTTGGGTTCTAACTCCACCCGTGGTGTGGTTTCTTAGCAATCGTGTCATTACGATTTCGTGAGTCATAGAGACACCCATTTATTGCACACGTATAACTCAACATATTGGTAGTATATACCATTATTGTTATATGCATATTTAACTGAGTGGTGGATCAATCTTATTTAACATTAACCTGTGTTAATCTATGTTAATCCTGTGTGTAATCAGGTTGTCAACAAGCAGATGATTCAATACCTTCTTAGGTGGTGAAGACAATCTCAACACTGCAATTGCTGGGAGCATAACGAGAGTAACAGATCGTGGCCCCTTAATCCTCATAGGGAAATTAAATGAATGGGATATAAATCCTCGCTATGTAAGCAAAATAAAAGAGGAGGGGGTAGGATTCTGGGTCTTGAGTCGGGCAGGGCGCTGATACTCAGCTCCTACGTTAGTTATCCAGCACTGGCAGGGGGGATGATGTTGAATGGAGCATTGCATTAAAAATAGGGATTTTCAGTTTGATAAGATTAGTCACAATTACTTTTGTCCAAGTGATGGTATGTTAGTATACTGGTAACGGTATCCAACATGCTGTAGGCATGAAATAGCACATCCATGAGCTGGGAATGCAATATCGGTTTTATATGATCTTAGCACGGACGAATGTGATTAACTGTCCAGTTGTTACATCTACTGCGGCAAATTTAATTAATACTCATGTTTATAATGCAATTGTTACACAGACGACTAATGATGAATTAGCATCAAAGTTATGGGTAGCAACAAACATGGCAGATCTAAGCTTATCGGTCTTCCAAGCGACCTTCAGCAAAAGCTCACACTCAGAATGAATCAGAATAACTGAAATAAGAAATCAGGAATTCGAGCCACTGTTTGATGACTCCAAACCAAGGAGGTAGCAACATTTGTAGCTAACAAGCAGTGACTTAATATCCTGGGTTCAACTATTTTCATTGATCTCCAGCGTTCGGTCCTAATGAAGGTTCAGTGACTTGAAGCACTAAGAGCTGTCGTGTTTATTCTACCCTTCGCTTCACTGTTTTTTTTTTCATGTTTATGATTTTAATGCACACTGGCCATGTTCTGGATTACTTCAGTTTATTAAGTACAGCCGGTGAAAAGATAGTCAATTCTAAGGCATGGAAATCAACGGGAAATTTAATAAATTTAATGTAAAACTGTCTAATATATTAAAAGTTTTTGAGAATACTCTTCCTACAATTGCTCTTACGGGCTTAATTATTTCTTCATATCTACGGTGAAGGTTCCTAACATCACTGTTTATTCTAAGTATTATTAATGTTCATGGACTATATATATATATATATATATATATATATATATATATATATATATATATATATATATATATATATATATATATATATATATATTCAGTGATAGACATAATCTGGAGGTGTAAATAACCTGTGTAAGAGTATTGCTGGTAAACTGGGCTTAAAGCTTATCGACGCTTATGGTCGTAAAGCTGCCTGACACCAGTTCACCAGCAATTAAGAAAGATTTAGTACTAAATACACAGTTATTGGAAGTAAAATCCAAGTTGTATATGCTTTGATATGCGGAGCATTACAAGTTGATGCGCGGCTGCTCTCAGTGCACATACTAGTGTATTAAGAGAGATGAACTCGTTACTGATTAGCATATATAGATTTTTGGAATAGTATTAAAAGAAGTACGTTTATATGGTATTTTTAAATATTTAAATGCGCTTGGTCTATAGTGCTTATCTCTCTCTCTCTCTCTCTCTCTCTCTCTCTTTTTAATCACAGCCTTTAATGTCTTATTAACTTCCTCTGTAAGTCTTCCTCTCCTGCTTTTATAATCATTCCACCTCGACGCCTCCCTACCCGGTATCCTCCCAGACGTTCTTCCCCAGCGTCCTCCCCAGCGTCCTCCCCAGCGTCCTCCCCAGCGCCCTCCTCTCTCTAACAAATACTCTGTGTTTACAACACTTCTTGCACCCTCGGCGGCTTTACGACTCACTTTACCCGGGTTTAATAACATATTTTTCTTCATTCTTCTCTCGATTCCTGCCATTACTTTCCTTTCTGTTATACTGGATTGTTAATTCAGTATTAAGTCAACGGTTATATTTGCGTTGAGAAGCAAGACTTGCCGCCAGTTATGGTTAAAAGACAAAATATAGACTAGTTTTTGCTCTACACAGAATATAGGAATTTATTTGAAGAAACAATCTTCAGAGAGTGACGTCTTTACTAATATTTTTATCGTTATGCACACAGTGGACAAATATATGAGTGGGAAGGGCTGGGTTCGATTGGTGTCGTAGGTACAGGAGTAAATTCTTGGGTAGCTTTGCGTAGGGGTGGTTTTGATAAGGACTTGCCTTGTATGGGCCAGTAGATCTTCTGTAGTGTTCTTCCATTATGGTCTTAATCCTTAAGCTATCCCTTGTGTTTCAGAAAACCAGGATCAAATGAACTTTATTAACGTAGTAAAACACCAATAAGATTGCTATAATATATAATTACTATGTTTAGTAATAGCAAAAAGCTAAGCGCTTAGTGGTCGTACGATACGTGGGAAGAGGAGGCAATCATGTATGATCAGCCAATAAGAACATATAGTAGGAGAACTGTGGGAGTCGTCCAAGTCACACGCATTTAAGAAGGAAGGAGCATTTCTCCAGGCCTACTCATACAAGTTAAGCAGGTCCACTTTAATTTTCACCCTTTGGTGACCTGTACTTGGCTCTGTGAAGATCTGTCTAGTGTGCTCTCCGTTCTTAGCTACCTGAGATTGTGGTGATGGCTTCCCTCGACTACGAACAGCTGTATTAGCTTAAGGCACAATTAATTAAGAAGAGAAATTTAACGACTGAAGGGTATGTGTAAGGATTATTCACGGAACAGTTTTGCCAATGATCGGACCAGCGAATGGATGCTAGTCGGAGCTGAAGGGACGAAGCTGAAGATGATGAAGGTCCAGGAGACTGCTGTGAAAACCAGCAACACTTTTCCTTGTTATCAAACGAATGTGAATCGACCATCTATGATCTTCCAATGAAGACAGTACCAACAATGACATTTGTTAACGTTACAGTGAAGGCTGCCAATTAAGACATACCAGTGAAGACTTTACTAAGACCATCGAGAACGTCATGCACAACGCCAGTCGAGGTAAGAACATTGTTTTATTTGGGGACAGTCAGATTAAGATTATGGGTAGGGCTTTTTGTATTAGAGATTGACAGAGAAAACAGAGGGTATGTTTTCCAGGAGTTTTATCAAGCCGCTACAAACAATACATGGACACAGAGCTTAGAGTGAGGTGTAATTCTAGTGGCAGTAGTAGTAATATTAGTTGTAGTAATACAGTATGTTAGAACAATGAACTTGAACATGAGTAAAAGGACGTAAACGCTTGGGTAGCATAAAAATAGGTTAGACAAATATTTATGTTAGTTGGATTTGGGAAGGTCTGCATCAGTGTTCCTCCTCTGTTATGTTCTTGTGTAGTATTAGCAGCAGAAACTATGTTATGGCAGGGTTTATTGCTTTGAGAAAGATTTTTTTTTATGCTTCAGATATGAAGCTGCCTTTATTTTCCTTGTGTTAGAAACAGCTATTCATGATGATTCAAGGCATTTACGTCTGCGGAAATTAGGTTCTCTGATCATTAGTCAGGCATCGTTGAATTTCATGAGGTGATTGGCGTTGTTCAAGTTATCGTTCCTACATGCGTTAATATGTTCGCTGAGACATGTTTCGAGGTTTCTTGCTGTTTCACCGACATACATTCTGTCGTAGCCTCCACATGGTATAAACTCCTGCATTGACTGGTTCATGGTGGTTCGATTCTGTCTTGGTTAGGTCCCTGGATGCGATGTCAACTCTAGTGTTAGTTTGTGCCAGTACCTTAGAAATGTCAAATGCAACCTGGCTGTTGGGAAGGATTATAACTTTGTTAGGAGTGATGTTGATGTGTGGAGAACTGATGATTTGAAGGGCTCTTTTCTTGCAGTCTCTGATGAAAAGAGAAGGAAAATGTAGATCAGTCAAGGCTTGGTGTATACAAGTACATTCGTCAAGAAACTCAGGACTACAAATTCTGTATGCTCTTAGGAAAAATCCGATGATGATGTTTCTTTTGATCTTAGTATCTTGGCTGGAATAGAAGTGGGTGAGGTCGTTTTTGGGTGGGGAACCTGGTATTAGGGCTGTATGTGGGTGGGGGCTGTAAGTGTGGATTGTGGTTTGTGTTGGGATATCATGTTTGGTTGTGGGGTTCTAAGGGTGGTTCTGTGTGTGTTTGCACTTGTTGCTCTGCCCACCTCTGGTTGTCCTCTGCTGACTCTGTCCTTGTCTCTTTTCTAGCCCCTTTTGTTTATGTGCCCTCTCGCTTAGTTGCTGTCGTTCTTGTTCTTTGGAACACCGTATTGTATATTGATGATTCCTTCAGCCGTGACTTCTCTTGCAGGATCCAGTTCTGCACCAGTTCTGTCATGAAAATCAGTTATACAGGCCAATTTCTTCCCTTCATGGTACTCGCCCATTCTCTGAAAATTTACTCAGTCATGTTTCTTTGATGTTTTCAATCTCCTGTTTTTCTTTCTGCCATCTTTCATTGTGTGCCCTCCCTTCACTCCTGAAAACCATGAATGAACATTAACTTCTCCCTATCCTCTTCCCATTGCCTTTCCTTCTCTGTCTCTGGGTCCTGTTTGTACATAGCCACTGTCTCCCATATTTTTTCTGTAACTCATAGTGGCATGGTGGTGCCTCAGCATGGGATTTGTAATCTTCTCTGCCTTCTCCCCCTCAATTACTTCTATCTCTTCATTCCTTGGCCTTCCTTGGTGGACTGATAGGGCCTTAGCATAAGTCTTGTCTCCTTCCTTTCTGTTATGCTCCTTGTTTAATAGGGGTGTACCTGCTTCAGATGTTATGTTTCCTCTGAAGAATAGCCCTGTAACTCGCTTCAGTATATTTACCTCGTTTTCTAGGGCCTGTATCCTGGCTTCTATGGTTTCACCTTGCAACTCCCATTTCTTCTTTTCTGCCTCCATCATCTTCTCCATTTTCACAGAAAGCTCATCTAGTTTGCTCTCCCACTCTTGTTCCATCCTTTTATATTGCTCTTCCATCCATTCTTCCTTACCATAACCATCTTCCTCTGATCCACTGAGCCTTCAACTTCCCCTCTGAGCCCCCATTATTTTACTTTTTTAATTGGTTATGTTTTGTAGTGCATGTGTGTGTGTGTGTGTGTACTCACCTATTTGTACTCACCTATTTGTGGTTGCAGGGGTCGAGTCCTAGCTCCTGGCCCCGCCTCTTCACCGGTTGCTACTAGACCCTCTCTCTCCCCGCTCCATGAGGTTTATCAAACCTCGTCTTAAAACTGTGTATGGTTCCTGCCTCCACTACGTCATTTTCTAGGCTATTCCACTGCCTTACAACTCTATGACTGAAGAAATACTTCCTACTATCTCTCTGACTCATTTGTGTCTTCAACTTCCAATTGTGGCCTCTTGTTTCTGTGTCCCCTCCCTGGAACATCCTGTCCTTGTCCACCTTGTCTATTCCACGCAGTATTTTATATGTCGTTATCATGTCTCCCCTGACCCTCCTGTCCTCCAGTGTCGTCAGGCCGATTTCCCTTAATCTTTCTTCATAGGACATTCCCCTTAGCTCTGGGACTAACCTTGTTGCAAACCTTTGTACTTTCTCTAGTTTCTTGACGTGCTTTATCAAGTGCGGGTTCCAAACAGGTGCTGCATACTCCAGTATGGGCCTGACATACACGGTGTACAGTGTCTTGAATGATTCCTTACTAAGGTGTCGGAATGCTGTTCTCAGGTTTGCCAGGCGCCCATATGCTGCAGCAGTTATCTGATTGATGTGTGCTTCCGGAGACATGCTCGGTGTTATACTCACCCCAAGATCTTTCTCCTTGAGTGAGGTTTGCAGTCTTTGGCCACCTAACCTATACTCTGTCTGTGGTCTTCTGTGCCCTTCCCCTATCTTCATGACTTTGCATTTGGCAGGATTAAATTCGAGAAGCCATTTGCTGGACCAGGTGTCCAGTTCTGTCATGAAAATCAGTTATACAGGCCAATTTCTTCCCTTCATTCTCTGAAAATTTACTCAGTCATGTTTCTTTGATGTTTTCAATCTCCTGTTTTTCTTTCTGCCATCTTTCATTGTGTGCCCTCCCTTCACTCCTGAAAACCATGAATGAACATTAACTTCTCCCTATCCTCTTCCCATTGCCTTTCCTTCTCTGTCTCTGGGTCCTGTTTGTACATAGCCACTGTCTCCCATATTTTTTCTGTAACTCATAGTGGCATGGTGGTGCCTCAGCATGGGATTTGTAATCTTCTCTGCCTTCTCCCCCTCAATTACTTCTATCTCTTCATTCCTTGGCCTTCCTTGGTGGACTGATAGGGCCTTAGCATAAGTCTTGTCTCCTTCCTTTCTGTTATGCTCCTTGTTTAATAGGGGTGTACCTGCTTCAGATGTCATGTTTCCTCTGAAGATTAGCCCTGTAACTCGCTTCAGCATATTTACCTCATTTTCTAGGGCCTGTATCCTGGCTTCTATAGTTTCACCTTGCAACTCCCATTTCTTCTTTTCTGCCTCCATCCTCTTCTCCATTTTCACAGAAAGCTCATCTAGTTTGCTCTCCCACTCTTGTTCCATCCTTTTATATTGCTCTTCCATCCATTCTTCCTTACCATAACCATCTTCTACTGATCCACTGAGCCTTCAACTCCCCTCTGAGCCCCCATTATTTTACTTTTTTAATGAGTTATGTTTTGTAGTGTGTGTGTGTGTGTGTGTGTGTGTGTGTGTGTGTGTGTGTGTGTGTGTGTGTGTGTGTGTGTGTGTGCGTGCATGCATGCGTGCGTGCATGTATGTGTTGAGAAATGGTAAAACTAAGGTTAAAGATTAAACATAGGAGGAACTTAGCTTGATAGACACCTTTCACCTACACAGCCGCCCCTGCAGGCAATATCTTGAGAAGCTGTCGTAGCCACTTCTCAATGGGCTGTAAAAGATATTGGAAATAAATTACCCCAAGGGGGTACTATGTCAGCATATTTCACTAACTGAGTGCTAACTGGAAAACTTACTTGTGTGGACTCAAAGGTCTGCTCCTCACTGGGGTTTATGATAAGTTCCTAGATTGTAATTTTGTTCTCAGCTGTGCAGTCAATAGAACTCGAGTATGTCTTAGTACACTTACCTGGGTATATGTATCTGACCCGGATATCCAATGACTTGATTGAAGAATAGTGTTCTTTGAAGAATGTCACACTACAAACCATACCCCCGGCCGGGATTGAACCCGCGGTCATAGAGTCTCAAAACTCCAGCCCGTCGCGTTAGCCACTAGACCAGCTAGCTAACGCGACGGGCTGGAGTTTTGAGACTCTATGACCGCGGGTTCAATCCCGGCCGGGGGTATGGTTTGTTTGCAATCGTGTCATTACGATTTCTTGAGTCACACTACACTCTGTTGGATTGCAACACTTGTTACACTGTTCATCAAGATATGTTCATTTGTTCACAATCTGTTTACTAAAGAAGCTGATCACACTTCTCTGTAAGTGTTAATTGTGTTTTGTGAGACACTTCTTTGTACACACTAATGCACAGATCAGTGTTCTTTGTTGGTTATTCTGGCGTCAGTGTGAGTCCCAGTCGGGTCAAAAGTAATCTGAAAATGCCACAGCCTCCTACCATGCCACTGCCCCTAGCACATAAAGGAAAAGCTGACCTAGTACATTTCGCATCCTTGCCAAATTTCCACTATGAAGCAAAGCAAAATGCTTGATTCTTGCTGTCTTAAGCATAGACAACAATGTACACTATCTTTACCATGGTAATAAAGTGGGAGCAGGATTTTCCTTAAATGTCCTGCTAAGGTAAGAGATGGACTGTCTCTTATTAAACTAAACTACTTGCAACATCGGCCTCTTGCAAGGAGCTAAGGCCGTGTGACCACGTCACATGCTCATACTGCATCTGGGATCAATTACTTGCTGTAGCAGTAAACAAGATGCTTGCCTCTTCTGAGAAGGCTGGGCCCCCTCAGGGCTGAAAAGGGCTGAAGGGGGCTGATACCCCCCTCCTGGAGAAAATTTCTTCACAATGTGTGTGTGTGTGTGTGCGCGCACGTGTGTGTGAGTGTGTGTGTGTGTGTACTCAGCTGTGGTTGTAGTGGTCGAGTCACAGCTCCTGGCCCCGCCTTTTCACTAGTCGTTACTACTGTGTGTATATGTGTGTGTACTCACCTAATTGTACTCACCTAATTGTACTCACCTAATTGTGGTTGCAGGGGTCGAAACTCAGCTGCTGGTCCTGCCGCTTCACTGATCGCTACTAGGTCCTCTTTCTCCCTGCTCCCTGGGCTTTGTCATATCTCGTCTTAAAGCTATGTATGGTTCCTCCCTCCACTACATCACTTGCTAGGCTATTCCACTTCCTGACGACTCTATGACTGAAGAAATACTTCCTAACATCCCTGTGGCTCGTCTGAGTCTTCAGCTTGTTTCTGTGTCCCATCTCTAAAACATTCTGTCTCTGTCCACCTTATCTATTCCACGCAGTGTGTGTGTGTGTGTGTGTGTGAGGGTATTTATGTGTGGGTGCAATATGAGTATGTGGTGTGTGTGTGTGTGTGTGTGTGGCTTCTGGGTACAGTGAGGGATGTGTGAATGTGGCTTCTGGGTACAGTAAGGGACGTGATGTGTGGATGTGGCGTCTGGGTACAGTGAAGGACATGGTGTGTGGGTGTGGCATCTGGGTACAGTGAGTGACGTGGTGTGTGGCGTCTGGGTACAGTGAAGGATGTAAGTGTGGTGTCTAGGTACAGTGAGGGATGTAAGTGTGGCGTCTAGGTACAGTGAGGGATGTAAGTGTGGCGTCTAGGTACAGTGAGGGACGTGGTGTGTGGGTGTGGGGTCTGGGTACAGTGAGGGATATGGTATGTGAGTGTGGCGTCTGGGTACAGTGAGGGATGTGGTGTGTGGGTGTGGTAATGGTAGACGATGTGAAGTAATGGTGTGATAGTTCAATTACAACTCCGCTCAATAATCTGCACATCCATTACTCCAATATAACAAATGACCCAATCTATTATAGCGCTGAATACGAGAGTAGTCCAGCATTACACTTTTATAGACAGATGTAAATATTGCTAGACACGAATTGATGTACATAGATTGAATGTGAATATATATAAGTAAATTATCTATATGGTGCATTTTTTGCAAGAACTATATCAGGATAAACAAACCCATGAAGAACTGATCCACAAACAACTGATAAATGATCAACCGACTCATGAATAAGTGATTCATTACTTGAATAATATATTCTAATAACTAACTTAGAAAGATCCGACGGGCACGAATAACTAAGGAACATCTGAAGCGTTAATAAACTACACATAATTATTATACCTGTGAATAACCGATGTAGGATGAATTAATGCATGAATAACCGATGTAGGAAGAGCTGATGCGTTAATAAGAATGCATAAGAATGAATAATGAATGCATAATGTATAATGAAAACTTAACCAAGAAAAGAAGAACCGACTTAGGATGAATATTCACATGAAGAACTGATGTATGTATGCCATGAATAATTAACCGACACAGGCAGAACTGACGCAAGAACAGGCAGAACTGATGCAAGAACAGGCAGAACTGACGCAAGAACAGGCAGAACTGACGCAAGAACAGGCAGAACTGACGCATGGAGAACATGTTCCGCTTACGAACATACACGTGAATCACCGACGGTCGGAGAACCGTCATATAAATAAGCAAACCAAGAATCATCGATGCATAAATTACTGATAATAAAGAACCGATGTATGAAAAACGGACCATATAAACCGATCACGAAGAACCGATCATAAAGAACCGATAATGAGGAACCAATCATGAAAAGATTCACGAAGAACCGGTCGCAGTAGACCGATAAGAGCTGGATTTAATGACCCTCGACAGTCCCTTAATTATAAGTATACAGGTCGTTGGTAGTCGTGTCTAGTCAGTACGACACATGGGAGAGAGAGACAGACAGACAGATAGACAGAGAACGAGGATGAGGCGAACTGGAGCTGCTTATTGCAGATCTCACAACTGAGTCCTTGTAGATAAATGGTTCAGAGAACCGACAGAGTATGAATTAGACGCTTGTGCAACACTTGGGCATCTTTATTGTGGAAACGTTTCGCCATCCAGTGGCTTTCTCAGTCCAATACAGAGAAGAATGGTTGAAGATCAGAGGGAGCTTAAGGTAATCAGCCTCGAGTCGATGAGATCAGTTCATCAATCTTGAAGCCAGGCTGAGGTACTCATTACCTCAGACTCCTCCTGATCTTCAACCATTCTTCTCCGTATTGGACTGAGGAAGCCACTAGTTGGAGAAGCGTTTCCTCAAGATACCTAAGTTTCGCTCAAGGGTCTAATTCATCAAGAGAGTCCTTGCTTTCGAGTGGGATATAATTACTGGCTCGTTGTTGATAATGTGTCTGACCAACCTGTCGGAATTGTATACCATTTTGAGTTTCTGTTCATTGTTTCATGAAGCTGTGTAGTGTTGAGGTGAGAAGAAGGGAACTTGTTCCATGACTCATGAAGCTGCGTAGTGTTGAGATGGGAAGGTAGGAACTTTTTTATATATATTATTATTAACACACCGGCCGTTTCCCACCAAGGTAGGGTGGGCCAAAAAAGAAAAACTTTAACCATCATTCACTGCATCACTGTCTTGTCAGAAGCGCGCTTACACTACAGTTATAGATCTACAATATTAACACGCCTCCTTCAGAATGCAGGCACTGTACTTCCCATCTCCTGGACTCAAGTCTGACCTGCCGGTTTCCCTGAATTCCTTCATAACTGTTACTTTGCTCACACTTCAACAGCACGTCAAGTCCTAAAAGCTATTTGTCTCCATTCACTCCTATCTAACACGCTTACGCATGCTTGCTGGAAGTCCAAGCCCCTCGCACACAAAACCTCCTTTACCCCCTTCCTCCAACGTTTCCTAGGCCGACCCCTACCCCGCGTTCTCTCCACTACAGAATTTTACACTCTCGAAGCCAATCTATTTCCTTCCACCCTCTCTTCATGTGTGAACCACCTCAGCAACCCCTCATCAGCCCTCTGGATAATAGTTTTGGTAATCCTGCACCACCTCCTAATTTCCTTACAACGAATTCTCTGCATTATATTCACACCACACATTGTCCTCAGACAGGACATCTCCACTGCCTCGAGCCTTCTCCTTATTGCAACAATCTCCACCCATGTTTCACACCCATATAAGAGCATTGGTATAACTATACTCTTTCATCCTCCTCATTGCTTCCTTGGACAAAGTTCTTTGTCTCAAAAGACTCCTCAGTGCACCCCTCACCTTTTCATACTGGTCAATTCTATGATTCACCTCATCCTTCATAGACCCATCTGCTGACACATCCACTCCTAAATATCTCAATACATTCACCTATTCCATACTCTCTCCCTCCAATCTGATATACAATCTTCCGTTAGCAAGATTGGATATCGTTTGTATTTACAGGGGCGTTCCTCCTCCCTCCTACCCCGTCAGCAGGCCACATTATGCTGAAAGGCAGCAGAGGAACACTGTCAGTGTCTCTCGTCCAGTGGTATATCTTAATGATGTAACATATTTTTTGCACAGTACAGTTGTAATGCCCACTTGATGATGCATTTGCACAAATTTGCACTAATTGAACAAAATCTTTGACTGTTCATAACAGACATAATATGCATAAATTGCAAGAACGTAACAACATAGTTATTCTTTACATTGATTTTGAGATACACAATAATTACATCTATGAAGCATATGAAGGCATGGACAACCAACTCCGCTAATACACAACATGTATACTAGGCAACATAGGGTCAATGTCACACAAATATGTTTTGTCTGGAACGAAGAGTAAAAGGATTTTTGGACAGGAAGATTGGCGAAGAATCAGACACTATGCAACATTTGGAATGTTTATTGTGGAAACGTTTCCCCAGCTAGTGGCTTCTTCAGTCCAGTACAGAAAAGAACGTTTAAAAATGTGGAGTCTGAGGTAATCAGTCCCTTAACCTGGAGTCGATATGCTCAGTCCATCAATCATGAGAAATGAGCAGCAAATGCGCGGAGATGTGGCTTATATACTATTGTTCATTTCTCTAGATTGATGAGCCGAGCACGTCTACTCCAGGCTGAGGTACTTATTACCTCAAATTCCTCATTTTCCACCATTCTTCTCTTTATTGGACTGAAGAAGCCACAGTAAAGACTCCCAAATGTTGCACAATTGTCTCATTCTTCAACTTGTCGGTTTTCTATGCTATTTACATCAGAGAAAGAATGGTGCATGTCACGAGGAAAAGTACAGTCATGAGTGTACGTCGTCTTCGTATGCAATCCCAATGCTCTTTCCCTTAGATCTCTGCATGAGCGCTGTTAACAAACGTCATTTTCCCACACTCTCTGAACTCAAATGACCGTAGAGAATGCAAGATCCTATACGGAAAATGTTTATCATACATATTCACTGCAAAGTGCTTTGCATTTCCTATTATGATGTTAAGAAAAGCGTTTAGTGCACTCGACATTTCTTTCCCATTACATTTACATACTCAGAACCGTTATTTAACATAACTCGAATGCAAACATGACGAAAAATTATTCTCTTTGTGAATGCTTTAGCTACTATCTCGACCTTTGTCAGGGATTAGAATTGGTTCGCAAAACCATGGAAAGTTATCAACAATCATAAGAAAGTGTTTGTTGCCTTTTCTTGAGGTTAAGAAAAGCGTCAACAGGTTAACAGAAGATCCTTCCCTTTAATAGATACTGCAAAAAAGGGTGTACACCACGTATAATGTTCTTGTTGGAATCCGTTTGCGCAGTTTTTTTAACATTCTCATGTCTCCTTTTGGCCAATAAGTAATTTATTGTAACCTGTCTGGCACTACATTCTCTTGAGTAAGAATTACATTGTATGTTACAGATAAATTTCAAGACAACAGGCACCAAAATAGACAGAACCCATTAATCTGTCGACTAGTAGCAGCCTCACTTCAGGTTGTGATAGACCAACTCTCCAATTGGACCAGTTCTCATGGCTTTAAATTTTCCAGTACGAAAACCCGATTCATTACCTTCACTAGACGTCCGCTTATTTCGGATACTCCCTTGTACTTACATGGCTCACGTATTCCGGCATGTGATACGGTCAAGTTTCTGGATCTGCTCTTTGATCGCTGGCTGGCTGACGTGGAGACCTCACATTTCTTTCTTAAAGACAACTTGCCATAGTCGGCTAAATCTCCTAAGGTTCTCGCACATTGTTCATGGGGAGAAGATAAGAACATAAGAACGAAGGAACACTGCAGAAGGTCTACTGGCCCATGCGAGGCAGGTCCAAGTCTCCTCCCGGCTTAAGCCAATGCACCCAACCTAGTCAGGTCAGGTCACATTGACTTAAGGGAGGAACACGGCAACCGACTTGGTAGCACAAGCTATCAGGTCCAACTCACACCCACCCACATCCACTCATGTATTTATCCAACCTATTTTTAAAGCTACAGAACGTTCTGGCCTCTATAACTGTACTCGGGAGTTTGTTCCACTCATCCACAACTCTATTACCAAACCAGTACTTTCCTATATCCTTCCTGAATCTGAATTTTTCCAACTTAAAACAATTGCTGCGAGTCCTGTCTAGGCTAGATATTTTCAGCTCACTATTTACATCCCCTTTATTTATTCCTGTCTTCCATTTATACACCTCAATCATATCCCCCCTAATTCTACGTCTTTCTAGAGAGTGCAGATTCAGGGCCCTTAGTCTATCCTCATAGGGAAGGTTTCTGATACATGGGAGCAACTTTGTCATCCTCCTTTGTACATTTTCCAGAGAATTTATATCCATCCTGTAATACGGTGACCAAAACTGTGCAGCATAATCTAAATGAGGCCTAACCAAGGATGTATAGAGTTGAAGAACAACCTGAGGACTCCTATTATTTATGCTTCTTGATATGAAGCCAAGGATTCTATTAGCTTTATTGCGAACACTTATGCACTGTTGTCTTGGTTTCAGATTACTGCTAACTAGAACTCCTAAATCTTTTTCGCAATCCGTAATATTAAGATCTACATTATTTAGTTTATATGTGGCATGGTTATTGTCCTGTCCAACATTTAGAGCTTTGCATTTGTCTATATTAAACTGCATCTGCCACTTCTCCGACCACTGCATCAGTCTATTCAAATCTTCCTGGAGTGCTCGAATGTCCTCGTCAGAATGAATTCGACGGCCTATTTTGGTGTCATCGGCAAACTTGCCGATGTCGCTCTTTATGCCCTCATCTATGTCGTTTATGTAGATTGTGAACAGCAGGGGGCCCAACACTGACCCCTGTGGAACACCGCTCGTAACGCTTCCCCACTCTGATTTCTCCCCATTTATGCAAACTCTCTGCTGCCTATTTGCCAACCATGCCTCTATCCAAGAAAAAATTTCTCCTCCTATTCCATGTGCTTTAATTTTCCTCAATAGTCTCTGATGTGGGACCCTGTCAAAAGCCTTACTGAAGTCCATATACACAATATCATATTCATTACCATGATCTACCTCCTCAAATATCTTAGTGAAAAAAGTTAATAAATTCGTAAGGCAGGAACGCCCCTTTGTAAAACCATGCTGAGATTCGTTGTTTAATTTATGCTTTTCAAGGTGGCTACGAACTGCCTCGGCAATTATTGATTCCATAAATTTTCCCACTATGGAGGTTAGGCTTATTGGTCTATAGTTCGAAGCTAAGGACCTGTCACCTGTTTTGAAAATAGGTATCACATTTGCCATTTTCCACTTATCTGGCACCATGCCAGTTTGTAGTGATATGTTGAAAAGATTAGCCAAAGGTATGCTAAGCTCCTCTTTACATTCCTTTAGAACCCTTGCATACAGTTCATCAGGGCCTGGGGATTTGTTAGGTTTTAATTTATCTATTTGCCTAAGGACCATGTCACTTGTGACCCTAATCGTGCACAGTTTATTATCGTCCTGTTCTACATAATTTATCATTACTGGAATATCGCTGGTATCCTCCTGTGTAAAAACTGAGAGGAAGTATGTGTTAAAAATTCTACACATTTCCTTATCACTGTCAGTGAGCTGACCCGAGGAACGTTTGAGTGGGCCTATCTTGTCCCTGATCTTACTTCTGTATACCTGAAAGAATCCTTTTGGGTTAGTCTTTCATTCCACCCCAGTCTTTTCCAAGCTAGATTATGGTGACTAAATCTATTTTGCGGCAACTCCCGCAGAATAGATCCCATTCATCACCACGGTCTCCGTCTGTGCCTTGGTGCGTTTCGTTCATCCCATGGCAAAAACGTTGGTCTGATCTGCTCCATAACAAACTTCATTCTGTTATACCGAGTATAGGTTTATGACCGTTTTCTTGTCATCATTGTCGAGGTTGGGAAACTACTCTCTCCTGTCTTCACATCGGCCACACTCGTCTTACTCACGGGTATCTCACGGTGAGGCGCCCTGTTCCTCTGTGAGAATTGTCGAGTTCAAGTATCTGTTAGCCACATTCTGTTGGACTGCCCACTCTATCAACGAGCACACAGAATTTACTTCCAACGTTGTGTCCGCTCTGCTGCCCTTTCTTTACCTTTCCTTCTTGCTGATAGACCTTTCTTTAACCCAGATTCTCTCATTGACTTTTTGACAGCAACTGATTTACTCCACTATGATGATATCTCAGCACTCTCCTCAGTCCTTTCTACCTTATTCTCTACCTACCCTCTACCCTAGCCCTATCCACTGGTTTAACGCTTCATTTTTTATTATAGTAATAATTGGTAATATCCATTTGGTTAATTGTTCTTGAGCCATTTAGTTTCCATGAAAAGTAAACTAAAATGCTTTACATCTTACCAATATTGTGAACACAATACTACAGTGATGTTGTATAAACTTAAAGTACAGATGCTTGAACAACTTCTTAATTAACTTGAAATAAAAATGTCATTGAAATTGGAGTATTTAAAAAAATATTCTCAATATGCCTCTCTCAACCTCCTCCTCCCCGTCCCCATTCCCCCATTATAATTCTAGCCTATATTAAGAGGGAATTCACTGATTTACACTGAGTACAGCTTCTTTTCAACGTCGTAATTAGTAAAATCTTCAGCACTCAAAACAGTTGTAAATCCCTGCGCTTTGCCCTATAATGTTGTAGGAACCAGTGGTATCCAGCACTTGAGTGGCCATCTCAAGATTCGAATCTGATTTTCAGAAAGACTCTAAAAATTGCTCAGGTTAAGAATCAGAAAACCAAGGAACTAGCAACACAGATTTCTGAACAATGAAGTTGTCATCCATAGTACACCGAAATTGTCTCCTCTCTATCAAATTCCTCCTTATCAAACGTATGTTTCTTCCTGGTGTGCTCAAGATTGAGTTTAGCCAACTTAAGCTCTAACGAAGCTGACTACGTCCGGGACAACCCCGATTCACCACCACTTTTTCCTGGTTGATATTGGCCCTGTTGCTCCCACGCCACTAAAAATCTCAGGTTGGAATGCCATGTTACTTGAGTCAAACCTTAATTTGTTGCGTTTACACTCACAAAGCTGTGCAGCAGTAAGAATTCATTAATACTTCATACCAACAGACCTACCAATACACCAGCAACGATGCGTGCCTGATCCTCTAGCTTTCCCACTAATCTGTTGAGGAACTGGGACGAAGGCCTTCTTGCAGTCCCAAAGAAAAGCATTCTATCCAACCCTCTTTCTTCTGTCGTACTTCCGTTACCTTGTCATGTACTCACCTAACTGTACTCACCTAATTGTGGTTGCAGGGGTCGATACTCAGCTCCTGGTCCCGCCTCTTCACCGATCGCTACTAGGTCCTCTCCCTCTCTGCTTCCTGAGCTTTGTCATACCTCTTCTTAAAACTATGTATGGTTCCTGCCTCCACTACTTCACTTGCTAGGCTATTCCACTTCCTGACGACTCTATGACTGAAGAAATACTTCCTAACGTCCCTGTGACTCGTCTGAGTCTTCAGCTTCCAATTGTGACCCCTTGTTTCTGTGTCCCCTCTCTGGAACATCCTGTCTCTGTCCACCTTGTTTATTCCCCGCAGTATCTTGCATGTCGTTATCATGTCTCCCCTGACCCCTCTGTCCTCCAGTGTCGTCAGTCCGACTTCCCTCAACCTTTCCTAGTACGACATTCCCCTGAGCTCTGGAACTAGCCTTGTTGCAAACCTTTGTACTTTCTCTAACTTCTTTACGTGCTTGACCAGGTGTGGCTTCCAGACTGGTGCTGCATACTCCAGTGTGGGCCTAACATACACAGTGTACAGTGTCTTGAACGATTCCTTATTAAGGTATCGGAACGCTATTCTCAGGTTTGCCAGGCGCCCGTATGCTGCAGCAGTTATTTGGTTGATGTGTGCCTCTGGTGGCGTGCTCGGTGTTATGGTCACCCCAAGATCTTTCTCCCTGAGTGAGGTCTGTACTCTTTGTCCACCTAGCCTATACTCTGTCTGCGGTCTTCTTTGCCCCTCACCAATCTTCATGACTTTGCATTTGGCAGGGTTGAATTCGAGAAGCCAGTTTCTGGACCACGTGTCCAGCCTATCCAGGTCTCTTTGCAGTCCTGCCTCATCCTCATCCGATTTAATTCTTCTCATCAGCTTCACATCATCTGCGAATAGAGACACTTCAGAGTCTATTCCTTCCATCATGTCGTTCGCATATATCAAAAATAGCACTGGTCCTAGAACTTACCCCTGTGGGACCCCGCTCGTCACAGTCGCCCACTGTGATACCTCTTCACGTACCATGACTCGTTGTTGCCTCCCTGTCAGATATTCCCTGATCCATTGCAGTGCCCTCCCTGTTATATGCGCCTGATCCTCCAGCTTCTGCACTAATCTTTTGTGAGGAACTGTGTCAAAGGCCTTCCTGCAGTCCAGGAAAATGCAATCAACCCACCCCTCTCTCTCTCTCGTGTCTTCTATTACCTTGTCATAAAACTCCAGAAGGTTTGTGACACAGGATTTGCCTTCCATGAATCCGTGCTGGTTTTCATTTATAATCTTGTTCCGTTCCAGGTGTTCCACCACTCTCCTCCTGATAATCTTCTCCATGACTTTGCATACTATACATGTCAGAGACACAGGTCTGTAGTTTAGTGCCTCGTTTCTGTCTCCTTTCTTAAACATGGGGACTACATTTGCCGTCTTCCATATCTCAGGTAGTTGCTCAGTTTCAAGGGATGTGTTGAAGAGTGTGGTTAGGGGCACGAACAGCATCTCTGCTCCTTCTCTAAGGACCCACGGGGAGATGTTGTTCGGTCCCATCGCCTTTGAGGTATCAAGGTCACTTAGCAGCTTCTGCACCTCCTCCTCGGTTGTTCGTATGTCATCCAACACTTGTTGGTATATTCCCTCTTGATGTTCCCTTCTGTGCTGTCTTCCCAGAGCCCTTCCTGTCTCTACTGTAAAAACTTCCTTTAATCTGGTGTTTAGCTCCTCACATACCTCCTGATCATTTCTTGTGAGTTCTCCACCTTCTGTCCTCAGTCTGATCACCTGGTCTTTGACTGTTGTCTTCCTCCTGATGTGGCTATACAACAGTTTCAGGTCAGTCTTGACTTTCGATGCTTTGTTATTTTTATACTGTCACTGGGCCTCCCTCCTTAACTGTGCATACTCGTTCCTGGCTCTGCGACTAATCTCCCTATTTTCATGTGTTTTCTGCCTTCTGTACTCTTTCCATTCTCTACTGCACTTAGTTTTTGCCTCCTTACACCGTCGGGTAAACCAGGGGCTCGTTCTGGTCTTCCCATTGTTTCTGTTGCCCTTGGGAATAAACCGTTCCACTGCCTCCTTGCATTTTGTTGTTACATATTCCATCATTTCATTTACTGGCTTTCCTGCAAGTTCTCTGTCCCTTGGAACCTCCTGCAAGGAAGTTCCTCAAGCCTATGTAGTTCCCTCTTTTATAGTCTGACTTTTCCCATTCAACTCCTGTTACTCTCTCCACTTGCAACTCTACTATGTATTCAAAGCTCAGAACCACGTGGTCACTAGCTTCTAAGGGACTCTCATATGTGATGTCCTCAATGTCTGAACTGCCAAGGGTGAACACAAGGTCCAATCTTGCTGGTTCTTCCTCCTCTCTCACTCTGGTAGGGTCCTTAACATGTTGGTGCATGAGGTTTTCCAGCACCACATCCAACATCTTGGCTCTCCATGTTTCGGGACCCCCATGTGGCTCCAGGTTTTCCCAGTCAATCTCCCTGTAGTTGAAATCCCCCATAACCAGCAACTTTGCTCTGCTCGAGTGAGCTCTTCTTGCCACCTCAGCAAGTGTGTCCACCATTGCTCTGTTGCTCTCGTCATATTCCTCTCTTGGCCTCCTGCAGCTCTGTGGTGGGTAATATATCACTGCAATGACCACCTTGTGCTCCCCAGACTGAAGTGTACCTACTATGTAGTCCCTTTCTCCTGTCTCGTCTATGCCTCCCATTTTCTCGAATTTCCATCGGTTTTTTACGAGCAGAGCAACCCCTCGTCCCCCTCTGCCCCTTCTATCTTTCCTTATGATATATCCTGGTGGGAAGATTGCATCTGTTATTGTCTCAGTGAGTTTTGTTTCTGTAACTGCTATGATGTCTGGGGACTTCTCATTGATTCTTTCTTGCCACTCCTCATATTTATTCGTTAATCCATCCGCATTTGTGTACCAAACCTTCAACTTCTGTTCTAATACTGTAACTGCGGTCCTGGGGGAATACTGGGGTTGGGAGAGCAGGAGCCCTGGTGGGAATCTGTGGGGGGTTGCAGTGGAGGTGGAGGAAGAGCTCCCATAGGGGGTTGCTGTAGGGGTAGGGTTCGTGGTGCAGGGGTGGGAACAGAGGGATCGGTGTGTGATTGTTGGTTTAGATTGATTGTGTGTGTGTGTGTGTGTGTGTGTGTGTGTGTGTGTGTGTGTGTGTGTGTGTGAGTGAATGTGTGCAAGAATAACTCCCACAATCGTGAGGTAGAGTGTTAATGTCTACGTTTTTAAGTAAACATGCAGTCTTCTTTCAACAAACCGGCCATATCCCACCAAGACAGGGTGACTCAAAAAGAAAAACAAAAGTTTCTCTTTTAAATTAACTCTAGTAATGTATACAGGAGAAGGGGTTACAACACTCATGGCGTATGGAGGAAGAATTATGTTCCACTTCTCCATGGAGATGAGAGGAAATAAACAAGAACAAGAACTAGTAAGAAAATAGAAGAAAACTCAGATGGGTGTGTATATATATGTGTAAGCAGAAGTAGCAAGACGTACCTGAAATCTTGCATGTTAATCAGACAGAAGAAACACACCAGCACTCCTACCATCATGTATAACAATTACAGGCAGGACGATAGTACCTCTCTGGGTAGTTGCTGTCTACCAACCTACTACCTAGGAGAAAACATGTAATATTTACATTTAAAAAAGTATCCGCTGGTTTCGGCCGGGTTTTACATGTAAAGATGCCTGACATAAAGCTTCATTGCATCAGGATATTTACATGCAAATGGGTACAAAGATGTATATATGAATATGAAGAGTCACAGTAAATAAGAGTGCAATAAACTCCTGTCAAAGAGATCCCCAAACCCACGTAAAGACAGGAACACACACATGAGAATTTGCGTATTTTGACCACAAACTTAAGTCCTCATTACCTCATTAACAGAAAAAATCTCAGTACTCTGAATATTGCATCTTGAATATTGCTTCTTACCTTCCATTATGTCGTCTCTTATGCATGCATCTTCTTGCGTATGTCGGTTATGTTTGCTAATTTCTCCTTTTCCATATAGGTTGCTTGTAGTTGTTTTCACTCTGACAATTAAGCTTAGGCTTTCTTGTGTTTATCAATAGTTGTGTATCTGCATATACATAACAAAATTCATAATATGCCTTGTGGTAACTTAGTGGTTTGGATTCTTGTGAGCTTCGTCTGATACACGCACGAAGAGCTTCGTTACATTGTAACAATATCCTACCAGATAGTTACATCCTCGGCTGGTTTCCACAACTTTACCAATTAAGATTGTCTAAAACTAATTTGGACATGATATTCCCAGAGGCAACTTGAATGCTTCTTGTGCTATTTGACGAAGTTGGGCCATTCTCTTGTTTTCATGTGTTTACGCCTACGTGAACACCACTGCAAGTTTCTTTTTCTTGAACAAGTCAAAGCAAATATAATCCTATGAAGATGATATATATATATATATATATATATATATATATGTATATATATATATATATATATATATATATATGTCGTGCCGAATATGTAAAACTGGTCAATAAGCAAGAACTCATTTAAAATTAAGTCCTTTCTGAAATTTTCTTTTATACGTTTAAAGATTTATTTTTTTTCATTAATGTTGATGTAAAAATTTATAATTTTGCACCAAAAGAATCTTAGAAAACTTACCTAAACTTATTACAACAAGAACAATTTATTTTAGACTAACCCAACTAAATATATTTTAGGTTTGTTTACAATAATTTAATACTAAACAAACACAGTGAAATATATTTTTTTCGTTAGGTTCAGAATGATTTTGGCGAAATTATTGCATACACAAATTTTCGCCTGTCCTATATGGCAAGATGAGCGTTGCTATTTAAGCCAAGATCGCAAGTTCTGCCTATTCGGCACGACATATATATATATATATATATATATATATATATATATATATATATATATATATACATATATATGTTTGAGTATATTTCGCCTGCTCTCGCGAATTCCTTGCATTGTTAAAATCTCTAGTAAGGCTGATGCATGCAGGGGATGAGATGAAAAGCTGTAAGCCTTCTCCCTGAAAGCTGGCTGCCTTGGATCAACGTGTAACGCAAGTTGCACGCCAAGGTATTGTCCAGTGTGGGTAGATTGGTAAAGCACTGCGTACCTTGTGCCAAGGTTCGTAGGTTCGAGTCTCCTTCAGCCAGAGATCAGTGTTTATATATATATATATATATATATATATATATATATATATATATATATATATATATATATATAATATATATATATATTAATATTTTTATTAACACACCGGCCGTTTCCCACCAAGGCAGGGTGACCCGAAAAAATAAAAACTTTCACCGTCATTTACTCCATCACTGTCTTGCCAGAGGCGCTCTTACACTTCAGTTATAAAACTGCAACATTAACACCCCTCCTTCAGAGTGCAGTCGCTGTACTTCCCTTCTCCAAGACTCAAGTCCGGCCTGCCGGTTTCCCGGAATCCCTAAATAAATATTACCTTGCTCCTACTCCAACTGCACGTCAATTTTAAAAACGATTTTTCTCCATTAGCTCCAATCTAACACTCTCACGCATGCTTGCTGGAAGTCCAAGCAACTCACACATAAAACTTCCTTTACCCTCTCCTTCCAACCTTTCCTAGGTCTTCCCTCCGCTACAGATTTATACACTCTCAATGTCAATCTATTTTGTTCCATCCTCTCTACATGTCCGAACCACCTCAACAACCCCTCCTCAGCCCTCTCGATAATAGTTCTGGTAAACCCTCACCTCCTCCTAATTTCCAAACTACGAATTCTCTGCATTATATCCACACCACACATTGCCCTCAGACATGACACCTCCACTGTCTCCAGCCTTTATCTTGTTGCAACTTTCACGACCAATGCTTCGCACAAATATGAAAGCGTTGGTATAATTATACTCTCATATATTCCCCTCTTTGCTTCCATGGGCAAAATTCTTTGTCTCCACAGACTCCTCAGTGCACCACTCACCCTTTTTCCCCTCATCAATTCTATGATTCACCTCATCTTTCATAGACCCATCTGCTGACACGTCCACTCCTAAATATCTGAATACATTCACCTCCTCCATACTCTCCCTCCAATTTGATATGTAGTCTTTCGTCACCTATTTTTTTTATCCTCATCACCTTACTATATCCTATATTCACTTTTAATTTTCTTTCAATATATCACTCTCCAGATTGTTCCATGACTAAAGAAATACTTCCTAACAAGTCTTTGACTACTGAGTTTTCAACTTCCAGTTGTGACCCCTTGTTGTGTCACTTCTCTGAAACATTCTGTCCCTATCCACCCTGTCAATTTCTTTCGGCATTTTATATAAATGTTATCATGGCCGCCATCGATCCTGTCTTCCAGTCTTGTCAGGTCGAGATCCCTTAACCTCTCCTCGTAGTACATGCTCCTTAGCTCCTGGACTAATCTTGTTGAAAACCTTTGCACTTTCTCTAATTTCTAGACGAGTTTGACCAGGTGTGGGTTCCATACTGGTGCTGCATACTCCAATATGGGTCTAACATACACAGTGTACAGAGTCTTGAATGACTCCTTACTCTAATGTCGATACGCTATTCTCAGGTTTGCCAGGCGCCGATATGCTGCAACAGTTATTTGATTGTATTAATGTTGGTAGAATTACCGACATTTTAAGGTAAAAGGACACAAGTGCAACTAATGTAACATTTTATTGTCGCAACGTTTCTCACTCCAGGAGGTTTGTCACTTGTGTCCATTTACCTAACAGTTATTTGGATGAGCGCCTCAAGAGATGTACTCGGTATTATACTCACCCCAAGATCATTTTCCCTGTGTGAGTTTTGCAGCCTTTGACCTCATAGGCTGTACTCTGTCTGCAGATTCCTATGTCCTTCCCCAAGCTTCATAGCTCTGCATTTGCTGGTGTTAACTCCAGGAGACATTTGTCGGTCCTGGCTTTCAGACTGTCCAAAACCCCTTGTAGGCTCACCTGATCATCGACCGCTTGTAGTCTCCTGATTAGTTTCACAACTCCATCCCTTTCATCATGTCATTCACATACACAATAAACAGCACTAAACCTAGGACTGACCTTGTGGAACCCCACTTAACATACCCACTCTGACACCTCGTTTCGAACCGTTACACATTGTTTACTTCCTGATCCACTGCTGTACTTTTCCTCCTATTCTTGCCTAACCCTCTAGTTTCTCGATCGCTTTCTTGAGTGTCGAATGGCTTCTTATAGTCCAAGGAGACCCAGTCTACCCATCCTTCTCTGTCTTCCCTCTGTCTTATTCCTGTTACCTTGTCATAGAACGGCAATAGCATCGTGACGCAAGATTTCCCTTTCCTGAAGTATTATAATGATGAGCGCTAAACCCGTAGGGATTATACAGCGCCTGTGGGGAGGGGAGAATGGGAGGTATTCAGGCTCAGCTCAGGAAACTGGAGCACAGATCCAATTCCCTAGATCAAGGGCCCCTCACCAGCGTCAAGGAACCTCATTTGAGGGTTTCTCCCTTGAAGGGTCCATTCCTGAAGCCGTGTTGGTTGTCGTGTATTAGTCCATTCCGTTCTAGGTGCTCAATCACTCTTCTTGGAAATCTTCTCAGTAACTATCACACCTTCAATGATACTTGCAGTTTCCTTGCATAGGCAAGAAAACATTAAATTTCAGTGAACCTTAATGTTGCTGTTTCTCCACCGGGTCTCGTGTGTGTGTGTGTGTGTGTGTATGTACTCACCTAGTAGTACTGGGGGTCAATTAGCTAATTTCAAAATTTCAAGAAGCTGCAGTGTAAAATATATAATTACTCACGGTAAGCTAACATAGATAAACTTTCAGAATTTAACTGGATAATTAGTTAGGTTTGTTTCTCAACTGAGAGCTGAAACTGGAAAAACGAGTTTGTTGGTGGTAAATAAAATCGACTTTCAAAACCCTGGGGTTTATGAGAAAATTAATTCAAATGAAAGGGGTCCTTGAGGGTGAAAAGATTGGAGACCTCTTCTGTAACACGTTCAAACCTTCCTAGTGGATTCTCAGTCTACAACCCCTCTAAATCTTCTCTCCTTCCCGCTCCCAACACTTTATTGATCGTTCCCTTCATTTCATCCATCCATTTTTATCAGTCACTTAAATCAGTTTATCGTACTTCACTCGTGCTAAATTATAAGTTATGAACGTGTCCTCCGGTTATTTAATTATACCTCTCCTACAATGACAGCATCCATTAATTTCTTGGCCCCAGGTTTTCTATATCTACTCATATATTATTCAAACAAAATATATTTTCATTACTTCTAACACTGTCATTGTTTGACAGTCAAACTCACACACACACACACACACACACACACACACACACTATAAAACGTGGACTCAGAGTAAAAAAAAAAAAAAAAAATGCTGAGAAAGCGTTTAATGTGATACTGAACCTCTCTACGTAGAGCTTCATCAAGTCGTTCAATAAAGCTCTACTCAGAGGAAAGTGTTGTCACAGATAATGCTTGCTCAGTATGCTTTTCGTTTCTTCATTACTATGAGCAGCTGGACTTTGTATCCAAATAATGACTCATCAGACAAGAATAGTGTGGTCATGGGTCTACTCGTTAGTCAGTAACATTGCAAGTATAAAGTATGTACTCGCTACTCAGCAACATTGTAAGTATAAAGTATGTACTCGCTACTCGGTAACATTGTATGTATAAAGTATGTACTCGCTACTCAGCAACATTGTAAGTATAAAGTATGTACTCGCTACTCAGCAACATTGTAAGTATAAAGTATGTACTCGCTACTCAGCAACATTGTAAGTATAAAGTATGTACTCGCTACTCGGTAACATTGTAAGTATAAAGTATGTACTCGCTACTCAGCAACATTGTATGTATAAAGTATGTACTCGCTACTCGGAAACATTGCAAGTATAAAGTATGTACTCCCTACTCGGTAACATTATAACTACGCAATATACACAAGTTACTCAGGAAAGTTGTAACCTTTCAGTGACAATAATGTTTTGCCTTGTTACGCAGGATAATTTGCATATCAAATACGATCTCCTTACACTGGAACATCCAGCTTCTTATAAACATTTTTTTTTTACATATGGACAATTTACAAACAATCCTTATTCAAAAATCATCTAACAACTAAGCAAAGCATCATTACACAGAAGTATTCTGCCACAGAAGCAAAGACAACTCAGGTTCCTCACTGTCATGGACAGCTAGCTTCACCAGCTGGTAATTATAAACGGTCGTTGTGGCCAGTTAGAGAGGGACAAACACCTGAGACACACTCAGAGGACGAGCTGGGAGGGCGAGGGAAGATGGGGAGAGTAAGAAGGGACGAGAGGTCTCTGGGGAAAATAGAATAAGAGGACACGAATTAGAAGACTGGGAGATGACAAAGTGAAAGGGAACGCTTGAAAGAGAAAACCAGAAGAGTAAAGACGAGGAAAATTAAAAAGTGGAGTTCAGAAACAGGAGAGAGAAATTACGGCCTAAGGTCAAATAGGGAGTTTGTGGAATAGCAGTTTGGAAATGAGAGGAAAATAGGGAAGGAAAAGGGTGTTTTCTGGAACGGGTAAAAGGAGAAATAAACTTTAAGAGGAAGGATCAGTAAGGAGAAAAGTACAAATGGGAGAGAGGGGAGGATAGTGTCTATGAAGGATAGTGAAGGAGTTGGGTGGACACTGAGACAAGACGTGTGGACTGGAGAGTCAGTGGAACAGAACAAGTTCATTTGTAGTTAAGAGTAAATATTTTCTTATTTTTTTTCCCTTTTTCTATACATAAGGCAAAGGTAATATTAAAAGAAATGGTGTAGTTAGCAATGAATATGCAATCTTCAAACATCCATTGTTCTTAATATTAGAGTAACTATATTAAAATTCTCATTTTCAGTGCTTATACCTGTGCTTACAATTTTGAAAAAAATCAAATACCTGTGTCACTGGTGACACAGAACATCCGCTTTCAGTACAGTAAACACACGTTTATTGCTGCATTCTCATGCCGAAGCCACTAGAGACTGCAATGGACACCTTCATTCAACTCACTCTGGGCAGCCGGTCACTCGAATTTCATTGAAATATAAATATTTGTTATTCTTTGTAAGGATTAGATTAAGGGACTTTTGGTTAGGTTATTTTAGGTGAGGTTAAATTACATTTGTTTACCTTAACATTTCTTGAGGAAAATTTGTAGAAAAAATCCTGGCAGTGCGGTGTGTAATACACTGAATTTTCGAGCTTCCATTTTTACATATATAAAAGAAAAAAAAAAGAATAGATTGCGTTTTTAGAGGTGACTTCGTATTACTTAAATCTGCAGCGTCACTTATCAAATTTCAAAGTATCATTGATAACGATGATGATACCTTACCGAGCTTCGCATAAAGGCGTAAATATATTTGAAAAATTGTGAACCATTTGTAAGGAAACCCTTTTAATTGTGCAACATTTCACAAGTGAAATAATTTCTTTAACACAAATCAGGACTCAAGTATGATTAACCGGTTTCTCTGAATCCCTTCATGAATGTTACCCTGCTCACACTCCAACAGCACGTTAAGTCACTAAAGCCATTAGCCTTCACTAGCACCTGTCTAACACACGCACGCTAGCTGGAAGTCCAAGCCCATCACACAAAAAACCTCCTTTATTCCCTCCCTGCAATCTTTTCAAGGACGACCACTACCCCGCCTTCCTTCCATTACAGATTTATACGCCATCCATGTTATTCTATTTTGTTCCATCAACTCTTGACGTCCATACCACCCCAACAACCCCTTCAGTGAAAATCCAGAGAAATATGCTGAAAAATACAGATCCATTTTGATGTCGGCTACTTTCGTACACTCTTCTTTTCTGAGGCGCATAAAATTTATGACAAAAATTTTTATTTTTACGAGAGTCAGTAAATATATCACATAAACCTGCATGACCTTGCCACAAATTATGCTACACGACTTGCAGTTGTCCGTAATACAAATACCAGCCATCTTGCAGAAGACGTAGATTTACGACTAACTAAATATCCCATCTTAATCAACGTATATCAGGTTCATAGATCTGTGGCTTTCATCATTCTATTTTACCGTCACATTTTACTTCATATTTTTCTGATTAGGGTCACATTCCTTAGATCAGAATTTAACCACAATGTCCTCCCTTATCATTGCTCAGGAAATTATAATACGATACGGGTCCGACTGGAACCTAGGGCAAGCGAGTCAAAACCCGCAGACCAGTGTGTTATCCATTGGGCTATACTGGTCTAGGAAGTTTCTTCCAACTTGGTATATTTATATACACTATAGGTAACACTATAGGTAGATGAATATCAAAATGGTATACAATACTGACAGGTTGATAGGAGTTACGAGTGTGGCCTTACCCGATTTGTATTTGAGAAATATTCCAGTAGGTTCTCAGCACTCGCTCTGAGTAGGTTCCCACTCAGGGCAGTAGGTTCCCACACTCTCTCTGAGTATGTTCACAACACTCTTCATACACTCTTCTGAGCAGATTCAGGCGCTCAGCCTTTAATACAATTCCTCGCTCTAGAAGATTACTTAGTCCCAGACAAAGTTTACTTTTGCGTATAACACTGTAAGAGAGAGAGAGAACTTCGCATCGTATACTAACTTTTATGTGGGTTCTTTTATAATAAAGATCACATTTTATTTAGCCGGATAAGTCTCCTAATCCCCATATTACAATAACATTTGTCCAAAGACAAAGCCTGCTTCGACATCTTGTTACAGACAGGGGCCAAAACAGGCCTATAGGCATGGCCCCTTGACGCGAACATGATGAATTTGAAGTTTAGACAATAAAATGGTGGCTTATATACGAGCGAGATTAGGTGCAGCAGCAGTAGGAGACATCATCACTGTGTGGCAGAATTTTATGCCAAGATTCCTTCAAGATTCACCAAGATTACAGTGGTGAACACCTTCTAGACTGAAGTACTGATTACCTCGTCTTCCACCGTCCCCAGCTTCAACACCTTCAAATAACCTCTGTTCCGAATTCATAAAGCCACTAGCTGGCGGGCGTGATCTTCTGCACATGTCAGTCCACCCACTGTGACGAAGCCTTCAACTGCTGCACCTCAGCTGACTCCTTTATTAGCAAATATCTTCCTGCCAACGCTTCAGGTTCATCAGGTCTACACTGGTGAACATATTCAACTAATTAACCTATGGAGTGAATTGATAAACCTACTGGCTGGAAAGACTTCTCCATAATAAATATACCAAGGGAATTGTGAGAAGCAGTATAAAATACCTACGCGATGGATAAAGACAAAAATTCAGTTTAATGGGATCATTTATTGGCAACGTATCGGCCACACAATAGCCTTTTTGAAGTCATAAACAAATTTGCAAAAATATTTTTAGAATTACGTACAGTATAATAGGTAACAGGACACATGTGCAACTGTTGTAACGTTTTACTGTGGCAACGTTTCGATCTCCAGGAACTTTCTCAAGTCTATACGAGTTATTTGTTCGGTGATTTGTTTTTCTAAGAGCTTATTATTATGATTTTCCGAGTTATTATGGCGGCTTTGTAGTGACATGAGATCGAGTACGCCACAGCCACGCTGGTGAGAGGTTCGTCCGAAAAGCTCTTCATTTGTAGCCACAATGGGTCCTATGCTATCTTCCTATAGTTTGTAGGTAAGACACATAAGCAACAGTTAGACAACTTTTCTTCAGTCGAGTACAGAATAAAGTTGCCTGACTGTTTCTTTTGTGTCTTACCTACCAACCTGTAGGTATTGTATACCAATTTGATATTCATCTACCTATGGTGTATATAAATATACCAAGTTGGAAGAAACTTCCTAGACCAGTATAGCCCAATGGATAACACACTGGTCTGCGGGTTTTGACTCGCTTGCCCTAGGTACCAGACGGACCCATATCATGTTAAAATTTCGTGAGCCATGATAAGGGAGGACAATGTGGTTAAAACCTGATCTAAGGAATGTGACCCTAATCAGAAAAATATGAAGTAAAATGTGACGGTAAAATAGAATGATGAAAGCCACAGATCTATGAACCTGATATACGTTGATTAAGATGGGATATTTAGTTAGTCGTAAATCTACGTCTTCTGCAAGATGGCTGATATTTGTATTACGGACAACTGCAAGTCGTGTAGCATAATTTGTGGCAAGGTCATGCAGGTTTATGTGATATATTTACTGACTCTCGTAAAAATAAAAATTTTTGTCATAAATTTTATGCGCCTCAGAAAAGAAGAGCGTACGAAAGTAGCCGACATCAAAATGGATCTGTATATTTCAGCATATTTCTCTAGATTTTCACTGAAGGGGTTGTTGGGGTGGTATGGACGTCTAGAGTTGATGGAACAAAATAGAATAACATGGAAGGCGTATAAATCTGTAATGGAAGGAAGGCGGGGTAGTGGTCGCTCTTGAAAAGATTGCAGGGAGGGAATAAAGGAGGTTTTGTGTGTGATGGGCTTGGACTTCCAGCTAACGTGCGTGTTTTAGACAGGTGCTAGTGGAGGCTAATGGCTTTAGTGACTTAACGTGCTGTTGGAGTGTGAGCAGGGTAACATTCTTGAAGGGATTCAGAGAAACCGGTTAATCATATTTGAGTCCTGATTTGTGTTTAAGAAATTACTTCACTTGTGAAATGTTGCACAGTTAAGAGTTTTCTTATAAAAGGTTCGCAGCTTTTCAAATATGTGTGCCTTTATGCGAAGTTTTGTAAGGTATCATCATCGTCATCAATGATATTTTGAAAGGTGATGAGTGACGCTGCATACTTAAGTAATACGAAGTCACCTCTTAAAACGCAATCTGGTTTTTTTTCTTTTATAGATGTAAAAACGTAAGATCGAAAATTCTGTGTATTACACACCGCACTGCCAGACGTTATTGTCTTTTTTTTCTAAAATTTTTCCTCAAGAAATGTTAAGGTAAACAAATGTAATTTAACCTCACTTAAAATAACCTAATCAAAAGTCCCTTAATCTAATCCTTACTAAGAATAACAAATATTTATATTTCAATGAAATTCGAGTGACCGGCTGCCCAGAGTGAGTTGAATGAAGGTATCCATTGCAGTCTCTAGTGGCTCCGGCATGAAAATGCAGCAATAAACGTGTGTTTACTGCACTGAAAGCGGATGTTCTGTGTCACCAGTGACACAGGTATTTGATTTTTTACCAAATTGTAAGCACAGGTATAAGTACTGAAAATGAGAATTTTAATGTAGTTACTCTAATGTTAAGAACAATGGATGTTTGAAGATTGCATATTCATTGCTAACTACACCATTTCTTTTAATATTACCTTCGCCTAATATATTGAAAAATGGAAAACATAAGAAAATATTAAGTCTTAACTACTAATGAACTTGTTCTGTTCCACTGACTCTCCAGTCCACACGTCTTGTCTCAGTGTCCACCCAACTCCTTCACTATCCTTCATAGGCACTATCCTCCCCTATCTCATATTTGTACTATCCTCCTTACTGATCCTACCTCTTAAAGTTTATTTCTTCTTTTACCCATTCCAGAAAACACTCTTTTCCTTTCCTATTTTCCTCTCATTTCCAACCTACTATTTCACAAACTCCCTATTTGACCTTCGGCCGTAACTTGTTTCCCTTGTTTCTGAACTCCACTTTCTAATTTTCCTCGTCTTTACTCTCCTGCTTTAATCTTTAAAGCGTTCCCTTACACTTTGTCATCTCCCTGCCTTCTAATTCGTGTCCTCTCATTCTTACTATCCTCATCTTTCGTCCCGCTCCCAGCTCCTCCTCGTTCCATAGCCTGATTGCCTGGTCGTTGACTGTTGTTTTCTTCCTGATATGACTGTACAACAGCTTTGAGTTAGACTTGGCTTTCGCTGCTATGTGATTTTCGTATTGTCGTTGAACCTCTCTTCTTGCCTGTCCACTTTCATTTCTTGTTCTTCTTCTGCTCTCCTTGTTCTCATAGGCCACTTCAAACTGTGTATCAAACATCTCTTTATTAGTCTCATCATACTCTTGTCTTGGCCTCCTGCTATTCTGTGGTGAGTTATACATCACTGCGATCACCACCTTGGGACCTCCAGTCTCAGGTGCTCCTATTACATAGTCCCTTGCTTCTCCTTTGTCCCCTCGCTTCAACTCCTCAAAATCCCATTGGTTTTTGTTGAGCACTGCCATTCTTCAGCCTCTCCCCGTTCCCTTTGACTTTCCTAAAGATCTGCTATCCAGTTGGAAAGATAGCATTTGTTTTCATTCCTGAGAGTTTCGTTTCTGTGAGAGCTATGATGTCTACCGACGCCTCCCTGATTCTTTAGTGCCATTTCTCCCACATATTTATTATACCATCAGTGTTGGTGTAACACACATTCCGTTTCCAATCCAACACTGTATTCTAGGGGCGTTTGTGGGGGTTGGGGGTCCTGGGAAGGTGCTATGGGATTTTACTGTATATTGTGGGGTTGGGGTTGTGAGTATAGGGTGTAAGTTTGGCTGCAGGGTGGTTCAGTGAGTTTTTTCACACTCTGGCAGGGTGCTATTGGATTCTACTGCATATTTTGGGGTTAGGGCTGTGAGTGTGGGGTGTAAGTTTGGCTGCTGGGTGGTTCTGGGGTGTCTGCGCGCGCACACACACACACACACACACACACACACACACACACACACACACACACACACACACACACACACACACACACACACACACATACACACACACATACACACACACACACACACACACACACACACACACACACACACACACACACTGCTCCACTTGAGTCTAGTTGTTCTGTACTGACTCTAGCCTTGGCTCTCTTGCCCCTTTCGTCTCTGTTTCCTCTCTCAGCTGTTGTCATTCTGTCTTCGTTCTGTTGAGGTCTAGGAACACCCACCAGTATGTTGTTGATTCCTTTAGCCATAGTTTCTCCTACAGGATTCTGTCCTGCACCTTTTCTGTCTTGAAAATCAGTTTGACTGGCTGATTTCTCTCGTTCAAGTACCCCATTATTCTGAAAATTTAGCTCTAACATGTCCTCCTCACTTGTTTGTTTGATGATATTTTGAACCTCTTGTTTTTCTTTCTGTCTTTCATCATGCATCTTTCCTTCACTCTCCCGTGGATGAAGATAGACCTCTCTCTCTGATCTTTTTCCCTCCACATCTCTGGGTCTCATTTACAAATAGCTATCGCCTCCTTTATTAGTTCCTGTACCTAACTGTGGCCGGGTCGCACCTCCACCTGCACATCCCTCACATACTGCTGTTCCTGTACCCAACAGTATGCCCCCTTCCTTCCTCGACCTTTTCTAGCGACCTTTTAGGACCTCAATGCAAGTTTTGTTTCCTTTCTTTCCTTTGGACCCTTCGTTTAATACTGCGGTACCTGCTCCAGATGCCATATCCCTTCAGGATACTGGCCCTAAATCTCACATCAGCAATTTTACTTTGTCTTCAAGTGTTCGTATCTTGGCTTCTGCAGCTTCAGCTCATGACTCCCACTTCTTCTCTGCCTTCACCCTCTTCTCCATTCCCGTGGTAAGCTCGCCTAGTTTGCTTTCCCAAATTTGGTCCATCTTTTCCCACAGGTCCTCCATTCACTCTTCCTTCCTAGGCCCATCTTCCTCATGTCCCTCTGAATCCTCATTGTCTATTTATATGTGTGTGTGTGTATGCGTGTGTGTAAGTGTATAGCTGTGTATATATGCTTTTGTATTTGTGTAGTGAAGCGATGTGTGTAATCAAATGTAAATGTGTGTGTTTATGTGAGTGTATGCATGTGTGTGCGTGATGGTATGTATGTGTATGTGTGTGTGAGACTGCATATGTGCGTGTGTGTGTCTACTCGCATGAGGGGGTTGAGAGCGGGTGTGAGAGGTGGAAAGGCATAAGGGAGTTGAGAGCGGGAGTGAGAGGTGGAAAGGCATAAAGGAGTAGGGATTGATGGATTAGAGGGAGCAGGTATGGAGTCATGGATTTGAGGGAGTGGGTGGAGATGGATGAATGTGTGTGTGTGTGTGTGTGTGTGTGTGTGTGTGTGTGTGTAATATAATAATTTTTTATGGCTTCTGACGTAGATCTACGCTCAGTCGTCAATAACTATTTATCACATGTTTTAATAATGTGTACAATAGATCTAGTTCCACATATTCTTTAATTCTTTTCTTTTGAATGATTTTGCAAAAAACGTTAAAAATTTCTTGAAGCAGTAAGCGTTCATTTATAAACATGGTCATTAATGTCTCATTTATCTCAGGCTCCTGAAAGCCATGGAACATCATAACCTGCAAAATATAAATAATCATTCTCCCAGTCCTATCCTCTCCAGTCATTTCACAACAGCACCCTACTCCTTCCTACTCTCCTTCCCATCAAATCACGTTCCCCACTATCAAATCACCTTCCTACTATCAAATCACCTTCCCAATATCAAATCACCTTCCTGCTATCCAATCATCTTCCTGTTATACAATCATCTTCCTGCTATCCAATCACCTTCCTACTATCCAATCACCTTCCTACTATCCAATCACCTTCCTGCTATCCAATCACTTTCCTGCTATCCAATCACCTTCCTGCTATCCAATCACCTTCCTGCTATCAAATCACCTTCCTGCATTCAAATCACCTTCCTGCTGTCAAATCACCTTCCCACTATCAAATACACCATATCTCAATCCTTAACAATGCATTGTCTCTCCCAGAACGTCATACACTCACTGGTTTTCTGCTTTCTATCTTTTACTTCCTCCCTTTCAATACCTCTCTTTCTCTTCCCTACATCTCGAGAAGATCTTCACAGACTCTTCTTAATGCCCTCATTACTACTACTCAGCTAATACCTATTTCCTATTCTCTCAAATCTCACTCTTTTCTACTTTCACTTCTTGCTTTCCTCCATCATCCATTCCTTTCTATCCCATTGGGAGAAAGTGTCAAGTCAGTAGATACTTTTCTTTAGGTGAAAGTAACAGAAGAGAGTTAAGATGCCATGCTGTTGGTAAACAGTGTCGGAGAAAATGTAGAAGTTGCCCAGTTGGTGGAGATTATCGAGGATGTTGTGTGGGTGCTATTCAATTGCTAGTAAGTGTAGACACTGCATATGTGGAGATTGTAGCGAAAGAATGTAGACACATTGCCATTGTTGGAGATGACGTATGTACAGTTCGTCAGGCTCAGCATGTGGGAAACTGAATCGCCTCTTCAGCACCTTCTCCTGGAATTCAACTTTGGAAACAAGATCACTGGAACTTTGCAGCTGCTTGCCGCTTCAGAGCCTATTGCCAAACTTCGTCGACGAACAGCGGAATAAATATCGTTTTGATGCAGACTGGATTCTTATACGCCCCTTCCTGCCCAAGTTATAACCAGGGTGACGAAAAGACTGACACGTCGCATGTCTGAATGCTCTCTCTCTCTCTTTCTCTCTTTCTCACTCACACACACACACACACACACACACACACACACACACACACACACACAAAAGTGTGTGAAACGGGTACCTGTAATTGATTTACACAATTGTAGGATTCATAAAACGTTTATTTTGCTACTTCCACTTAAACTTTGGTCACAATACATATGCATGTACACGTACACGTATTCACAGGAATCTAAGTTTCACCATCATTCGCTCCATCACTGTCTTGCTAGAAGCGCTCTTACACTGTAGTTATAAAACTGCAACATTAACACCCCTCCTTCACAGTGCAGGCACTGTACTTCCCATCTCTAGGACTCAAGTCCAGCCTACCGGTTTCCTTAAAGCCCTTCATAGATTTAAATGTCTTCATAAATTTGATTGTTAAACATAGAAGAGGAGAGTTAGAGGTATCGGGAAGATGGAGGGAATATTTTTGAGGAATTGTTAAATGTTGACTAAGAGAGGGAAGCTGTGATTTGGTGTATAGGGCAAGGAGGAATAACATCTTGTAGGAGTGAGGAAGAGCCAGTTGTGAGGGTGGGAGAAGCTCGTGAGGAGGTGGGTATAATGAAAGGGGGTAAGACAGCTGGGATTCATGGGAAAGAGGGGAATATATAAGAACATAGTTATACCAACGCTCTTATATGGGTGTGAAACATGGGTGATGAATATTGCAACAAGGAGAAGGCTGGAGGTAGTGGAGATGTCGTGTGTGAGGGTAATGTGTGGTGTGAATATAATGCAGAAAAGTCCTAGTTTGGAAATTAGGAGGAGGTAGGGTATTACGATATTACTGATTTGGTAATGAGCTTCTAGGGGAATCTAAACTAATCGGCCTATAGTATAATTAATAAACTAGCCCATCACCAAACCTGCAATATGCAATATAGTCCGGAATACAAAAACACATAGGATACTTTTTAGTCTTTACTAGTACAATTATTGTTTAACATAACATTCTTTGATTTGCAAAGAAACATAAAATAAGAGTATATTCTTTGGCATTATTATCACATTACACTAAGAATGTAGCCATGACCCTACCTACCCCGTGTCACTTGACACTACCTTTCCCTAAGTGTCATGACACTCCTACTACTTCGTGTCACAAGACACCTTTTTCTCTGTGCCACACCACACGCCCCTCCGTGTCACTCGACGCCCTGTTCTGTGTCATGATACTCCTTCTCTGTGTCACAAGACACTACCTTTTGTACAGGGTTACATAACACCTTGCTAATGACATATGAGTTGTGTTACATCCTTCACCTGTGTTATTACTGACACATACTCTCACACTTAACACCGTTAACACTACAAGTGCCAGACTCTGGTGCCAGGATGACCTGCAGTACTGACACTACAAGTACCACCTCGACTGTGTCTTCACACGACACTGCCTCGACTGTGTCTTCACACGGCACTGCCTCGACTGTGTCTTCACACGGCACAGCCTCGACTGTGTCTTCACACGGCACAGCCTCGACTGTGTCTTCACACGGCACTGCCTCGACTGTATCTTCACATGGCACTGCCTCGACTGTGTCTTCACACGGCACAGCCTCGACTGTGTCTTCACACGGCACAGCCTCGACTGTGTCTTCACACGGCACAGCCTCGACTGTGTCTTCACACGGCACTGCCTCGACTGTGTCTTCACACGGCACTGCCTCGACTGTATCTTCACACGGCACTGCCTCTACTGTGTCTTCACACGGCACTGCCTCGACTGTGTCTTCACACGGCACTGCCTCGACTGTGTCTTCACACGCCACTGCCTCGACTGTGTCTTCACACGGCACAGCCTCGACTGTGTCTTCACACGGCACAGCCTCGACTGTGTCTTCACACGGCACTGCCTCGACTGTATCTTCACACGGCATTGCCTCGACTGTGTCTTCACACGGCACTGCCTCGACTGTCTTCACACGGCACTGCCTCGACTGTGTCTTCACACGACACTGCCTCGACTATGTCTTCACACGACACTGCCTCGACTGTGTCTTCACACGACACTGCCTCGACTGTGTCTTCACACGGCACTGCCTCGACTGTATCTTCACACGGCACTGCCTCGACTGTGTCTTCACACTGCACTGCCTCGACTGTGTCTTCACACGGCACTGCCTCGACTGTGTCTTCACACGGCACTGCCTCGACTGTGTCTTCACACGGCACAGCCTCGACTGTGTCTTCACACGGCACAGCCTCGACTGTGTCTTCACACGGCACAGCCTCGACTGTGTCTTCACACGGCACTGCCTCGACTGTATCTTCACACGGCATTGCCTCGACTGTGTCTTCACACGGCACTGCCTCGACTGTGTCTTCACACGGCACTGCCTCGACTGTGTCTTCACACGGCACTGCCTCGACTGTGTCTTCACACGGCACTGCCTCGACTGTGTCTTCACACGGCACTGCCTCGACTGTGTCTTCACACGGCACTGCCTCGACTGTGTCTTCACACGGCACTGCCTCGACTGTGTCTTCACACGGCACTGCCTCGACTGTGTCTTCACACGGCACTGCCTCGACTGTGTCTTCACACGGCACTGCCTCGACTGTGTCTTCACACGGCACTGCCTCGACTGTGTCTTCACACGACACTGCCTCGACTGTGTCTTCACACGGCACTGCCTCGACTGTGTCTTCACACGGCACTGCCTCGACTGTCTTCACACGGCACTGCCTCGACAGTGTCTTCACACGACACTGCCTCGACAGTGTCTTCACACGACACTGCCTGACTGTGTCTTCACACGGCACTGCCTCGACAGTGTCTTCACACGGCACTGCCTCGACTGTGTCTTCACACGGCACTGCCTCGACTGTGTCTTCACACGGCACTGCCTCGACTGTGTCTTCACACGGCACTGCCTCGACTGTGTCTTCACACGGCACTGCCTCGACTGTGTCTTCACACGGCACTGCCTCGACTGTGTCTTCACACGGCACTGCCTCGACTGTGTCTTCACACGGCACTGCCTCGACTGTGTCTTCACACGGCACTGCCTCGACTGTGTCTTCACACGGCACTGCCTCGACTGTGTCTTCACACGGCACTGCCTCGACTGTGTCTTCACACGACACTGCCTCGACTGTGTCTTCACACGACACTGCCTCGACAGTGTCTTCACACGACACTGCCTGACTGTGTCTTCACAACGTTGTGGGATAGCCAGCAGGAAACTAAGTCCAGCCGGTGCTTGTCAAAGTGGTGAACACACCTGGTGAATACTCTCTGTCTGCCTGAGGCCGTCAGGTGAACTTAGTGGACTCTCAAGCAGTGGTGAATACACACTGAGGCCGTCAGGCTCATTGAGCGGTGGTGAACACACACTGACACTGAGGCCGGCTGAGCAGCCCCCCTACATTGGGTGTGCTGACGTTACACCGGGTACTGCCGGGTAACAACCATAGCAACACCCAAGTGGTCAGACAACCACCTTCCTTTATTTGTTTCTTTCTGGGTTCGCAACATACGGGATTACCAATACTATTATCCAGAGGACTGAGGAGTGGTTGTTGAGGTGGTTCAGACATGTAGATAGGATGGAACGAAATAGAATGACGTAGAGAGTGTATAAATCTGTAGTGCAGGAAGGCGAGGTAGAGGTCGTCGTAGGAAAGGTTGGGGGGAGGGGGTAAAGGAAGTTTTGTGTGCGAGGGGCTTGGAATTCCAGCAAGCATATGTGAACGTGTTAGGAGCGAATGGAGAGGAATGGTTTTTAGGCCTTGACGGGCTGTTGGAGTGTAACCAAGGCAACATTTCTAAAAGGATTCAAGGAAACTGGCAGGCCGGGGTTGAATCCTGGAGATGGGAAGTACAGTGTCTGCACTCTGAAGGAGGGATGTTAATGTTGCAATTTTATAACTGTAGTGTAAGCATACCTCTGGCAAGAGAGTGACCTAAGTGCAAGTAGAAGTAACAAGACGTACCTGAAATCTTGCATGTTTATGAGACAGAAGGACACCTGCAATCCTACCATCATGTAAAACAATTACAGGCTTTGGTTTTACGCTCACTTGGTAGGACGGTAGTACCTCCCTGGGTGGTTGCTGTCTACAACCTTCTACCTAGTATATATATATATATATATATATATATATATATATATATATATATATATATATATATATATATATATATATATATATATATATATATATGCAAGTTCTGAAAGAGATATTCTGGAATAGCCAAAAAAGCACAACAATAAATTCGTGTCGTTGCAGAGGACGACTCACAATAAAAGAAAAATTTTTACCAAGAATTTTACGACCCACTTTTACGACCGAAAATATGTCACCGTAATTATATGAGAGATCAAAATGAAGAAAACATCAAAAGGAATTTCAATCCCAGGAAAAGCTATTCAATCACATTTTAAGTAGCGATCTAAATTTCTCTTTCTGCATTTTCCTTCTGAAGGATAGACTCGTTAGTGTTGAGGCCATCTTTATATTCAGGTTATTTGCAGGTGACGTACTGAAGACTCGTCAGTGTTGAGGTCATCGTTATATCCAGGTTATTTGTAGGTGACGTACTGAAGCTCAACATACAATTTTTACTGGTCTGTCACTGAGTATATGTTTAAGAGAGTCGCTAAGAAGTGCACAAGAAATAGTCACTGAGGAACTGTGGGGGATACAGACTTAGAACCTATATGAAGACGTTCACTTAGAAACTGTGGTGGAGACAGTCGTAATCATCAGCGTCAAGAAGATCCACTTTGTCCCAAACTTCACACGTTAATTTAAATAAAAATCTACGTACTACACACTGTATTAGAGTTGGTCCAACTCTTCACGACGATCTATCTCGCCCTTATTATAGCATTTTTTATTCGGTTTTGAGAACAATATTCAAGAATGAGAGCACAAGTACTAGTTTAGTATAATCTCCCCTCGGGAGGTGCCTTGACGCTGGTGAGTGGCCCTCATATGCGTTGTATAATCCTACGGGTTTAGTGCTCCCTATGATTATAATTATAATAATTGGTATTTGTTTGTAGTTACAGGGCAAAATCAGTGTAAAATAAAAACTTTATTTTTCACTTATTTATCCAAAGTAATTTAGAGGTTTTTATTAGTGCCGGAGTAAATGTACTGTGGCTACAGTTATATATATACATGCATTAAGACAACACGGAAACGTTCGGTCACTAGATCATCGTCAGTCCAAATGTCTTAATATTTGCATAAGTCGCTTTTTCACAACTGATCGATATTACCACATGAACTGCACCATTACAACACTTGCGTCCCTGTTTATTACGTGTTTTGCGCCTCTTTTCAAAGAAAACGAGAATCCGGCCACATTTTCTTCCATTTTCTGGTCACCAATTAATCTCTGTCTTCTCGTATTTATTCATAAACTTATTACCGTCTATTATATTCACTCCATTTAATTCGTTTATATTATTTAATTCTGTAATTACTATCGTTGCATGTCATTGGACTTTTACTTTGTCGTCTATGTATATATTTGATTAAAAGAAAGCTATTTCAAGGATTTATAAAAAGGTTTAGGTCTAATATATGTTTCGTCTGTTGTATTTCTCCCTTAACTTGCTTTTTTATTCCTGAAGTTTACTACCATTACATAATTCTTTAGAACTTAAGCTCATAATCCTTTGTTTATGTATCAAGGAACTAATTTAATTTGTAAACGATATAACGATATTTTTCAACCATGTATTCCATCATCAATTTCGAGTTTCATTTTTTTCACTTTTTCTCAGTTATCTTGAAGAGTTTTACAATAACTTGGCTTTATTTGTATGCATATTTTTCTTTCTGAAAATATATTCAAACGGTGACTATTGAAAAGACCATTGTAAAAATGTTATACAAATAACGGTAATAGCAGTGATCCCCAGAAACATTTAAATTATAAGACATTTCGGTTGCTGTGTATTACGAACACAGGTAATGAATGACCTGTGACACCTGGCCATAATGTGGAACTGAGACAAATAAAACTCGGCAGTGGACTACAATGTACATTTACCCTTAGCTCACTAAATACGGATATGTACACTATGTGCAGAAACATCACTAGTGAGGCTTCATATGGATAATGCCGCTCAGTTTTTGTCTCCTTGCTACAGGATGGATATACACTCGTTGGAGAACATACAGAGAATGACTGGAGTGATTTACTCTATAAGGAATCTCCCGTATGAAGATAGACTTGGAGCCTTGAATCTTCACTCTCTGGAGAGAGAAAGAATGAGGGGAGATATCATCGAAGTGTGTAAGTGGATGATGGGCAAAAACAAAGAAAATAATAATAAAATACTGAGGATATCGGACCAGGTAAGATCCACAAACAACGGATTTAAATAAAATAAATTTAGATTTATAAAAGACATAGGTGAGTACTGCTTTTCGAACAGAGTTGAGGATGCGTGGAACAATCTCCCGAGTAAGGTGATGGAGGCTAGGGCGTTGGGTGGTTCTAAAAAGAGATTGGACAAATATATGAGTGGGAGGGGCTGGGTTTGATGTGGGTAAGGGAATGAATTCTTGGGTGGTTTTGGTAGTGGTGGCTTTGATAACGACCTGCCTTGTATGGGCCAGTAGGCCTTCTGCCGTGTTCCTCCATTCCTACGTTATGTTCTTATGTGTACACCACGATGACACATAGCAAAGCAGAAGCCAGAGAGAGAGTGCACCGTATTCAACCAGCAAGCAGACAAGTCTGCCATTGCTTACCGCAAGTGAACCACGTTGCTTCAGCCAACTGTAATGATCAGTGGGACATAAGTTATGTTCATTAGTGGGAAACCAGTTATTTTCATCAGTGGAACCCCAACTTTACTGATCAGTGAGACACCAGTTATGTTGGTTAGTGGGACACCCGTTATATTGATCAGTGGGACATCAGCATTATTGATCAGTGGGGCACCAGTTATATTGATCAGTGGGTCATCAGTTAAACTCATCAGTGTGACTGTAGTTATCCTGATGAGTGGGACACTGGCTATATTGATGAGTCGTACACCAGTTAAACTGACCAGTGGAACACTAATTATGTTGGTAACTGGAATACCAGTTATATTGATCAGTGGAACATCAGTTAAATGGAGAAATTTACATCCAACACTGAACAAGAACAAGGAGGCTAAGACCCCTCTCTTCGTTCCCACACTGTCAAGATGCACTTGCAGGGACCATAGGGCCATGAGTCCTCCCTCTTTCCATTAGCAAAGCTTGAGGAAGATCGTATAACGAAGCAACAACTCACTAGCCGTATATCCTACAATGTGATCTTTACCAGGTAGATTTAAATTTAAATTCAATTGAATCTAGATTAAATTAGAAAATTTGTACATAAAGGCCTACTTGTGTTTACCATGTAGAACCCGCGAAATATTACAATCGCTTGTTTGCTCGAGAAATACCTTTATTCCAAATATCTTAATGCGTGGCTAATAGCATTTATCTCAACAATTATCACCTAGTTCTCCAGGAATTTACTATGACTCAAGTAAGCCGTCAAAACTGCATCTTTTTCCGTAGAGATTATGTCAGAAGTGATTGACTATATATATATATAGACGAGTTGACAACTTTAAGCTGGTCTTTCATGATCATTGGACGAGCAGTAACAATGTAACCTCGAGGGAGTGACAGCCACCCACAAATTCACAGAGCGTTGAAACGTAGTAATTTCAAGGTCGTCCTCGTGTACATTTCTTGAAACTCAGTCGTTCCTTGACTTTAAAACCAGAGAGTACTGAGGGAAATGTACAGTGATTCTCCCTACTGTGGATCATTAATCCATGAACATAGTAACGTTCCAGAGCGATACTTGTAGGCAAGGTAAAATCAGGTGAAGTTGAAATTATGACGTTCAATGTAGCCAATGTGAAGCAAGAAGTGATTCAACAGAGCATAAACGTTATATCTTCAATCAAGCCATAAGTACCAGCTTCAACGACGCTGTAACATCATAATCTCCCTCATCATATGAACCAGGTAAGTTAATTCCCTTCACATATCGGCCCACAAACACTCCAATGGATAGGATCAGGTGTTATAGCAATAAATTTCTTCTTCAATTCCGTCACATATAGGCGTTCCAACAAACCCAAGTAGAATTATGTGTTCTCCCAAAGTACTTGTCTATGTAATAATGGCAAGAATTTATGTCATAATAGTGTGTTAATAATGGTTTCTCTGCTCTATTACAGCCCCGCAGGACAGAAGACAGACGATACAGATGTGACTGTCAGCCTAAAGATGAGTACCCCGAAAAACTACCAATTGTCTTTAATGTTTGTATTTATATATATAAAATTCCTTGAGTTATATACATAAGAGAGACACTAGGTTTACTGATCAGTTAAATTGATCAATGGAGAACTAGTTATATGGATCAAATAATCACTAGTTATAGTGAGATTGGCTTTTTAGATCAGTTGTAGTATACCTCTTACATTGATCAGTGAAACACCAGTTGTACTAATCATTGGGACACCAGCTTTATTGATCAGTGAGTCACCAGTTTTATTGATCAATCGAACACCAGGAATATTGATCAGTAAGAAAACATCTTTGTTGATCATTGGGACACTATTTCGATTATTGATTATTTGGAAACCAGCTGTATTGATCAGCGAGACTCTAGGTTCATTGATACGCTCGATACCTGTAATGTTGATCAGTGAAAAAAAGTTATACTGAACAGTGGGACATATTTATTGATCAGTGGGACCATAGATATATTAATGAGTGGGGAAGCAGCTCTGTTGATCAGTTGGTCACCAGTTATATTGATCAATGGAACACCATGTATAGTGATCAGTGTGACAACATTAATATTGAAGAGTGAAACACCAGGTTTGTTGATCAGTGTAACACCAGGTTTGTTGATCAGTGTAACACCAGGTTTATTGATCAGTGTAACACCAAGTTTATTGATCAGTGTAACACCAGGCTTATTAATCAGTGTGACACCAGCTTTTTTGTAAGTGGAACACCAGTTCTGCTGGTCACTGGAGCACCGTTTCATTGATCAGTGAAGCACAAGTTAAGTGGAGAAATTTACCTCCAACAGTGAACGAAAGCAAGGGGGCTGAGACCCCTCTCTTCGCTCCCACACTGTCAAGATACATTTGCAGGACCCCGTTGTCCTGATCAGGGGCCCATTAGGAGATGAAATTAAGACACGTGTGGAACATCTGGGTATCTTTATTGTAGACGTTTCGCCATCCAGTAGCTTTATCAGTACAAATTCTAGGACATAATTTGAAGACAGAACTATATACAGAACTATATATATGCAGAAGATGAGGTAATCAGCTCCTCAGCCTTGGAGTTGGTGTGAAGAGCACCGTAGTCGTGGAGATTCTGGAGCAGATCAAGGAGGCTGGCGCTTATATACTAACGTCAGGTGGAAAGGGGACGGGTAGCAAACGAGGGCATAGTCACTGGTAGGCGGGATTTCCCAGTGGAAGTAAATTATGTCCTAGAATTTGTATTGATAAAGCCACTGGATGGCGAAACGTCTACAATAAAGATACCCAGATATTGCACATGTGCCTTAAATTCATCTTGTCATTATTGCGTATCATTCTTGTACAACTTGTCAGACACTGCAACATCATGGAATCTTGATTCTGAGGACATGAACATAACCTTTACGGCTACGACTACTACTACAACTAACCCATCTCTTTGGGTATAACCTACTTCTACTGGGGAATCCCGCCTACCAGTAACTATACCCTCGTGTGCTACACGTCCCCTTTCCACCTGACGTTGGTATACAAGCGCCAGGCTCCTTGCCTCTGCTCCAGAACTTCCATGACTACGGTGTTCTTCACACCAACTCCAAAGCTGAAGGACTGATTAACTCATCTTCTGTATATAGTTCTACTGTCTTCAAATTATGTCGTAGAATTTGTATTGATAAAGCCACTGGATGGAAAAACGTCTACAATAAAGATACCCAGATGTTGCACATGTGTCTTAATTTCATCTTGTTGGTATTGTATACCATTCTTGTACAGCTCATTAGCAGAATTGAAAGATCGTATACCGTACATCGAAGAAGCAGTTCACTAGCCGTATATCCTACAATGTGGTCCTTACCAGGCAGATTTAGATTTAAAGTATATTGGGTCATGAGTGAAGGTAGATAATAAGTACATATGGGTCTACTTCGCCAAGACAGTCTCCTTTCCTACCAAGTAGAAGATAGTGTTGAGACGCTGTTGGGTAACTCTGCTTAGCGTAATATCGCCAGTAACTGTCGCTTCTGTGAACCATAAACCATGATAATAATAACTTTCATGAGCTATACTTGTAGGCATGTGATTGTTAAATCAGGTGGTGTTAAAATGATGACGTTCAATTTGGCCAAAGTGGGGAAAGAAGTCATTATGTCCTTGTAATTCAAAGGGAAATAAAGGACTTATCTTCAATCATGCCATCGATACGAGCATCAACGACTCTGTAACGTCAAAAACTCCCTCTACTTATCAGCCGGGAAAGTTTATTCCCTTCAAACATCAACCAGAAAACTCCCCAGTGTTAAGGGTCAGTGTTAAGGGAATAAAATTTAGCTCTGATCGATGCCGTCACCCGTGGAGGCTCTGTTTAAACAAGGTAAGAGACAGGTGCTCTCCCCAGATATTTACCTGTGCAATAATGAAGCAAATATATGTCAGGTGGTAATAATAATAGTTACCCTGCACTATTACAGCCAAGTTGATCAGCAGACGGCCAACACAGTTTTAGGATGCAATATCGAAGATGATGACCCCAGAGAATATAAATGGTCCTTAATGCTTTATTTACATAATATAATTCTATGAGTTATGTATATCAGCGGGATAATAGGAATATTGATTGTTGGGACATTAGCTTTATTGATCAGTGGGACTCCAGTTATAATGATCAATTGACCACTATTTTAATTGATCATTGGAACAACAGATATGTTAATCAGAGGACATCTGTTACATTGATCAATGAAACCAGTTATATTAGTTTATGGGACACCAGTTATAATAATCAGTTGGACACCAGTTATATTGATCAGTGAGACACTAGCTTCATTGATAATTAGCAGTCCATTTATATTGATCAGAATAGCCAGTTATATTGATCAGTGTAGCCATTTATATTGATCAGTGGGAGACGAGCATCCCCTAAAACTACAAATTCTCATTAGTTTTATATTCTAAATAAAATTCACTAATTTGTATTGATAGTGGGACACAAGTTACATTGATCAATGGAACACCAGTTATATTGATCAGTAGGACAACAGTTATATTAACTAGTTGGACACCAGTTATATTCATCATTGTAACCTGGATATAAAGCTTTAATTATCAGTGGCACGCCATCTTTGTCAACTAGCGGGATACCAATTATGTTGATCATTGGAACACCAGTTATGTTGATGAGTAGGACACAAGCTTTATTAATAATTGCTGCACCACTTATATTGACGAATGGAACACCAGTTATATTAATCAATGGGACACTAGTTATATATATTAGTGGGTAACCAGCTATGTATTGATCATTTAGACACTAGTTATATTGATCAGTGGGACACCAGTTGTATCGATTAGTGAAATACCAGTTATCTTGATGAGTAGGACACAAGCGTTATTAATAATTGCTGCACCACTTATATTGACGATTAATAATTGCTGCACCACTTATATTGACGAATGGAACACCAGTTATGTTGATGAGTAGGACACAAGCTTTATTAATAATTGCTGCACCACTTATATTGACGAATGGAACACCAGTTATGTTGATGAGTAGGACACAAGCTTTATTAATAATTGCTGCACCACTTATATTGACGAATGGAACACCAGTTATGTTGATGAGTAGGACACAAGCGTTATTAATAATTGCTGCACCACTTATATTGACGAATGGAACACCAGTTATGTTGATGAGTAGGACACAAGCTTTATTAATAATTGCTGCACCACTTATATTGACGAATGGAACACCAGTTATGTTGATGAGTAGGACACAAGCGTTATTAATAATTGCTGCACCACTTATATTGACGAATGGAACACCAGTTATGTTGATGAGTAGGACACAAGCGTTATTAATAATTGCTGCACCACTTATATTGACGAATGGAACACCAGTTATGTTGATGAGTAGGACACAAGCGTTATTAATAATTGCTGCACCACTTATATTGACGAATGGAACACCAGTTATGTTGATGAGTAGGACACAAGCGTTATTAATAATTGCTGCACCACTTATATTGACGAATGGAACACCAGTTATGTTGATGAGTAGGACACAAGCGTTATTAATAATTGCTGCACCACTTATATTGACGAATGGAACACCAGTTATGTTGATGAGTAGGACTTGATCAGCGGGAGATCAGTTATTCTGATCAGTGGATCAGCATTTACATTGATCAGTGGAACACTAGTTATATTGATCAGTGGAACACTAGTTATATTGATCAGTGGAACACTAGTTATATTGATCAGTGGGACACCAGTTGTATCGATTAGTGAAATACCAGTTATCTTGATCAGCGGGAGATCAGTTATTCTGATCAGTGGATCAGCATTTACATTGATCAGTGGAACACTAGTTATATTGATCAGTGGAACACTAGTTATATTGATCAGTGGAACACTAGTTATATTGATCAGTGGAACACTAGTTATATTGATCAATGGAACACAAGTTAGGATGATCAGTGGGACGCATGTTATTTTGATAAGTGGGACAACAGGTATATTGATCAGTGGGTCATCAGTTATATTGATTAATAGAACATTAGTTATGTTGATCAGTGGGACACCCGTTATATTTATCCTGGAGATTACTTGGAGAGGGTTTCGGGGGTCAACGCCCCCGCGGCTAGCTTTGAGACCAAGCCTCGCGGTGGATCAGGGTCTGATCAACCAGGCTGTTACTGCTGGACGTACGCAAACTGACGTGCGAACCACAGCCCTGGCTGGTCAGGTACCGACTTTAGGTGCCTGTCCAGTGCATTCTTGAAGACAGCCAGGAGTCTATTGGTAATCCCCATTATGTGTGCTGGGAGGCAGTTGAACAGTATTAGGCCCCTGACACTTACAGTGTTGTCTCTGTGTACTAGTGGGGCCCCTGCTTTTAACTGGGGGGAATGTTGCATCTCCTGCCGAATCTTTTCCTATCGTAGGGAGTAATTTTCGTGTGCAGGTTTGGTACCAATCCCTCTAGGATTTTCCAAATGCATATTATTATGCATCTCTCTCGCCTGCGTTCCAGGGAATACATTCATTGTTATCGCTGTTATTTCTGTTGAATAGCAGTTAAATACTGAGCTTACTTGAAGGTTACTAGAAGGGGTGGCGTAGGTTGCCAATATACCGCCGTAGACTAGGTTTGACTTTATTAATTGACGCGTAGGTACAAGACGGGCAGAGTGAGGGGATGACCGATAGCCAGTCCGTGGAGGGGAGGTTGTTGAACCCGGGAGGGTAGGCCGTGGAGTGTGGCCGGATGGGCTCCGTGTCTCACTGACCTGGCCAGGCCTAGAGAGGGCAGCACCGTAGTGCCGCGGGATATGAATCAGTAGACAGCATAGGCTGTCTATAAAATCAAGGGACTTCAGCCGTTCCCAGTAATTTAGGCGCTTTATCGTACTTGTGTGTCGTGAAAGTTCTTTGCACACTCTCCAGGTCAGCAATTTCACCTGCCTTGATGGGGGCCGTTAGTGTACAGCAGTATTCCAGCCTAGAGAGCACAAGTGATTTGAAGAGAATCATCATGGGCTTGGCGTTCCTAGTTTTGAAGGTTCTCATTATTCATCCTATCATTTTTTTCTAGCAGATGCGATAGATACACTGTTGTGGTCAATGAAGGCTAGATCCTCTGACATTATCACTCCCAGGTCCTTCACATTATTTTTTCGCTCTACTGTATGGTTAGAATTTGTTGTTTACCCTAAAACGATTTTAATTTCCTCAAGTTTTCCATATCTGAGTGGTTGAAATTTCTCTTCATTGAATTTCATATTGTTTTGAGTGGCCCATTTGAAGATTAGGTTTATGTCAGCTTGGAGTCTCGCGGTGTCTTCGATTGAAGTCACTGTCATGGCAATGCGGGTATCATCCACAAAGGAAGACAAACAGTTTACATCTCTGCCTATGTCAGGTATGAGGATGAGGATTAGGATGGGAGCGAGTACTGTGCCTTGTGGAACAGAGCTTTTCACCGTAGCTGCCTCAGACTTTACTCTGTTTACTAATACTCTTTGTGTTCTGTTTGTCAGGAAGTTATAGATCCATCTACCGACTTTTCTGTTATTCCTTTGTCACACATTTTGCACTCTATTACACCATGGTCACATTTGTCGAAAGCTTTTGCAAAGTCTGTGTATAATATATCTGCATTTTGTTTATCCTCTACATCATCCAGCACCTTGTCAAAGTGATTCAGTAGCTGGGACAGGCAGGAGCGACCTGCTCTAAACCCGTGTTGCCCTGGGTTGTGTAACTGATGGGTATCTAGGTGGTTGACAATCTTGCTTCTCAGAACCATTCCAAAGACTTTTATGGTATGGGATGTTAGTGCTATCGGTCTGAAATTGTTTGCAATTGCTTTACTGCCGCCTTTGTAGAGTGGGGCTATGTCTGTTGTTTTAAGTGAGTGTGGGATGACCCGTTTGTCCATGCTCCCTCTTCATAGAATGTTGGAGGCACGTGATAGCGGGTTCTTGCAGTTCTTGATGAACACGGAGTTTCACGAGTCTGGGCCTGGGGCACAGTGCATGGGCATGTCATTTATTGCCTTTTCAAAATCTTGTGATCTTAGGATAATATTAGAGATTTTTGAATGACCAGATTTGAGTCTCGTTCATTAAGAATTCATTTAGAATGTCGACCCTTAGTCTGGGTAGCGGCTCACTGAACACTGAGTCGTATTGGAACTTTAGTATCTCACACATTTCATGGCTGTCATCTGTGTAGGTCCCATCCCGCCTAAGCAGGTGCCCAGTACTGGATGTTGTTTCTTTAGATTTGGCACAACTTAACTTTCCTTTATGGCTTTTAGTTCTTCCTTCACCTTAAGTTCGATATTTCCTAATTCATTGACCAGTACCTCCCTTCAGTTATATTGATCAGGTGGACAATAGTTATATTGATCAGGTGGACAATAGTTATATTGATCAGGGGGGCACCAGTTATATTGATCAGGGGGACACCAGTTGTATTGATCAGGGGCACACCAGTTATATAGATCAGGGGGACACCAGTTATATTGATCAAGGAGACACCAGTTATATTGATCAAATGGACACCAGTTATATTGATTAAGGGGACACCAGTTATATTACTCAGTGAAACACCAGCTATATTGATCAGTGGAACACGAGCTACATTTATCAGTGGGACACCGGCTGTATTGATTAGTGGAACTCCAGCTATATTCATGAGTGGGATACCATCTATATTTATACGTGGGACACTGGCTATATTGATCAGTATAGCACCAGTTATATTGATCAGTAGACCAGCTATAATGACCAGTGGAGCACCAGCTGTATTGATCAGTGGGACACCTGCTTTATTGATCAGTGGGACACCGGCTTTATTGATCAGTGGAACCCCACCTATATTGATCAGTAGGACTCTAGCTATATTGATCAGTAGAACAATATTGATCACTGGGGTCACTAGCTATATTGATCAGTAGAACACCGGCTATATTGATCAGTAGAATACCGATTATATTGATCAGTAGAATACCGGCTATATTGATCAGTAGAGTACCAGCTATATTGATCAGTAGGACGCCAGCTTTATTGAACAGTGGAACACCATGTATATTGAACAGTGGAACACCATGTATATTGAACAGTGGAACACCAGGTATATTGAACAGTGGAACACCGACTATATTGAACAGTGGAACACCAGGTATATTGAACAGTGGAACACCGGCTATATTGAACAGTGGAACACCGGTTATATTGAACAGTGGAACACCGGTTATATTGCATCTTATAACGTACAAGTCCCATTCATCTTCCCAGTGTTATAGAATATTCTTCAGCTTTCATAATTGTTGCTCTTTAATAATTAATAAAGTATTCCTCTAAAAAATATTTTTCAGTAATTAAATCATATGTATGACGTCATACCGCAAAACAGTAATGAATTAGTGACGTTACATTCCAGCTGGAAATTGCTACACGTTGTGTATGGCTGAGTTCCATCTTGCTAAATAAAGTGAATTAAATATTGTACTGTCGGTATTTATTTAAATACCATTAAATTTAGAGGAACAACTGATCCATTTCGATTCCGTCTATTGAAATATTACCTTTTAAGATTTGCTCATGGCCCTTATAGTAGTAGAGTAACACAGGGTTCACTGATCAGTAAACTTATCACTACCTGTTAGATTCGCTGTACTAAGTTTAGGTTTGGGTTCGTCAGGAAACAGGACAAGCGTTTTCTGATTTTGGTCATCTGACCGGGGCCTACCGCTGGCTTACGGTCCACCCCTTTAAAAATCATAGTCATAGTTATAACCATTTTTTATATGTTACTAAGTTGACTAGATGGATAATTGACAACAATTATATTTTTCTCTCAAAGTATATTATTTCAATCATTTCATAAAGTCCACAGTGATTATAACGTCTCTGAATACCTTTCTTATCGGCCCAATTCACTACATTAACCAAATTCTGGAATCTGTACTAAGTACATTCTAAACATAATTACTCATTTATGAACTTCTATATTCATATTGAGATGAAATGTATTTATAGTTGGTAGGCTGAAACATACAAGTACTGGAAGGGATGAAAAATATTTCAACCAAAAAACGTTTTAGATTTAATAATATACCGAACAAATATTTATAAAGGAAAAATGACTAGTACCGCAACTGATTTATATTAATTTTTATTATTATAATATGTGAAAGCCTATAATAATAAAAAAGGATATTTTCAAGTTGGTCAAAGTATCTCAGTGGCGTACCATAATCTATAATAAAGAAAATTCACTTCAGAAATAAAGCATTTATTGAGGGAACGTTTTGATCTCTTCAGACATTTATCAAGATCTTGAAAAATTTTTGAAACAGCCGGAAACATTAGACTCGAAGCTTGTTCCGCTAGGCTTCTTTTCTTCGTTATTGTCCTGGGGAAGAATTCATGTTCCTCATGACTTGACAAATATGATTCTGTGGCGACAGAATTTTTAAATATTAACTTTTAAGTCCTTTCCTATGCTTAATATTTTATTAATTAATATCATCACACTCATCCTGTGAGACGTGGATTTAAACATCCTGATAACAGAGGTCAAAATATGTCTTTGTGAGACCCCAATAAAGCTAAAAAATTGCTCATGTTATGTATTACAATTTTTCACGTAACTAGTCTACATAATATAATATGTTAATACAATCTAAAAAAAATTTAAGTATATCATAACTAATAGAAATATTTTTCATTATTGGATTCTTAGTATTTCACATATCATTAACAATGAAGTCATTTGCCATTTTGTATATGTTTGTTTGGACGTGGTTTTAAATAATTAGCTGCATTGACACTGTTATATGTAATTGTCTAGTTAATAGCCCTGGTCTCTGTCCAAACATTTTCCATTTCAAATCATTTACGTCTTGTAAACTTTGCTGCCAAAAACACTTCTAGCCTAAGGTTTAGTCTAGAAATGGCACCAACTTGTAGTCTATTAATGTTGTTACTTTATACTTTCTTTAACTGCGTTTGCGAGTTTAATTTTTTGAATGTTTTTATTCTTCAGTTTCAGAAACCAAATTTGTATTTGACATTTTTCTTTATGCAATTTTAACCAAGTCAATAACTTTTTTAATGTTCCCAGAAACGTGTGTGTGGGGGACGCCACAAAACTTTAGTCAGTTTTTCAATAATTTGTGTATATCTGTGTCTGCTGTCTTACAGAGGCATATTAAAATAAGACGCCAGGTTATTTTGAGCAAGTAATGAGGATTGGAAGTCACAAGCAAATATACTTTCTGTATTTGTAGCCTCTTCAGACTTGAAAGCATTCTCACTGGTCAAAACATTTTCTGGCTAATGATATTACATCGATTTTAGGGAAAGTTTGTAGTGCTGTTTCCGAATATGTCATCGGTTTTGCTTGACTGGCTCTAATTTTTTACAAATTTGGTATCCCAATGAAAAACATAAAAGATGAGAAATATATATTGATCAGGCGGGGCTAACCTAAAGCTCGCATTTAAATTATATTTTTTAGACTTTAGAAGAGTTAAATCATATAATACTAGCAGTTTATTTATATAATAACAAATGAACATAATAAGATCATTCAGACACCACTAATTATTGCATATACAAACGTTGTTTGTATTTAAAATATTGGTCATCAGCCGCCAATCTCCTGGTCAAGTTCCATTCGAAAAGTTCAGGGATGTTATTGCAGTTTACAAGTTCTTTTTTGGGTGAAGTAAGGAAGGATTTCAACTTCTCTTGCCTGATAAGTTGTTGTTTTAACTTCTTATTGTAGACAATTCTTTTAGTCTGGATGATAAAAGTTTAGATGATTGCTTTAACAGACTGAGGTCACATATCAGATCATTTAGTTCTTTTTGAGAGAACTACCGAGGTGTTGAAATGCTTACTTCGTATTCGCTTAGAATTGTTATCATCTGTGTTACATCGTAGTCCCCAAGTTTATTCATCTGACAGCGGAAGGTCAGGCAGTGTTCTAAATACTACTGGTACTGGAACATTCTTCGGAGTGTGGCAACAAGTCTTGTTGCTGACACCAAGTCAGGATATTTCCACTTGACTTTCTTGTATCGATTGAAACCTTTCGCATTCACGATACAGAAATAACATTCGCAGTGGTGGTTTTTCGGCTCTCCACACCAAAGAACACCAAAAATTTAAAGTTTTCCTTTGCCTATTTTTCCACTCTGGTAATATTCCACACATGTTTTGCATAACATATGGGGAGCCCAAGACTTGTATTGTTCTCCAACCACCACTCCAAAATAACCAAAATGAGCTTGTTTTACAACATTTGTGATTTTTTCCTTTGTTTCTGCGAAGAGTATTCACCACGAATTTAGCAAAATGCACTGGGATTGTTTAAGCAGACTCTTCGTGAAGAACTTATGTTCATATAAAAAAAAAATAAATGTTACAATTGTCAGGTTGTTGTTGTTGGTACAAACGCTTTCGATAAATATTAAATAATTTAAAAATAGAATTCTAATCTTTATTAAAACTATCTGTATATACAGATTGTCACTACATATACAAACGTTACGCTAAGTTCTCTGTTAATTGAAAGTTGGTATGCAATATCTCACAAACTAGAGTTAATATGAAAAACCTGTCAATTTTCGAATTCAACAACATCAAACTACCCTAAATACCTTCGAAGATCCTTGTCAAGGATTTTTTTTTCACTAGTGGCAAACATTTATGTTTGTAAGGAAATCTGTTATCCATTTTCCTATTTCTATCCAACACCATTTAACTTCATTAAATTTCATTATTTATCTTTACTTATTGTTGCTAACTTTCATAAGTTTACTTAAAAATTATTTGGTGATTCATATTAAATTCTTTGCGTCAGATTTTTACGTCATTTGTATAGTGAATCTGGTTATCAAATGCACATAATAACGATGCAATCTTATGTGAGTATTATATACGATGCATTTTTATTTTTAAGCTTTATTATTATTATTTTTATTATTTTTATTATTATTCAGCTCTAAACCTGTAAGGCACAAGGAGCATTTAGAAGATCTTGAAGTAACTGTGGCATGCAAAGAGTCTGTTACAATTTATTCGGCTTATGTCACACTCCCATATGGGCTGCCTCCCAACCAGCGAACCAGGTGCTAAGGGTTTAACGATCAATAGGGTGCCCGTAGTTAAATCAGTACTTTGGTTCATTGACCAATCACAGGCAAGCCTGCCAAAGTTGAAGCAACGTGGTTCACTTGCGGTAAGCATTGGCAGACTTGCCTACCTGCTGGCTGAGCACAGTGCACTCTGGTTTCTGCTTTGCCATCTCTCACCGTGGTGTACACTTATTATTCTATCTGTATATAGTGGGTGAAGGCAAAATGTACATTATAGTCTAATGCTGAGATTGTTTTCTCCATTTCTCATTACGACCAGGTCTCTCAGGCCATTTATTACCTGTGTTCGTGAGGCACAAGGAACATTTAGAAAACCGTGAAGTAATCATTTTTTTTTCCAAAAATGGGAGGACAGTAGTAGACAGAGGGTAATAATGAATTCAATAAATTGTGTATTTATTGCTAATTACATAAACGGTTGCAGAGCATTTAGGCACAACATCACCAAATAGGCCTCGACATCACCATATAGGCCTCAACATCACCAATCACACTACAAAACCACAAAATTATTTGCGATGTTGCAAATATATCAGGGAAACCCCTTCACACCACAGATTTCAGTGGTCGAGGTAATTACCTTAACACGTACGTACACACACGTTACTCGCAAACACTAGTGTAGTGCACTAGAAACTAGTGTGATACTAGTAACTAGAGAGAGGCATTGAGTCTCTAGTGTCTCATTCTCACTCAAGAGATGAGTGTATCTGAGTAATCAGTGGTCTTACTAGCCACTGCTGTGACTCACTAGCCACTGTTGTGACTCACTAGTCACTGCGGTGACTCACTAGCAAATCCTGTGTTTCAGTACTCACTATTAGTCACATTAATTACTAATAAGTCTCAATTATGCGTCTCACTATTCACTAATATTTCGCACTACCATTAGTCTCACTAGTCACTATTGAATCACATTAATTACTAATCTCACTTATGCGTCTCACTATTCACTAATATCTCACTACCATTGTGTCTCACTGGTCATAAGATTCTCATTAGTGACTTTCACTAATATCTTATTAAGATGTTTCACAGGTTATTAGTGTGTCTCATTAATCACTAGTTTGTCTCACTAATCACTAAATTGCTTCCCTAGTCACTAATGTGTCTCAATAGTCTCTAGATTTTTTGCATTAGTCACTAGTTTCCTTCACTAGTTACTAATTCGTTTCAATAGTAATTTGTGTCTCACTGGTCTCTAGTTTGTCTTGCTAGTTATTAGTGTGTCTCACTAGTCATTATTATCACACTTGTCACTGTGTCTCTCGCAAGTGTGATTTACTAGTCACTAGTGTTACATTGTTAGTCACTAGTGTTGAATTATTAACTAGTCTCTAGTCACTAATGTCACTCTAGTCATTGTGTATTTCACTAGTTTTTGTCACAGGTCACTAGTGCTGCACTAGTACTAATGTGTTTCTCTAGTCATTAGTGTCACATTACTGACTAGTGACACTAGTGAATAGTGTCATATTAATCGCTAATGCATTAATGCCACACTAGCAACTAGTATTTATCAATACTGAATAAATAAACTAGTGAAACACACCACTTGTAACACTAGTATCCCACTAGTGAGACACACTAGTGAGAGACTAGTAAATCACAGTAGCGAAACCATGAGACACGCTAGTGACTACTGAGGCACTTCTCTGTAACACACTAATGAATAGTGAGGCACACTAGTGAGACTAGTGAGACACACTAGTGAGACTAGTGAGACACACTAGTGAGACTAGTGAGGCACACTAGTGAGACTAGTGAGACACACTAGTGAGACTAGTGAGACACACTAGTGAGACTAGTGAGACACACTAGTGAGACTAGTGAGACACACTAGTGAGACTAGTGAGACACACTAGTGAGACTAGTGAGACACACTAGTGAGACTAGTGAGACACACTAGTGAGACTAGTGAGACACACTAGTGAGACTAGTGAGACACACTCGTGAAACACATTTGTGAGAAATATTGATAACTAGTGAGACACAACTGCGTGACACATTAATAAGATAAACTAATGACTAGTTGAAAATTTAAGATAGCAAAATATGAGTACACTAGTTGCTAGTGAGGTACACTAGTTGCTAGTGAGGTACACTAGTTGCTAATGAGGTACACTAGTTGCTAGTGAGATACACTAGTTGCTAGTGAGGTACACTAGTTGCTAGTGAGGTATACTAGTTGCTAGTGAGGAACACTAGTTGCTAGTGAGGTACACTAGTTGCTAGTGAGGTACACTAGTTGCTAGTGAGGTACACTAGTTGCTAGTGAGGTACACTAGTTGCTAGTGAGGAACACTAGTTGCTAGTGAGGTACACTAGTTGCTAGTGAGGTACACTAGTTGCTAGTGAGATACACTAGTTGCTAGTGAGGTACACTAGTTGCTAGTGAGGTACACTAGTTGCTAGTGAGATACACTAGTTGCTAGTGAGATACACTAGTTACTAGTGAGATACACTAGATACTAGTGAGATACACTAGTTACTAGTGAGATACACTAGTTACTAGTGAGATACACTAGTTACTAGTGAGATACACTAGTTACTAGTGAGATACACTAGTTACTAGTGAGATACATTAGTTACTAGGGAGATACACTAGTTACTGGTGAGATACACTAGTTGCTAGTGAGATACACTAGTTACTGGTGAGATACACTAGTTGCTAGTGAGATACACTAGTTACTGGTGAGATATACAAAACAGATCTTAAACATTCCAGTGAGACTCACTAGTAACAAGCTGCATACACTAGTAACTAGTAATATGCGCTAGTAACTAGTGAGAGACAAATCAGACATACTAGTGTGCCTTGTTAATGACAAATGAGATAATTTAATGACCATTGTTATACACTAGCACTCAATGAGATTGACTAGTGATAAGTGAGAAACACTAGCCACACTAGTGAAACATGAGTCACTAGTGATTAGTTAAATACACTAGTCAATACTGAAATTTTCTAGTAGTTTGTGAGATGCACTAGCTACTAGTGAGACATTCTTCTGACTAGTTAGACACAGTCACCAGTGAGACACACTAGTGACTAATGAGGTGTATCAGCGACTAGTGACGTACTGTAGTGAGAAACACAAATGAGACACTACTAGTGAAACATAAATGTGAGACACTAGCGAAATGCACAAATGAGACAAATGGCACACAGTAATGAGACAGATTACTGAGACACGCTAGTGAGAAATACTAGTGAAACAGATACGGTGGCAACAAATAAGACATGCTAGTGAATCACTAGTGACTAGTGCGATGCACATTTGACTAGTAAGACGTACTAGTGATTAGTGAAATACACTAGTTATAATATACACTATTAACTAGTGAAAGACATTAGTGACTAGTGAGATACTAGTTAAGAGACTTGTACGACACGACAGTGACTTGTGGGGCACATTTGTGACAAGTGAGACACACTGGTGAGACTCGTCAGTGAGAAATAATAATGACTAGTAAAATTCTTTAGTGACCGGTGAGAAACGCTAGTTACAAGCGAGATACACTAGCACTTACTGAGACACCTTAATGAGTAATGAGACACACTAGTAACTACTGAGATAGACTTGTGACTATTGAGACACTCCAGGCTAGTGAGAAATACATTCCTCGGCCTGTATTGTATGCTAGAACAATATACAGTGGTACCTCGGTATACGTACAGTTATGTAAGTGTATTTTTGTAAGTGCTTTTGTAAGTGCATTTTAGGGAGTCTGAAATGAATTAATCTACAATATTCCTTATGGGAACAAATTTGTTCGGTACTGGAACAGATCGGCAATTGAACAGCCTTCTGGAATTAAGGTCGTATACCGAGGCACCACTGTATATCATTATGTGTGTTTTATGTATGTTATACAAACTCTACAGTGAACATTGTAGTCTGCCACTCTAATAAATCTAAAGATTCTAACTCTACTTATTCTAGTGGAAATAGCAGATCAAAATAGAACTTAAAGGTATTTACAGTGTGATTTTTTCACATTTTTATTACACATTTCAGAGATCTAGTGCAAATCTCATACCTGACTCAGATTGGCACTACTGCAAGCTTATATGTAACTTAGGTTGACATATGTGCAAATTTTATGGCTGACTCAGGTTGGCACCGACCCAAGTCTTATATACAACTCCGGCTGATAGAGCAAGACTTATAGCTGGTCAAGGATGGCACTGGTGCAATTCTCATAAATGATTCCAGCTGATAGTGCAAGTTTTATATGACTTTTGCATCAGTTATAGTTTCATACCCATCTTACGTTGCCAATAATGCTAGTCACATAACTGACTTAGAAGAGCAACAACACAATTCTTGTACATACACAGACTTGTGCATTACCATTGACTCAAGGTGTACTAGTGCAAATCTTGTTTTTCACTCGGGCTGCCACTGTTGTAATTCTTTTACCCTTTTCAGGTTGATATTAGTGTAAGGTTATAATTAGAGGTGTTGTAAATGACTAAGGCTGGCATTAACACAATTATTGTACCTCAGAAAGGCATGATTGATTAAGACTGTCACTAGTGCAAGTTTACTTGACTCAGATTTACTGCGTAAGCCTCAGGCTTCAATCAGGTTGGTTTTGTTGATAATGTTATACCTAAAGTTGGCACTAGTGCTAGTTTGATTCCTGATTGAGGTTGGCACAGGTGCTAATCGTTTACTTGAGTCAGGTCCGTAACATTTCAAGAGATTCACCTGACTCAGATTGTCATTAGCACAACTCTACACAGAGATGCTTGTGTAGATAAGCTTCTTGACCTTCCTCTGTATATATTCCCAATACAGATAACACACGACAAACTCTCATATTGGATGAGGATGTATTAACATACATTCCCCCATACTCAACCAACTACAAGCTTTATAATGTAAAAACACTCCTGTATATCCACTAACGTTGCAACATTGACACCTCAGAAACTGGAAAAAAAAATATTTTGATGTCTTATGATGTACGTTTTCATCTCATTTCGACTGTATCTTTAAAATTGTCTTCAGATACACACACACACACACACACACACACACACACACACACACGCACGCACAACACACAACCACATACAGTTCATGGAGAAGGGAAAGTGGACCTAGTAGCAACCAGCGAAGAGGCAGGGCCAGGAGCTGTGAATTGACCCCTGCAACCACAAATAGGCGATTACACTAAAATCCTCACATCAACATAATCATTCTAATTCACTCACACACACACACACACACACACACACACACACACACACACACACAAACAAACAAACAAACACACACACACACACACACACACACACACACACACACACACACACACTCACTCACGAATACACATACTAATACTCTTTCACACACCTGAACACACAAATTTTATAGACTGCAGAAGATAGCATATCCCTACAGGATAAAACAAAAATGAGATCACAAAAGGCAAGAAGTAGAAGCAAGTGACTCGAGGATGGCTGGTCTGAGAAGGAAGAATGAGGACAATGGATCAAGAGCACAATGGAACAAGAGAGGGAAAAAGTCTAAATGATATTTGCAGTTCAGTGGTTGAGAAGATCTCGACAGAGAGCAAGAAATTAGGTAATGAAAGACTTGATATCAGGTAATGAAAGACTGGATATCATATTGAGGGATTATGGTGGAAGTGAAGGTATTCAGATAGTAAGGAGTGGATTTGTCAGTAGGTGTCTATGAAAGACACAGTGAATCATAGAATTGATGAGGGGAAAAAGTTGAGTGGAGGACTGAGGAGTCTGTGGAGACAAGGAACGTTATCCATGGAAGTAAAGATGGGAATGTGTGAAAGTATAGTGGTGCCAACGCTCTTATATGGGTGCAAAACATGAGTGGTGAATGTTGTAACAAGGAGAAGGCTGGAGGCAGTTGAGATGTCGTGTCTGAGGGCAATGTGTGGTGTGATACCATTAATTTATAAACATTCAAAATTACATGAAAGTCACCATTTTTCCCAATATTTGGGCGTTCGGAAAATAAAACTGATTATTTCGTCCATTATTATGTTGTTTATAAATCAAGTACTGGAAACACCAAGAAGAAACTAGTTTTTCATATCAGTGTGTTGTAAATTTCTCAGTGAATTTCTTCATTTTAAATACATATGAATTATTAATTCAATAAAAAAATCATTTTTTTTTCAGGAATTTTCTTTTCTTTGATATACCAAAAATGCTTAAAAGTCGATTCAACAGATTAAATATTTATCAGGCAGAATTTCAATGCAGTTTTATTGAATTGCTGATTAGTGGTTATAATTCCTAAAGAGGTCGAGGAGACCGGAGGAGATGCAGGAGTGTTGCTGTCTGGTGATCCAGTACCCAGGAGACCGGAGGAGATGCAGGAGTGTTGCTGTCTGGTGATCCAGTACCCAGGAGACCGAATGGGATGCAGGAGTGTGGCTGTTTGGTGATCCAGTACCCACGAGACCGAATGGGATGCAGGAGTGTGGCTGTTTGGTGATCCAGTACCCACGAGACCGAATGGGATGCAGGAGTGTGGCTGTTTGGTGATCCAGTACCCATGAGACCGAATGGGATGCAGGAGTGTGGCTGTTTGGTGATCCAGTACCCACAAGACCGAATGGGATGTAGGAGTGTGGCTGTTTGGTGATCCAGTACCCAGAAGACCGGAGGAGATGCAGGAGTGTGGCTGTTTGGTGATCCAGTACCCAGAAGACCGGAGGAGATGCAGGAGTGTGGCTGTTTGGTGATCCAGTACCCAGAAGACCGGAGGAGATGGAGGAGTGTTGCTGTTTGGTGATCCAGTACCCAGGAGACCGGAGGAGATGCAGGAGTGTTGCTGTCTGGTGATCCAGTACCCAGGAGACCGGAGGGAATGCAGGAATGTTGCTGTCTGGTGATCCAGTACCCACGAGACCGAATGGGATGCAGGAGTGTGGCTGTTTGGTGATCCAGTACCCACGAGACCGAATGGGATGCAGGAGTGTGGCTGTTTGGTGATCCAGTACCCAGAAGACCGGAGGAGATGCAGGAGTGTTGCTGTTTGGTGATCCAGTACCCAGGAGACCGGAGGAGATGCAGGAGTGTTGCTGTCTGGTGATCCAGTACCCAGGAGACCGGAGGAGATGCAGGAGTGTTGCTGTCTGGTGATCCAGTACCCAGGAGACCGGAGGGAATGCAGGAATGTTGCTGTCTGGTGATCCAGTACCCAGGAGACCGGAGGAGATGCAGGAGTGTTGCTGTCTGGTGATCCAGTACCCAGGAGACCGGAGGGAATGCAGGAATGTTGCTGTCTGGTGATCCAGTACCCAGGAGACCGGAGGAGATGCAGGAGTGTTGCTGTCTGGTGATCCAGTACCCAGGAGACCGGAGGGAATGCAGGAATGTTGCTGTCTGGTGATCCAGTACCCAGGAGACCGGAGGGAATGCAGGAATGTTGCTGTCTGGTGATCCAGTACCCAGGAGACCGGAGGGAATGCAAGAATGTTGCTGTCTGGTGATCCAGTACCCAGGAGACCGGAGGGAATGCAGGAATGTTGCTGTCTGGTGATCCAGTACCCAGGAGACCGGAGGGAATGCAGGAATGTTGCTGTCTGGTGATCCAGTACCCAGGAGACCTGAGGGAATGCAGGAATGTTGCTGTCTGGTGATCCAGTACCCAGGAGACCTGAGGGAATGCAGGAATGTTGCTGTCTGGTGATCCAGTACCCAGGAGACCGGAGGGAATGCAGGAATGTTGCTGTCTGGTGATCCAGTACCCAGGAGACCGGAGGGAATGCAGGAATGTTGCTGTCTGGTGATCCAGTACCCAGGAGACCTGAGGGAATGCAGGAATGTTGCTGTCTGGTGATCCAGTACTCAGAGGGAATAGCAACCTCCACATGCAGAACGGTAAAAATGTTTATATACCATCAGCGAAGGCTCATGTAGATTCCATCAGTAGGAGCTAAGCCACACTTTCCACCAGCGGAGACGAAGCTACACTCCGCAAACGAAGACTTAGCCATCTTCTTCGTTAGTGGAGGCTATGCCACGCTTTCCATCAACGAAGCCCAGCCATACTTTCTAACAATGAAGGCCAGCAATATTGTTTTTGTTTACTGTGGCATAATGGACTTTCGAGATACTGTCAAGGATGTCCTTGTGAGGATTCAGAGGGAGTGTGTGGTGCTGGTAGCTAAGAGATCAAAATTGTGAACATTTGGAACATTAATTCCAGGCACACGAAGATGGAGAGTTTAGTTATATAAAAAATGTTATTGCAATGTTTGTGTGGTGGATTGATCGGGAGATTGCTCACAGGGCAGAATTTTTTTTTAAACTATATTTAAGGATGGATTTGTTAATCAGTTACTTCTAATGCAAAAAATACAGCAATTAATACTACTACTACTACTACTACAATCACTACTGCACCTAATACTACTTCATTTGGCAGTGGTTTAGGTGTTTATAAAAAAAATTGACTCACGTGCCTAATTAAAGACTGCACGGCTTCAGTTAGTGTGTTTTTGGGTGATGGTTTGATTGTGGTCTGTGTGTCTAGAGCCTAAGTAATAACATGCACTGAGAGGGATATACTGTCGAGAAAGGTGCTCTAAAATTTGTAAGTGCTAAGAAAAGTGATATTCGAGGAACCAGAAGATATTGTGTGTGTCTGAGAGAAATTATTTGCCAGTGTTGAAAAAATATTGATAACAGTGTTATTTAAGTAAAAGAGATTGATAAATATTCTGCCATTTACCTTGGTTCTTTGTTTTTAATAATATAAGCTCAATTAGGTATAATTTTCTTCTGAAAGACAGAGGGAATTAGTGTTAAAGGCAGAAAATAATTAAGTGGGTGCAGTTAATCACCAGGGAGACAAACAGCTGTCAAACGCGAGGTTCAAGTGACCTTGAGGGTGAAAAACATTCTCGCATAAGATTGAGGCTCATTAACACTTTGCTGCAGTAGTTCGTTAATATTATCACTTGTAAGTGTCGCGATGCTTTCCTTTGTGTGAAAGGAAAAAATATAGAAAGCGATTTAAAAGTGACAGTGAATTCAATGGGAGACGAGATGAGAGTGAAGTCAGGAATACATCCTTTCTACGACTAAGTGATTGGGACTCAAATATTAAGGTTTCTATCATAAATAGTTCAGTCACAAAACTTTAGTTATACTTACATCAGTCACAAATATGATAACTTCAGTTGTACCTATTTGGGTCACAACTTCAGTCGAATTCTGGTTAGTCATAACTTCAATCGTGCATAATCTGGCAAAAAATACAACTTCATTAGTGCTTAGTTCGGTCACAGATATCGTCAGTTCAGCTGCGTCTTGTTCCATCACTACTGCTGTAAACCTCAGGGGTAATTATGATACCCGTAGCTGTTACAAATCCAGTGTTCTCTTGCCGTGGGCAAAACAGTAGGTACAGCAGTGATGCTGTACCTACTGTTTTGCCCAGTTCCTCACACCCTACTATCGTGCCCACTGCTGCACCCTATAGCTGGGACAGCTGCTAAGAATTGCCAATACTGTCCCATAACTTTTGCTTACTTTCCCTACTGCTGTACACTGTGTTGTTCCTGTTGCGGTAGGAACATCAGTTCCCACTGATGTTCCTACCTCTGTGCCTAATGCTGTTAACATTTCCACTACGGATTCCACTGTTGTGAGTGTTTCAAATTTTTTCTACTAGTGAGCCCCTATCTAAATACCCTTGTCTTTCTGACCCAGTCCCAGCTCGACCCGGGAACCTCATGGTTACCCACTAGCTTAGTCAGCCCCCCACTTCTTAGTGCCCACAGATCCTCTTACCTCAACATACCCGAATGCTTGCTCAAGGACCCAAACAAACATCTCACCCATGGGTGGCTTGTACCTCTAGCCCATGTGAGTTGGGGCTGGGAGCTATGGCTAATGACACGACTTCTGTAAACAGACCACACTTGGGAAATCTGTTGAAATTTAATGTTTATGAGATGCTTCGTAGCTCTAAAGAGAAAGATATAAAGGTGGAGGTATGGCTGAAATTCCTAGAAGTTATTCTGTTTAATATGCCTGATGACACAGAGAAAGTATCACTTGGACTGAGGACAAAAGTAGATAAAACAGACTTGATGTTTAGCCTTCCTAAATTTATGAATGTCAGGGATTGTACCAGCATCAGAGAAGCTGTCCTCTATAGGTTCTAAAATCTCGTGTCCGTAGAATATACCCATAGATACCTGGAACACCTTAAGTTAGGTGAGGTAAGTACCTAAAGGGATTTTGAATATCTCATATGATTAAGGGTAGATAGTGTTAATAGATCCCTGTCTGAATGAATGAGACACAAATGGCACTAACAATTAAAACCTTTTATGAAACAGAAGACTATGATAAGATAAGATAGTTAAACCACGAGAGAGAGCACTTCCTGTTATACAGCCACCACATGTGGCGCCAGCAAACAATAAGCAAACACATGTGCCTGCACACTGTAAGGAAAGACAAAATGTGAATCATACCACGATGAGAAGTCATCGTGGAGCCAATGACTGTTGACTGTGTAGAGGGGGACGGACCATATTAGGAGCAATTGTCCTAAATTCTTTAATAATGAAGGGAAAAATGCAAGATTAGAAAACATAACTCTGATAACCTTGTTATTGAAACTGAAAAGTATGTAACTAAGGTAACGGTGAATGGAGAATCTGATGCGTTTATTGATTCCCGAAGACAGATTTTAATAATTTGGCAGAATATGTGTAATAATTGAAACTAAAGCTAGATAATTAAAGCCATAACACGAATTTCAGCAAAGAATGGTCAGGAATTTTCTATTAAGAGATAAATCATTCAACACTGTGATACGGAAGAAAGTAGTAATCAGGTTCATACCTGATTACCAGTGGCTGGAGCAAGTTTTCCAGGAGACGTACACTTGGGTATGAATTTTTTTTCTCAGGAGGTTCTCATTCCTCTAGTCATACGGCAAAAGAAAGGGAGATCAGTCCGCATAGATTGGATGGGGTATACTTTCAAGTATGCTTTTTTAGACCATCTCTCACTAATAGCCTCTTTAAATAGAAATAATTAGATGTATAAAGCCTCATCAAAGTAACTTTTTGAAACGCAACTGCCTAAAATAACCACAGTCGTAAACGCTGCAGTTCATATACTTAGAGTAAAATAAGCTCATTAGAAGCCTTAAAACTGATTAAACCTTCAGTTGAAAGCAAGGTAAAACCAGCATCCTCCTTGTAGCTGCACAGCTGGACTGCTCAGCATCTTATCACTTAGCCCAGGATTCTGAGAAAAGAACAATCTGTCTCCCAGTCATTATCTTGCTAAATCTTTAAAATTCAGAAATAAAGATCAAGTAACATCAGCTAAAGTCGCCTAATCGTAATGACACGAATGCAAACAAATCATACCATTGGTGGGGATCGAACTCGTGGTGTGGTTTAACATCAGCTAAATTTATCTGGAAGGTTTTAATTTTTAATATGAATAATTTGAGATAACTACCACTAGTACTCAGTGTGATGTACTTGATGCTAGAGTCCCAAGTATGCAAGTGGAATCTGCTGCTCCTTCCCAGGATGCAAGTTTGAGAGTTAAGAGGATTAATGGTTTATACCTAAACCATTAAAGGAATTTTCCCTGGCTGTCTCCAATTGAAGGCGATGCAGGTTTCTTGAAAAATAAAAAGGCACAATACCGTGACTGGAAGAATACACAAATAACTCGTTGTTATTCTCTCTGTTTGTCTTGGTCAATTAATTAGTGGATGGTTAATGGTCCAAGTCAGACCGAAATGCAGCCATAACTTTTAAACTCCTATTTGAGAGTTGTTTGTGTAAATTAATGCAGGAAGCCTTTAATATTCATGAAACACTTTACTAAAGAAAAATGTAATTGAGCTCGGGTTATTTCCATGACATTCGCCTGTTGTGTTTATAAAGAAATCGGAGATTTTGTATTGAATCTGTGGAGTTTACAGCAAATAAAATGAACTAATATTAGCCGGAATCCTAGATTCATGTGATAAACCTTTTTTTCCACACTAGATATGAAAACCAGCTTAGTGGTAAACCATCTTGCAGATAAACATAGGGTAAACATTACATTTTAAGATGGTGTCAGAATGCATCTATTTCAAAATGGCCTGAGCACTGAGGACTGCATCATGATGTTATCAGAGTTAAAAATTTCATCTTTAGTCTCGTATCTTGTATGTAATCACTACCATTTTTAGATGATATAGTGATCTACTAGAGGAACTTGGTCGACCACGCTGGCAACCTCGTAGAAACATTACTGATGAAGTAAATTTTAAACTAAAAAAAATTTTATACTGGCGGTCAGTAGTCTCGAATTCCTAAGTTCTCAAGTGAGCCCTGAGGATGCAGATTAAGTCACATGTGCAACAGTTGGGTATCTTTATTGATGAAATTTTTCACCTAAAACAGTCAAAAACAGTCAGAAGCCGATGTATTTGACTGAAGAAGCCTACTGTGTAGGTGAAACATATCAGTAAAGATAACTAACTGTTCCACACATATCGTAATCTTAGACTTGTCGAAGATTATGATACGTGCAAGATTGTGATACGTGCCTTGCACGTATCACAATCTTTCCCATTTTACTGTAGGAGGCTGCCTGATGCAAAATAAGTACTCTCGATAAGCGGCTAAGAAAGCGTGTGATACTGTCAATCTAATGTATTTCTGCCCGGTTTTAAAAATTAAGCAAGTCATAGTGTAGTGTTACAAACTGTATATATAGGAAGAAACTCGTTCGGTCCTGTAACCAATAAATCCTAGTGTCCTCAGAAATTCATTTAAGATCGTCAGCCATACATGACTTTTCAGAACTTATTACAAGAGAATGAGATATGTTTTATTTCCATGGTATTAAGACTTTTATGATTTCAGTATGTAAAGTTTTGTGGAAATGGCCAGAGAAGAAATGAGTTTTCCTGATGTCAATGGAGAATTAAAGGTTTTCCGGAAATTAAAGAGCTGCTGTCGACTACTACGTTGCAGAAGCTTTCCTTGATAGATTTGTAACTTCTAAAGGAATTAGAAGCAGAAAAGGGTTCAGAATTGTGGAGAAAATTTATCCAGAAGGGGGGGGGTATCAGCCCCTTTCAGAACCTTTAAGCCTGTTGGCTAATCTTTTTAACATATCACTATAAACTGGCATAGTGCCTGATAAGTGGAAAATGGCAAATGTAATGCCTATTTACAAGGCAGGTGACAGGTCCTCGGCTTCGAACTGTAGACCAATAAGCCTTACCTCCATAGTGGGAAAAATTATGGAATCAATAATTGCCGAAGCAATTCGTAGCCATCTTGATAGGCACAGATGGATTAATGAATCTCAACACGGTTTTGCAAAGGGGCGTTCCTGTCTTACGAATTTACTAACTTTTTTCACAAAGGTATTTGAGGTAGATCATGGTAATGAATATGATATTGTGTATATGGACTTCAGTAAGGCTTTCGATAGAGTTCCACACCAGAGGCTATTGAGGAAACTTAAGGCACACGGAATAGGAGGAGAAATTCTTTCCTGGGAAGAGGCATGGCTGACAAATAGGCAGCAGAGAGTTTGCATAAATGGGGAGAAATCAGAATGGGGGCACGTCGCAAACGGTGTTCCTCAGGGGTCAGTGTTGGGCCCGTTGTTGTTCACAATTTACATAAACGATATAGATGAGGGAATAAATAGCGACATAAGCAAATTTGCTGATGACACCAAAATAGGCCGTCCAATTCATTCTAATGAGGACACTAGAGCACTCCAGGATGATTTGAATAGACTGATGCAATGGTCGGAGAAGTGGCAGATGCAATTTAATATTGACAAATGCAATGTTCTAAATGTTGGACAGGTAAATAACCATGTCACATATAAACTAAATAATGTAGATCTTAATACTACTGCTTGCAAAAAGGATTTAGGAGTTATGGTTAGCAGTAATCTGAAACCAAGACTACAGTGCATTAGTGTTCGCAATAAAGCTAACAGAATTCTTGGCTTCATATCTAGAAGTATAAATAATAGAAGTCCTCAGGTTGTTCTTCAACTCTATATATCCTTGGTTAGGCCTCATTTACACTATGCTGCTTTCTGGTCACCGTATTACAGAATGGATATAAATGCTCTGGAAAACGTATAGAGGAGGATGACAAAGATGATCCCATGTATCAGAAGTCTTCCCTATGAGGATAGACTGAGGGCCCTGAATCTGCACTCTCTCGAAAGGCGTGAAATTAAGGTTGATATGATCGAGGTGCATAAATGGAAAACAGTAATAAATAAAGGGGATGTAAATAGCGTGCTGAAAATTTCCAGCCAAGACAGGACTCGCAGCAATGGTTTCAAGTTGGAAAAATTCAGGCTCAGGAAGGATATAGGAAAGCATTGGTTTGGTAATAGAGTTGTGGATGAGTGGAATAAACTCCCGAGTACAGTTATTCAGGCTAAAACGTTGCGTAGTTTTAAAAATAGGTTAGATAAATGCATGAGTGGGTGTGGGTGGGTGTGAGTTGGACCTGACTAGCTTGTGCTGCTGGGTCTGGCGCAGTGCTCCTTCCTTGAGTGGAGGTAACCAGACTGGGTGGGTCATTGGGCCAATCCGGGGGGGGGGTCATTGGGTTAATCCTGGGGGGGGACATGGACCTGCTCTGCATGGGTCAGTAGGCCTGTTGCAGTGTTTCTTCTTTCTTATGTTCTTATGTTGAGGAACTCAGCCCTCCAGAGGGGCTGATAGCGTCTAGCTTCCAGGTCAACACTTTAATTTGGAACACGTGTCCGTACCCGGGTACTCCAGTAAGTCACGTCATGGCTGACCAGTATCGCAATCACGTGTGGTTTAATGAGAGACAATTAATCTCTTACCTTGGCAGGACAATTAAGGAAAATCCTGCACCCACTTAATTACCATGTTAAAGATAGCATGAATTGTTATCTATGCCCAGACAGCAAAACTCAAGCATTCTGCACTGCTTCATGGTGGAAGTTTGGCAAGCAAAGGAAATATGCGTGATCGACGCTTCTTTTGTGTTGGAGGAAACGCTGATGGCACGCCAGGCCAATGGAGGGCGCCTCGGGTTACATTGCTTTAAATCCTGCAAGGGGAAACATTAAGGCTGGGATAACGAACAAAGAACGCTGATTCACACGTTTTTCTGTATAAAGACAATCCACATTTGCCGTATATTAAAGACAAGTGTGCGCAGCTTTCTGTAGTGATATTACTGTGAATTTATAACGAATGAAAGACAAAGCAGTGTCGTATACTGAGTGTATTGAGAACTATCTTCATAGACTAGTGCACCGAGACACTATTCTTCAATCACGACATCGGATATCCGGGTTATTCTTAAGGGTTCGATACACAAACCCAGGTAAGTCTACTTTGACGTATTGTAGTACAATTGACTGCGAAGTTGAGCACTAATGCACGATCTGGGTAGATTACCATAAACCCAGTAACCAGCGGGCTTTTGAGCCCAACACAAGTGAGTATAATTGCAGTTCATGAATCCATCACTGTTCATCTATTGTTCCTTTTACATGGCACGATTGCCACTTCTCATCAGACTTGTTGAAGAAAGCAGTTATCAGAGCTCTGACGAGGATCATCAGAGGTCCTGGCTAAAATGAAAACTCTCTAGCTCACTGCTGCCTTGCCGTCAGAAAAATTAGAGTATGCAATCTGGGAAATTTTAACAGTGAAGTGAAACCACTTAAGTCGAGAGAAGGGATAGTGGTACTTTATAATTATAAGTCATCCCCGTAACCACATAAGTCTTTGTCCATGCAGAAATTTCTTAACTGGACTGTAAAGGCCAGTAAACGTTAGGATAAGAGATTTCTTGGAAGATCAGAGATACTTTTGTACATAAAAGAAAACTACATATCTGGCCTGAGGATTATTTAGTTAAACCGATGTGAGGAGAGAAAGGCCTGTAGTTGTTCTGTTGCTTGAGAAAGCAGATGTCGTAGCTCAACATACACATGTGGAGATGAGAGCTATGTCAATGACCCATATAAAAATGTATATAATGGGTAATTTTTGTTGAAGGGGAGGAGTGCTATGGGTCATGAAGATCCCTGGAAAAGAGGATAACCACTCAGGTCTCACCCCGTCAGGTCAACTCGGTACTCTGAAGACCGATTAACTTATATACCCAAGTTTTGTAGGACAAAAGTTCTGCCTATTATTTAACCGCAGGAGATGCAGATATGTGTCCAAGACCAACCTAGAGAACCCTGGGAATTTCTTCTTCTTGGGGAAATAAAGAAGCATAACTGATAAGGAGAGGGAAATGTGGATTTTAGGAGAGGGATAGTAGACCTATGCGTTAGAAGCGAGAGCCAAGAACCTAGCTCTCGTCTATCACCCCCTCTCTTGGGCTGTACCTCCTAGAAGCGGCGAGTCGGGAAAAACTGCTGGAAGGATAGTGGGTGGGTGAGGCAGGAGTGGATGAAGGAGACCTTGATGCTTGTGGAGATAGGGATAGTGACGAAATGCTTCATGGTAAGGTGTGGTGTTCTGGATTGTGGATTATGCGGCTTTGAAAGGAAGGGACCCGTATAAACATTCCTAGATGCCAACAAAATCCATTCAATGTGACGTGGCTAATCATACACAAAATATAAAAGTAGACCAAAGAAAGCACCCTAAATTAAATTGTAAAATATAACTTTAAGTCTGTGTCTTGCATTACAAATAATATTAAAAAAAGTAACTGAATAATGAAACTGTAATAGGAGTGCAGTTAGAAACTTGTGTAGATCTATCATTCGCTATGATAACCTGAACATACATAAGTACGTTCATGAAGTAAATTGCAATGTGAACATCCTGACTGAAGCTGTAGTAGCCGGGCTTAGTATTGTTTACAAGTACTTCTGGCGGATACATAATGATCAAACTAAATGCAAAGTATGTGGTCTGTCCTATGGCCGCTATCTTGAATGCTGTGCGTTTTAATTGTTCACTTATTAGTGCATATATAGAGAGGCAACATAATAACATATGTGACATATCAAGTTATTAAAAATATGATACCACACACATTTACCAAATTTCCTGAATTTTCTGGCATCAGATAAGTCAACAATAAAAATAAATCCAGAGGAACTCCCGTTAACCTTTCTCGGGCCTGGTTTCTAAGCCTTTTAGGTATCCATATGCTCTTGCACTACCATCCACAAAGTGGATATGGGGTGCACAATAAACTAGCAGAATCAGCTGCAAATTCTAATCAAAATTTGGGAGTTGCTGTGGATAGCTAGTAGGAGCTGTATACAGATCTGGAAGTGATACTAGTAAACAACACTAACAACTTATGTCTTCCTCTAAATTCCTGCCGTCTTTACTTTACCTATGTAATATAGAGAACTAACCAGTCATTCACCAGCCCCAATTATTGCTCGTTAAACCCTAACCTCAAGTGATGGCTGAGGAAGTGAGAAAACGACTTTAAAATAATGGGGAACTTTCATTTCCCGGTATTGAACACTTGGGAATGAAAGTTCTGTATATACAGAAAAATCCATATTTTTAAATCCCTAACTGGCCCAATTATTCGTTATTATGTTGGGAATCTCAGTTTCGAGACCATAAGACAACTTCGACTTGAAGATTTCCCAAGAGAAGAGGAGGAGGGTGAAATTTATTGGAGAGTACGCTACTCAGTGTCTCTTTGTAGGAAGACACTGAGCGTAGAACCTGTAACTTTCAAAAGTGTACCTGGAGAGGGTTCCAAGGGTCAACTCCTCCGCGGCCCGGTCTGTGACCAGGCCTTAACAGGACTTAACGAGAAATGAAGTTACCTATAAGTTTATATTTCTATATTTTTATTTTGTTTCAGGAAGGTATTTCTCTTATTCTCTTTAATATTTTACAAAATATACCCTCTTTGGAAACTGAAATATTAAGTTGTATTAATATTTGTGTTATATATATATATATATATATATATATATATATATATATATATATATATATATATATATATATATAACACATTAATATTGCTTAACATTAATAATATAGATTGATTTCCGCAGATTTATGGGAAATTATTTTGCTTATTCGGCAGAAAACGCCCTTGCCGAATATGCCAAACCAGAGACGTTTGTGTATGTCATCTCATTAATCTTAAGACAGTTACTGTTAGTAGGGGCTGAGGGGCAGGGGGGGGGGACTTCTCTGAATGTTCTCCGAAAAAAAACCATACCACGGGCGGGATTTGTTTGCAATCGTGTCATTATAATTTCGTGAGTCATGTTCTCCGAAAATTTTGTCAGCAGGGAAATGAAACCAGGAGAGAGAAAAATTAATTTCCATGGGTAGGCTATTGAATTAGTACAGCAGCCGCGTTACATAATATCAGGCTTTCCCGATCATTATATGTGTAAATGGCAACGAATATTAATAGCTGATAAAATCTAGTGATTATACATAGGAAATTTGCGTACTCAGGATGGAGAGTGTGATTTGAGAGGTACTCCAGCAAACGGGCTTAATGTTATTATCTGTATGTGTCAGTTTTTATGTATTGGATTATGATAGATGATGAGTGGTGCAGAGTGAGCATCGCAATGTATTACAGGAAGACATTTCTCCGAGTGGTGAGCGCCAAAAAATTAAAGTGAAAAGAGGAAGAACTAACCTGTTATTATTTATTAATTGTATTATCATCTTGTGGTAATCAATGTTGTCATACAATAGTGTTATATGGGATATTGTGGATCAGAGGTGAATCACAACATGGCGAATTGTTACACAGCTAATGGTATTCTACCACTAATACTGATACTACTGCTGCTACGACTACTACTGTGACTAATATATATATATATATATATATATATATATATATATATATATATATATATATATATATATATATATATATATATATATATATATATATATATATATATAAACAATCGCAAACAGGCGATCATAATAATGCAGAACAAGCCACATGGGATGGCAATCTTCAGCTCTAGAACTTGAGCACTCTCGTGCGTCGTCATGAGCTTTGCAATATTACAAACAGAAACAGATACGAGGGGAAATTCTCTGAGGCAAGACAGAAATTATCATTTGTAACCTTTGTCACAGAGTGAGGGCCCCACCGACCCAAAAACCTACATCCCTTCCTCTCACAGTCTTCTGGGGTCAGAGGAGGAGGGTACCTCAGAGGTTTACAAAACAAGCTACAGAATATTAAGGAAACCCAGTAGTCAGCCCAAAACTGCATCTAATCAATATCATCTAATCTATTACTGTATAGAATCAATTGATCTAAGTTGTTATTGCATCCCCAACCTCAAGCTATATGTAACGTTGCATTATTATTCGAATCAGATTTAACTAGTTGTCAACCTATACTAATTATTATACGTCAAAAAGTGTCAGCAGAAGAAATCTCTATATATTTACTTACTACCAGGATATTTACCTATCATCCGCCGTGACAGTTGCACTGTTTCATGACACGAGAATCCCGCATGCGATAAGTCACTTTACCCAACTTCACTAGGCTATCCTAAGAAACTCACACACAAGATATTATACAACAATCGTGATCAATCGATACAAGATGCAAAACAACCGTGGTTGTAATCACATAAACTTGTGTAACTGTACTCGCATGCAGGGACTAAGCAGACTTACCAACAGTATGGAATTTCCCTTAAATGACAACCGAACGTGGGTCGCAATCTCTGGCTGGCGAAGCGTGTGGAACAGTCCATCATAGTTTACCCTCAAAACGAAACTGGAGTAATTGAGCGTTAATATGAGCACTGTCTTCCTTACACCCACTTAAGGGAACGTAAAGCCTCCCGGTGTTTTCTGTGTACTGTGGCCCAGTTGTGGAGGATTCCTGACGGGCAAAAAGTCAAGGAAAGGTGCGGAGAAAGCTTGTCTAACGACACCAACTCCTCACGAGGATCCATTACATAATGATCATTCCGGTGATTTTGTATAGCATCTTTGTTTAAAATTTTGCTCAGTTGATTCTACTAAATAACTGTCGAGTTTGTACATTCCATCACTTGAATTATATAAGGCATTTCTATCATGTTTTATGAGAGAGGATTCAGTTATGTTCCTTTCCATAACGGAACTGTTGGGTACAGTGACCATCTGCCAACCCTGGCAGATGAGTGCAAGCACTAATGTGATTAAAGACTGCATTTGACTCCTCATCCATCCTTACCAAGTACTGATGTTGGGCTAATCTGATTTCAAGTGATTTACCAGTCAGCCCGGCGTATGAAAGACAGTGTGCATGGGACCTTGTAAACACCACCATCAATGTTGGGTCATGTATTCTTAATCAACTTCTGCTTCGCTGTTCTGATGCTCTTGAAGACCATATTTATATTGATTTTTTTCTAAATGCATCACAAAGGCTGGTCATATTCATATTTTAAAGCATAAGCACTATATTTTTTCTTGAAGGTTCTTCCCTTGGCTCAGTCCTGTAGTAAGTATTCATGGCTGCCAATAACGCCTTCTCAACAAAATCCCTGGATATATCAGTTTAGTGGGTTTGTTGATTATCTTGTTAATTTCATTATCCAGATAATACGGGTTACAAATACGTAAAGCTCTGAAAAATATTGTAAGGAAAACACTTCTTTTAACCCTAGATTAATGAATGGAATAATTTTGAATGTATGACGACGCATTATTTGACTTCCCGTACACTATAAATTTAAATTTCATGTCAACACGATGAACTGGAACATCTAGGAAAGTCAGTTTGTTATTTACTCCGTGCTCTGTTGTAAACTTAGTTGAGGGTACTAACTCATTGCGTCTAGGAAGGAACTCATTAATATTATAATCTCTAAGCCACAGAGAGCATCGTCTACGTATCTGAACCACTGGGCTTTACTAGGGAGAATTTCTTCAATGATTCTAAACTCATAGAATTCCTTATACAAGTTACTGAGCAATGGCATAATCGGATTTCCAATGGCCATGCCTTGTTTTTGAGGGTATTATTTACTTTCAAATGCAAACTTGCAGTCCGTCACGCAAAGCTTAATAAGTTCAATAATTATGTTACTGGGGGAGTGAATGGAGAAGTTTTCTACTTCCTCTTCTAGATACATAAGTAAATCAGGGACAGGGACTCTAGTAAACAGTGTTGCGAAATCAAAACTCACAAGAGTAAAGTATTATGATAATTCAGTTTCTGGAGGTTCTCTGTAAGGTCAACATCATTTTTATTATGAACATTCGAAATCTTTTCGACCAGGGAGGTTAACAGTTTAACTAACCATTTGGATAGGTTGTATGCAGCCGAGCCTATTGAACTTATAAGAGGACTAGCTGGATTCCCTAGTTTATGGGTTTAATCCATAAATATACGAGTTGTTGACCTAGCTGACAGACATTTAATTGATTCATCATTCCCCTTCAATAACGTTTTAAGTCGTTTATTGAAGTGAGAGTTGACCTGTTCGAGGGGGTTCTTAGAGGTGCGTACACTTCATTATCCCTTAGTAAATTGTTCATCTTATCCGAATATTCATCTTCATCTAAAATGACAGAGGAATCAGATTTATCGCTTTTCGAGGGACGCAAAGTCTGATCGTTATAAGATCCTTGTATACTTTGATAAAAAGTAAAGGGCAGTTGGGAAGCACAGGTGGGAGTAAGGTACCATACACATATCAGGCCAACATGTTTATCCAACAGAGTAAACGACTTAGCTAGATCTATATAATTAACATAACTAGTTGTGGGAGCGAAGCTTAATCCAAACTCTAAAGTCTGTTAGACAAATTAATAACAAAATCCGGGTTCGCATGTGTGGTCCAGCGATATGGAGACTTCCATATATATATATATATATATATATATATATATATATATATATATATATATATATATATATGTCGTGCCGATTATGTAAAACTGATCAATTAGCAAGAACTCATTTAAAATTAAGTCCTTTCTAAAATTTTCTCTTATACGTTTAAAGATATATTTTTTTCATTAATGTTAATGTAAAAATTTATAATTTTACATCAAAAGAATCTTAGAAAACTTACATAACTTTATTATAACAAGAACAATTTATTTTAGCCTAACCCAACTAAATATATTTTAGATTTGTTTACAATAATTTAATATTAAACAAACACAGTGAAATATATTTTTTTCGTTAGGTTCAGAATGATTTTGGCGAAATTATTGCATACACAAATTTTCGCTTGTCTTATATGGCAAGATGAGCGTTGCTATTTAAGCCAAGATCGCAAGTTCTGCTTATTCGGCACGACATTTATATATATATATATATATATATATATATATATATATATATATATATATATATATATATATATATGCATGCTTAGACACTGCATACAAGTACGATTACACAAGTTTATGGGACTACAGCTGTGGTTGTTTTACATCTTGTATCGCTTGTAATGGCGTATACGTAAGTTCCTTAGTATAGCCGAGTGATGTCGGGTAGAGTGAGTTATCGCCTCTGGGGTAATATTGTTATCAAACAGTGCAATTTGCTTGGGGGAGGATAGGTAAATATGTTCAAACATTCTCTGTATAATAGTATAAGTTGATAACTAGTTAATTTGACTCGTATAATAATGCAGTGTTACATATAACTTGAGGTCGGGATGTATTAACCACTTAGGTATAATGATTCCGTATGATAATTGATCAGTTGATATCGATTAGATGCTTTTCCTTAATATTACGTAACTTGCTTTCCTTAAACCTCAATGGTACAACACATCCCCTTACCTCGGAAAGGTATGAGGGGACGGGAGGTAGGTGCTGGGTTCAGTGGTGGCCCTCACTCTGCGACATAAGAACATAAGAAAGAAGGAACACTGCAACAGGCCTACTGACCCATGCGGAGCAGGTCCATGTCCCCTCCCCCCGGATTATCCCAATGACCCACCCAGTCTGGTCACCTCCACTCAAGGATGGAGCACGGCACCAGACCCAGCAGCACAAGCTAGGCAGGTCCAACTCACACCCACTCATGTATTAAACTACACAACGTTTTAGCCTGAATAACTGTACTCGGGAGTTTGTTCCACTCATCCACAACTCTATTACCAAACCAGTGCTTTCCTATATCCTTCCTGAATCTGAATTTTTCCAACTTGAAACCATTGCTGCGAGTCCTGTCTTGGTTGGAAATTTTCAGCACTTGGGTTACCACTGATACCCTCTGCCTTGCCCCGGAGAATTTTCTCTGCTATCTGTTGCTGTCTTGCAACATTGCATAGCTCCTGGCGACGCACGAGTCTGCGAAAGATCTAGAAGTAAAAATTTCCATCCCAATGTGGCTTCCGCGCGCGCGCGCACACACACACACACACACACACACACACACAAGAAGGCCTTCGACACAGTTCCTCACAAGAGATTAGTGCAGAAGCTAGAGGATCAGGCACGTATAACAGGAAGAACACTGCAATAGATCAGAGAATACCTGACAGGGAAGCAACAGCGAGTCATGGGACGAGATGAGGTATCACAGTGGGCACCTGTGACGAGCGGGGTTCCACAGGTATACGTGAATGACATGGCGTAAAGGATAGACTCAGAAGTGTCCCTGTTGGGAGATGATGTAAAGTTAATGAGAAGAATTAAATCAGATGAGGTTCAGGCAGAACTACATAGAGACCTGGACAGGCTTCACACGAGGCCCAGCAACTGGCTGCTCTAATTTAATCGAGCCAAATGCAAAGCCATGAAGATAGGGGAAGGGCAAAGAAGACCGCAGACAGAGTATAAGCTAAGTGGCCAAAACTGCAAACCTCACTCAAGGAGAAAGATCTTGGGGTGACTATAAAACCGAACATGTCTCCGGAAGCACACATTAACCAGATTACTGCTGCAGCATATGGGCTCCTGGAAAACCTGAAAATAGCGTTCCGATACCTCAGTAAGGAATCGTTCAGGACACTGTATACCGTGTACTTCAGGCCCATACTGGAGGATGCAGCACCAGCTTGGAACCCACACCTGGTAAAGCACTTCAAGAAATTAGAGAAAGTGCAAAAGTTTCCAACAAGGCTACTTCCAGAGCTATGGGGAATGTCCTACGACGGAAGGTTAAGGGAAATAGGCCTGACGACACTAGATGACAAGAGGGTTAGGGGAGACATGATAACGACCTACAAAATATTGCTAGGAATAGATAAGGCGGACAGAGACAGGATGTTCCAGAGAAGGGACACATAACAATGGGTCACAATTAGAAACTGAAGACTCAGATGAGTCAAAGGGATGTTAGGAAGTATTTCTTCAGTCACAGAGTTGTCAGGAAGTGGAATAGTCTGGAAAATGAGGTAGTGGAGGCAGGAACCATACTTAGCTTTAAGATGAGGTATGATAAAGCTCATGGAGCAGGGAGAGAGAGGACCTAGTAGCGATCATTGATGAGGCGGGGCCAGGAGCAGCTGAGTCTCGACCCCTGCAGAAACAAATAGGTGAGGAGGCACGCACATGCACGCACGCACGCACGCACACACACACACACACACACAAGGTGTGTGTGTATGTGTGACAAGGGGTCACAACTGGAAGCTGAAGACTCAGACGAGTCACAGGGACGTTAGGAAGTATTTCTTCAGTCATAGAGTTGTCAGCAAGTGGAATAGCCTAGCAAGTGAAGTAGTGGAGGCAGGAACCATACATAGTTTTAAGAAGAGGTATGACAAAGCTCAGGAAGCAGAGAGAGAGAGGACCCAGTAGCGATCAGTGAAGAGGCGGGGCCAGGAGCGGAGTCTCGACCCCTGCAACCACAATTAGGTGAGTACATACACACACACACACACACACACTATATATATATATATATATATATATATATATATATATATATATATATATATATATATGTATATATATATATATATATATATATATATATATATATATATATATATATATATATATATATATATATTATATATATATATATATATATATATATATATATACATTATGAAAAAAACATGTAAGTAAATAATCGAAAGGAAATACGTTCACCTTTTATATTTTGGCATAAAACTAAACATTTTTCAATAAGTTTTAATTTCTACACCAGAAAACTCTCTGTTGAAATTCTGCAGGAAAGCTGCCAGTAATCCTAATGCCATAATTACTGTCGTTTTTTTTTTTACCTTGCAAATTACAGTGAAATGAGTATAAATGTTACACAGGAAAGCACCTTCTTTCTTGAATATATGTTTAAAATATTACATTCATGTGCTTCTGAGACAGCTCTGGCATCTGTTGTTATTTATACCAGACTTCTGCTGCAACTCCTTCTATAACTACTCTTAGTATTTTACGTGGAATAATGAAGTAACAACAGCTACTACTACTACTACTACTACCACTACTACTTCTACTACTACTACTACTACTACTACTACTATTTCTAGAACTACTAATATTACCACTACCACACTACTACAACAACTACTGTTGCTATTGCTAGTAATACGACCACTGCATCTAGTATTGCTCCTGTTTCTACTATTACTGCAGGTACTACTACTACTACTAATAATAATAATAGTACCATTCCTCTTACTAATACAAATAATAATAATAATATAATTGAATGATAACACTAAAATGGCAATATAATTAGTAATATTTCACAATGGTATAATTTAATATTCGTACTAATGACAGTAATGTTATTACAAGGGATATAAATAAGATCAAATATATTGGAAATGACTATCAAAATTATATGTGAAATAATTACATTTATAATATTACATTAATAGCAAGAGATAGAGAATTTTTGGATCATTGATAAAACACTTGTGTTGTAGAGCAAACTTTAAACTCAAGCAACTTAGGGTTGTGTGTGTTTAATCAGCTGATACATACCGCGAAATGTTGTCGTAATAAGAGAGTTTGTTGCAACTTGCTCATTTCCTTTACAGAGTTAGATTAAATGTAATAGTGATTACATTCAAAGTGTGTCAATGACTTGTGATGAAAATTAGCAAAATAGGAGAAACAAGTGGAAGAAAATTTATAGTGATGCAGCCGACTTCTTTATACGTAGTGAGTCAAGTGTGTACCAGCAACAGCGGGTGTGTCTTAAACGGGTGTACGATCCATTGTATGTGCTGGTCACGTAGGGTGCCTGAAAAAGGGTTTAAGCCTCAGTGTGTCGTAGTTGCACTGGAGTAGTTCTTGAGAACAATTATGTGTAGAGGAGACTAGTGCAACTCCTCCATGACTCCTAGAAAGGACGTGTTGCTCACATAAATTCGTTGACTCTCCTTCCACGTCGACCGCTACTTGCATTTTATCTTCAGTCTTCTGCTTGTCAGTCTCATTAACTGATGGACTACGTCTGTTCTACGATGCTGCTCACAACGGCTCTCGTGTCACTTTCTCTTTTCCTTACTGCTGTTCCTGCTGCTCTGATCAACTGTTCAACTGCGTCAGTTTTATAATGGTACTGATGGCGGTGCGTGTGCCAACTCTCTCCCTCTCTCTCACAGTCCGTTTCTAAATATTTCCCTAAGCAATTATTCTCTCTGCTCTGATTAACTGTTCAACCACGTCAGGGCTATGATGCTGCAGACGACGACGCTGTAGGCGGGGTACGTAGTTACTCCTGCGAAGATAAAAAAACTGTTATACCTCAATGTGTGTGTTAATTTCACACACACACACACACACACACACACACACACACACACACACACACATTATATATATATATATATATATATATATATATATATATATATATATATACATATATATATACATATATATATACATATATATAATATGTCGTGCCGAATATGTAAAACTGGTCAATTAGCAAGAAATCATTTAAAATTAAGTCCTTTCTAAAATTTTCTCTTATACGTTTAAAGATATATCTTTTTTCATTAATGTTGATGTAAAAATTTATAATTTTGCACCAAAAGGAACTTAGAAAACTTACCTAACCTTATTATAACAAGAAAAATTTATTTTAGCCTAACCCAACTAAATATATTTTAGATTTGTTTATAATAATTTAATACTAAACAAACACAGTGAAATATATTTTTTTCGTTAGGTTCAGAATGATTTAGGCGAAATTATTGCATACACAAATTTTCATTTGTCCTATATGGCAAGATGAGCGTTGCTATTTAAGCCAAGATCGCAAGTTCTGCCTATTCGGCACGACATATATATATATATATATATATATATATATATATATATATATATATATATATATATATATACATTTAATGCTCTTTGATGAAGGATGAGGGAATCAGACCCATTACTGTTGGTAACACTCTCCGCCGTCTCGTTGCCAAAGCAGCAGTAAGAAACATTCGCCTAGAAGCCGCCAATGTACTCCAGCCGCACCAACTGGGCTTTGGAGTCTCTCAGGATAGTGAAGCTGCAGCTCACGCAGCAAGGGTTTTAAGTTAGGGACCTACCAGAAGACAGGGGCGTAGTCAAGCTTGAGTTTTGAAATGCCTTTAATATGGTGAAAAGAAATATGATCTTGCCATCTGTTACGGATAAGTTCCCACTCTTTTTCCCTTCATTTGAGCTGGCTACAGCAAATACTCAGATCTTTTGTTTGGCGAACATGAAATTTTCTTATCAGAGGGTGTTCAGCATGGTAACGCACTCGCCCCATTTCTCTTCTGCTTGGTAGTAAGGGAACACCTTCCATCTTGCACAGCGAGCTCAATATCTAATACCTGGATGATGGCACTATGGCAGGAACAGAAGATTGCTTGCTACAGGACTTACAACTGGTTAAGACACTGGGAGAAGCCTTAGGACTCGTCTTCAACCCCTCCAAGCGTGAAATCATCACAACGAACCAGGAAATAATCACTGTTATGTGAACAGTCCTTCCTGAAGCCTCTATTACCACACCATCCAAGAGAATCCTCTTGGAAGAATCACGCAACCAGCAGGGCTAGGTGTTGTACCGTGATCCAAGGACGTAGGATGGTGTGGGTGCTTCAGAGCTAATTTCATTCTACTCCCAATTTGGTGTACTAGCCTCTACAACACCTAGCTCCGCTGGGTGCGTGATTCTTGTAGGATTGTATGGTCCCGTGAGTTAGAGCGTCGTGGAATTTTCGCTCACCATGAGGCGGGCTAAACCAACACGGGTTCGATCCCCCGGATAGTAGCAGTGTTGTTATTGATTAAATAAAACTCGTTCGTGGTTGCAATACTCTCTCTCTCTCTCTCTCTCTCTCTCTCTCTCTCTCTCTCTCTCTCTCTCTCTCTCTCTCTCTCTCTCCCTCTCCCTCTCCCTCTCCCTCTCCCTCTCCCTCTCTCTCTCTCTCTCTCTCTCTCTGTCTCTCTATCTATATATATATATATATATATATATATATATATATAATGTTGTGCCGAATATGTAAAACTGGTCAATTAGCAAGAATTCATTTAAAATTAAGTCCTTTCTGAAATTTTCTCTTATACGTTTAAAGAAATATTTTTTTCATTAATGTTAATGTAAAAATTTTTAATTTTGCACCAAAAGAATCGTAGAAAACTTACCTAACCTTATTATAACAAGAGCAATTTATTTTAGCCTAACTCAACTAAATATGTTTTAAGTACGTTCACAGTAATTTAATACTATACAAACACAATCAAACATATTTTCTCGTTAGGTTCAGAATGATTTTGGCGAAATTATTGCATACACAAATTTTCATTTGTCCTATATGGCAAGATGAGCGTTGCTATTTAAGCCAACATCGCAAATATATATATATATATATATATATATATATATATATATTTATATTTATATAAGATGGGGTCCACCTCTGGTGTAAATTGTGGGACCCATAGCCTCGGAGAAGTGGATAAAAAGGCTTCAAGAAAAAATATTTGGATTTCTTCCTGAAGCCGTTTGAATATTCCACTTCCCCTACCACCCCATCTTTTCATATTTATCTTTTTTTACTAATAGGAATATTTTATTACATAATATGGTACAGAAGATTTAAGAGATACATTATTGAAATAAAGGTGGCATATACGGTACATGTTGTTACGTGTGTATCACCGATTATAAGGTGAAAATCTCATCCAGCTCCTCAGAGCTGGGGCGTGTGCCCAAAATACAGCAGGCATTACCCCTTTGAACAGCCGCACTGAGCCGCTGGAACAGAAAACTAGCTGCCCTGGGATCCCTATTTACCCTGATGAGTCTTTTTCCCAGCTCCTTAAGGAATTTAGATGCACTCTTTCCCCATGAGCCAAGGGTCTCTGAGAATATAGGAACAAACATATAATGATGGGCAAGTTCTCCATATTTTCTAGACTTTTGGGACTCCCTGAAGCTGGCAGCTGCCCCTCCTTCCTCCCTGGTGTATTGGAGATAGGTATCAGCCAAGGTAGATGCACATGTATAGTCCCACACCACCTGCTTCCCATCTGTCCAGGCTTGAAGGGTGATACCATCTGGACGCTTCTGGCTGCCATCAGATCTGCATAGTTGGGGTGGCTCCCTTACTGCTGGGCATCCAGCTGTTGTGAGGCTCCTCTTGATAATGTTATTAACCTCCTCATGTCTTGCAATCTTTCCCTCGGATTTACGGCACACAAGACCATGGTACCCGAATCGGTCTGCTGCTTCACTGCCACAAATACACCTGTATTCGTCGAGAATAGGGGCGGCGAGTCGAAGGGCAACACCGATGCGGATGGTCTGTGGGTCGAGACGTGTGCCAAGGCTGGAGTTGGGAACAGCCAACAGAAAGTCCCCAGCATGAGGGGCTCTCACTGCCAGGAGGCGGGCTCTATCCTTCCCTGACACACTCTGAAGCATTGTTGAGGCAATATTTTCCACTATTGGACCATCCCAGTGCGATTGTTTGTAGTTGTTGGAGGGAGCAGGTCTGGCTCCAGAGCCAGATTTTCAGGGAGAATCGCTGCTACAAGCTCTCTGGATGCAATACACGAGGACAGAAAAGCAGGTAACGCAATCTGTGATGCCTTGCGGACACCAATGCCTCCTAGTCTGACTGGAAGTGTAGCTTGGTTCCACTGCCCGTCTTCTAGAGTAAGGTTAAGTACTTTCGTAAAAATCTGCCTCAGAATACTGTCATATTCGTGCAGTATAGGGTTATCATATGAAGGTGCACATCTTAGGAAATATGTCAACCTGGGCAGACTCAAGCACTTTGTGAGAAGGTACAAGGCATCGTGGGTGTCCAGATTGCCTATTCGTTGTTCCATTCTCCTTAACTCTTCCAATTTCTTCCTGAGAATTGTGTCAATGGCATTGCTTCCCAGAGGTGCTCCTAGCAAGACACTATTTGTGGGGGCAATGACTGCTGCTCCTGGTAGTTTTGATCTCACTGCATTTATCACTTGTTGACTGACTGAGATGATTTCACATTTGGATGGATTCAGGATGAGACCCATTTCCTGTCCCCGTGTCATTACCTGTGTAAGGTCATGTAGGAGGGACTCTTTTGTACCTGCTAGTGTGCCATCATCTAGGAACCAGATGTTTAGCTCGCTGGTCAGTCTGACTTTGATTTCCCTAACTGCTATACAGAAGAGAAATGGTGCAAGAGGATCTCCTTGTTGGACACCCTCCGATGATGTAATTTCATGCTCTCCAAAGAGAAGCATTGATTCCTTGCTATACCCGGCTGAAACAAAAGGGAAGAGACCAGGGAAATGTTCTTGTACTGCTGCTAATACCACATCTCTTTTCAGGAGATTGAACGCATTCTTGAAATCTAATTTTACCACTGCATTGTCCTCAGGCAGGTTGTTGATATACGCCCTTGTTGCATGAACCGCTGCTTCACTTCCTTGAGAGACCCCAAAGCCAAGCTGGTTTGGTTGAAGCATCATGGCTGCCTGTGCACGAATACTTCGGACAGCAGCTTTGGATACGAGGCGGCGTAAGGTGTTGCCTACTGCAATTGGCCGAATTCCTCCATCCTTCTTTTTAAGTGCACAAAGTGTTGCACCAAAAAAGAAAGGTCTAATTTCATCAGGGATCAGACCAGCCAAGGAATTGTTGACGAACCTTGTGATCTCTGAAAGCAGTGTCTCTGCAATTTCCCCAATAATTGGATTAACCATTTCCTTTAAATGCTGTGGCCTTATTCCAGTGTAACCCTTAGCAGAGCCAGATGGGAACGACATTATTGCTTTGTAAATGTCTGAGTCTTCCACTATCAATGGTTCCATAGTGGGGACAGAGGTGTTGGATCTGTTGGTGCCACTTGTTTCCCTGGCAGGGTGCTTTCCTCTAAGTGCTTCAGCCGTGTCAGCATCCCTGGGAGCAACTGTATCTTCACTGGTAATAATTCTTATTGCCCCCACTGTGTTGCCCTCTTCAATTTTCTTGCTCACTTGGACTCTGACTTTTTCACTGTCAGTAGAGTGAGAGGGGGTTCTGCCTCTCCCTTTTTTGTGTTGACGGGGAAGGCGAATGAGGTTATCAACTCTAGGAAAATTTCTTAAGGATTTAATTATCATTGAGGCTAGCCTCTTTCCCCTTCTTTCCGGCACAGCTAAGCAGACATTGCCAAAAAGTAGCAAGTTGTGCCATGCCTTGATGGTTGGTGGAGCATTTAAGATAGTGGAACCATCGTTTACTTTTTTCAGGAGGTCTGTAAGTTTCCCAGCTGCGTGTGGACGGGCTGCTTTGGGAATATGTGTGAGTGTCCTGGTACCTGTTGCTTTAATTGCTTCCAAGAGATTGTCTGATGAGATGAAATCTGTTGGTGAGGGTTCAGGTGCCTGAGGTGGCTCTGGATCATCACTTTCCACAGGAGGACATCCTGAACCAGGGCAACTACCGTGCTTGCGGAGGAAACCATTCGAGTTGAGACAACGAAGCTGTAAGCATGACCGACACTTGCCTCTCCTAGTATTGCCAACCGTGCCATTTCCCTGGCTGCTTGCTTCCTCCTGGTTGGCATCCATCTGCTAGACTAGACAATAGGAGTGGAATATGACATGCTGGGTGGGTATGGTGCGTGGAAGGTAGTGAACTTGACCGTGGTGGCCTGGTGGAGTTTGAGGGGCTGGGAGGGGAAGGGGAAAACTTCCCCTGGGAATTAGGTGGGGAAGGCGCAGGTTGTTGAGTGGGGTTATCCCGGGAAGTACAATACACATGGACTTGCGCACTATATTGTTCACACTGTCTTACAATACACAATAACTTTATTTGTTTCCCATGTACACTATGAACAATGTGGGTATGGGCACTGCTGAACCAGTGTGTTCACTCACCATCTAGTTACACATCCAGTTACACATCCCGCCCTCTTCCACCCACCCCCGTGACGTGGGGGTGGATGCACTGACTGGTCACTCCCTCGTTAACATTAATTTCACACTGTTTTTCCATAACATATGCCTCTAAATAGTCCATGCATCGACACAATCATTTCCAAGTTAACTGGAAGCATGGTGCATGGTGCTGGATATACATGTTTTTATAAGAGCTTTTCGAGGTTTATATGTACGATAATCTTGGCCGGTACTCATACACAGTGTAGGCCTTGTTTGTACTCCCCCACCCCTCCACTGGCCGTCTTCCTCACTACCACCCCTCACCAACATTTACAAACTGCACAACACTTCCACAATTTACCTTGAAATGGTGCACTGAAATGTCTTCTCGCTTCACTGGAATCTTCCCAGAATATTCACAATAAGTCCTGTTGAGTCTTAACCTGGTCAGCCTCGTTGATCCGGAGTTATAATTGAAAATCCCGCAGCTAGCCCGCCTTGACAATATGAGTAGTCACGAAAGCGCTTGGAATTTCACTACTCTTTCACAGTGGTTGTTTTGCATCTTAGGGACAAGATTGGAGTCCAGGACCAAAAATTCATTGACGGAGCAATGATCTGGGATAATCTAACGGGCTCTGAAACCAGACCTGCTCCCCCCAACAACTACAAACAATCGCACTGGGATGGTCCAATAATGGAAAATATAGCCTCAACAATGCTTCAGAGTGTGTCAGGGAAGGATAGAGCCCGCCTCCTGGCAGTGAGAGCCCCTCATGCTGGGGACTTTCTGTTGGCTATTCCCAACTCCAGCCTTGGCACACGCCTCGACCCACAGACCATCCGCATCGGTGTTGCCCTTCGACTTGCCGCCCCTATTCTCGCCGAACACAGGTGTATTTGTGGCAGTGAAGCAGCAGACCGATTCAGGTACCATGAGCTTGTGTGCCGTAAATCCGAGGGAAAGATTGCAAGACATGAGGAGGTTAATAACATTATCAAGAGGAGCCTCACAACAGCTGAATGCCCAGCAGTAAGGGAGCCACCCCAACTATGCAGATCTAATGGCAGCCAGAAGCGTCCAGATGGTATCACCCTTCAAGCCTGGACAGATGGGAAGCAGGTGGTGTGGGACTATACATGTGCATCTACCTTGGCTGATACCTATCTCCAATACACCAGGGAGGAAGGAGGGGCAGCTGCCAGCTTCAGGGAGTCCCAAAAGTCTAGAAAATATGGAGAACTTGCCCATCATCATGTGTTTGTTCCCATAGGCTCAGAGACCCTTGGCTCATGGGGAAAGAGTGCATCTAAATTCCTTAAGGAGCTGGGAAAAAGTCTCATCAGGGTAAATAGGGATCCCAGAGCAGCTAGTTTTCTGTTCCAGCGGCTCAGTGCGGCTGTTCAAAGGGGTAATGCCTGCTGTATTTTGGGCACACGCCCCAGCTCTGAGGAGCTGGATGAGATTTTCGCCTTATAATCGGTGATACACACGTAACAACATGTACCTTATATGCCACCTTTATATCAACAATGTATCTCTTAAATCTTCTGTATCATATTATGTAATAAAATATTCCTATTGGTAAAAAAAATATATATTAAAAGAGGGGGTGGTAGGGGAAGTGGAATATTCAAACGGCTTCAGGAAGAAATCCAAATATTCTTCCTTGAAGCCTTTTTATCCACTTCTCCGAGGCTATGGGTCCCACAATTTACACCAGAGGTGGACCCCATCTATAATATATATATATATATATATATATATATATATATATATATATATATATATATATATATATATATATATATATTTATATATATATATCGTGCCGAATAGGCAGAACTTGCGATCTTGGCTTAAATAGCAACGCTCATCTTGCCATATAGGACAAGTGAAAATTTGTGTATGCAATAATTTCACCAAAATCATTCTGAACCTAACGAAAAAAATATATTTAATTGTGTTTGTTTAGTACTAAATTATTGTAAATATATTTAAAATGTATTTAGTTGGGTTATGCTAAAATAAATTGTTCTTCTTATAATAAGGTTAGGTAAGTTTTCTAAGATTCTTTTGGTGCAAAATTATTTTTTTTTACATTAACATTAATGAAAAAAATATATCTTTAAACGTATGAGAGAAAATTTCAGAAAGGACTTAATTTTCAATGAGTTCTTGCTAATTGACCAGTTTTACATATTCGGCACGACCTATATATATATATATATATATATATATATATATATATATATATATATATATATATATATTTATATATATATATATTGGGAGGTACCACCTCTATAACTGGACTGGGGGACCCTCATCCTCAGAGAAGAGAATGAACGTACCTCAGGGAAAACTGTTTGAATATTTTCTTCTCCTACCACCCCCTATATTTTATATTATACGGGAAAATTTTGTTAATAGGCAGAATACATTTACAGAAAGCACGAACATGAATACAATGGTACAATATATCAAAGATTATGAATCTCCTCCAGCTCCTCTGAAGCCGGACGCGAGCCCAGTATGCAGCAAGCATTTCGCCTCTGGATGGCCACGCTTAGGCGTTGGAACATGGAAGTGGCTGCCCTTGGGTCTCTGGTGGTGTTAATGAGTTTGGAACCCAATTCTTTAAGGAAACATGTAGCATTTTTTCCCAATGATCCCACGGACTCTGATGCCACTGGGACAAATTAATACTGTTGGCTTATGTCCCTGTACTTGCTGATCTTGTACTCCTCCCTGTGGTCAGCAGCTCCTCCCTGTCGCCCCACACTGTGATGGATGTAGGTATCAGCCAGCATTGACACACAGGTATAGACCAATGGTAAGAGCTTGCCATTCTTCCAATGATAGGTGGTGATCCCATCAGGGCGGTTTGCTGGGTTATGGGTATTGTTGGCTGCTAGTGGTAGGGGCTCTCTCTCGGCTGGACATCCAGCTGTAACTAGGGCTCTCTTTATGATGTCGTTGACCTCATTGTGTCTCGCATGCCAGCCCTTGGTTTTGGAACAGTTAAGACCATGTAGACCATATTGGTTGGCTTGCACATTGCTGCAAATGCACTTGTATTCCGTGTGAATTGGGGCAGCAAGGTGCAGAGCCACTGCAATACAGAGGGTCTTAGGGTCGAGGCGTGTTCCCATTGCCGAAATGGGAACTATTTGGAGAAAGTCCCCGGAGTGACCTTCACTCACAGCTTGGAGACAGGCAGTCTCCCTGTCTGATGTTACAGCCCTAAGCATGTTCGCAAGCACCTTTTCATCGATGGGGCCATTTCAACTTGACTGTTTGTAGGCCAGGGTTGCACAAGGTTTTGGTGGTGGAGCAGCAAGAGTCTCCCATTCAGTGATGGTACTGGCATAGCTATGGTCCTGTATTCCTGTTGAGTCACTGAGGTTGTCTCGAAGAATTTGTTTTATTAATAACTCATTTGAAACTATGGAAGAGGATAGGAAAGCTGGTAGAGCAATCTGGGATGATTTGTGTACTCCCAGCCCCCAAGCCTGACTGGAAGTGAGGCTTGCAACCACTGTCCATCTTCGAGGGAAATATTCAATACATTCTTTAGCATAGTCTTAAGAAGAGAGTCATATTCCTTGAGATTCGGACTTCTGAATGCTTGGGAGCATCTCAGGAAGTAGGCAAATTTTGGGATTGACAGGCACCTGGTGAGTAAGTAGAAGACATCATGTGTATCGATGTCTTTCATCCTGCCTTCTATCGTTCTGAAGGCTGAGATTTTTTTTTCTAGGATCAGATCGATGGCACTGGGCCCAAGAGGAGCACCAAGGAGAGTACTGTTGGCTGGATCAATGGCTCGTGCTCCTGGTAAAACAGCACTAATATTCTGGATCATCTGTTGATTGGTAGAAACTATTTCACATTTGGTGGGGTTTAAAGGTAGGCCCAGGCTCTCTCCCATGTCTTAAATTTTTCTGATGTCCTCTAGGCGGGATTCTGCAGTGCCAGCTAGGGTACCATCATCCAAGAACCAGATACTGAGCTCACTGGAGAGTGCTTCTGTGACTTCCTTGATGACCAGACAGAAGAGAAAGGGGGCGAGAGGGTCCGCCTGTTGCACACCCTCACACGAGTCAATTTCATGGTTCCCAAACAATAGTTTAGAGGTCGCACACTAACACGATTCAATGGATAGATGGAAGGGAAGTGTCTAGAAACTGCTTTGAGAGCAGCATCCCTTCTGACTAAGTTGAAAGTGCTGGTAAAGTCCAATTTGATCAAGGCTTTCTCATCGGACATATTGTTGATGTATACTCATGCTGCGTGGGCAGCTGCTTCACAGCCTTGTTGAACACCAAAACCGAGCTGAGTTGGTTTCAACATTGAGGCAGCCTCTTGACTCGCCTTTCTCACCGCAGCCTTGGCGACTAGGCGGCGAAGGGTGTTGCCCACTGCAATGGGACTGATTCCTCCATCCTTCTTCCGGAGGGCACACAGTGAGGCACCAAAGAAAAGGGGTGTAATGGCCTCTGGGACACTGCCAGCCAGACACACATTGGAAAATTTTGTGAGTTCAGAAAGCAACTTCTCTGAAGTGCTGGATTGAGTATTTGTTTAAGTGTTGTGGCCTTAAACCAGTGAAACCTTCTGCTGAGCCATGTGGAAATGACTTAGCAGCTTTATACACATCAGCATCCTGTAAGGTTAAATGTTCTTCACCTGCTGCAATATCAAGTAGGTGAATGTTGGTACTGGAAGCTCTGGGTGGATGTTTGTCCTTCAGGGTTTGTGCCGTACTAACGTCCTTAGGGGCGATGGTATCCTCACTGGATGTAAGTCTCAGTGCTCCAATAGTATTACCCTCTTCTATTTTTTTGCTAATTTGTGGTCTGATTTTTGAGGCATCAAGTGTCCTGTTGCTGGCATTTGCCCGGAGGGTGTTTGTTGCCTTAAGGAGAAGACGGACGAGGTTGTCATCTCTAGGGAATGCATTTATTGCGCTAATAAAGTATGATGCTAGTGACTTCTTCCTCCTTGGTGGGATAGCCAAACAGGCATTGCCAAATAGCAGTAGGTTGTGCCAGGATCCGTCGTTTGCAGGAGCATCATTGACCTTCTTCAAGAGGTCAGCGAATTTGCTAGCGGCTTGAGGGCGAGCTGCTTTGCGGATGTATGTCAGCGTCCTGGTGGATGTTAATTTGATTGCAGATTTTAGGTCCTCTGTAGAAGTGAAGCCAGGGTAGCTGTCAGCTTTGTCTGCTAGGAGGGCTGTTGGTTGTTCCCATCTGGAGCTCTCCTGGAGCCTAGACAACTGTTGTGTGCATAGATATTGCCAGTTGAGGGATTGAGTGCACAATGCCTGTGGCACACCTGGCAGATGCTTCGTGGACGGAATCCACGGAGTTGGCTCTGTTGTGGAAATTTTTGGGAACCCGGCACTTCTTGTGACATTGCTGACATCGTGGGGATGGGAGGGCGCTAGTTGTTGGGTACGGGCGAAGGTCAGCTTCGATGCATGGGGGATGAGGGTGGGGGAATAGCGAGCGGCAGAGCTAGTTATTGGTGGGGCACCAAACGGCAACACCCGTGGTCAGGAAGTCAGTAGGCCTAGACATTGATGTGGGGAGGGGGACCAAGGATGGGGGGCGAGGAGAGTGACCCTATCTGTTCACTAAAGATGCACATCATTGACTAACTTTCGCTAATCGTTATACACTTATTATTCCATTTAGAGAAACCATCGCCATTTGGCACAATAGTCAGTGTTCTCACTGTTAACCGAGGTGTTCTTCTGTTTGGCATCCAATGACGGAGTCATGAGAGGCCACTCCACCACCCCCAACCCCGGCCGAATACAGAGAGGTAAACAAACCTCCACACCTCCGCTGGCAGGATCCCATCAAAACCAACACTACTCCCGAACTCCCCGCATGCACATTGCACTTTCACTGATAACAGAAGCAATAGTCTGATGCAGAGGATTGTCACGACTCTATAATCTCCGGTTGATACTCACTACTGGATGCGTGATTGTAGTAGGATTTGGCAGTCATGTGGATTAGAGCATCATGTGGTTTTCGCTCACCATCAGATGGGGTCAAAAAATTCATCATTCACTCCACCACTGTCTTACCAGAGGTATGCCTACACTACAGTTATAAAACTGCAACATTAACATCCCTTCTTCAGAGTGCAGACACTGTACTTCCCATCTCCAGGACACAAGTCCGGCCTGCCGGTTTCCCTGAATCCCTTCATAAATGTTACCTTGCTTACACTCCAACAGCACGTCAAGACGTAAAAACCATTTCTCTCCATTCGCTCTTGTCTAACGTGCTCATGCACGCTTGCTGGAAGCCCAAGCCTCTAGCACACAAAACCTCCTTTACCCCCTCCCTCCAATCTTTCCTAGGCCGACCCCTACCCCACCTTCCCTCTACTACAGATATGTATACTCTCGAAGTCATTCTATTTCACGGTGACCGTGGCCAGTGGCACCTACGCTACTCTGAGACCTTTCTCCCTGCTTTGGTTGCTCCCATGGAACATTGCACAGCTCCTGATGATGCACTGAGAAGTGTGAAAGTACTTGAGCTAAAGATTTCCAACCCCGTGGCTTGTCCTGCATAGTTAAGATCGCCCGTCTGCGATTGTTTGCATCATTATATATATATATATATATATATATATATATATATATATATATATATATATATATATATATATATATATATATATATATATATATATATATATATATATATATATATATATATATATATATATAATGTCGTGCCGAATATGTAAAACTGGTCAATTAACAAGAACTCATTTAAAATTAAGTCCTCTCTGAAATTTTCTCTTATACATTTAAAGATATATTTTTTTCATTAATGTTAATGTAAAAATTTCAAATTTTGCACTAAAAGAATCTTAGAAAGCTTACCTAACCTTATTATAACAAGAGCAATTTATTTTAGCCTAACCCAACTAAATATATTTTAGATTTGTTTACAATAATTTAATACTAAAGAAACACAGTGAAATATATTTTTTTAGTTAGGTTCAGAATGATTTTGGCGAAATTATTGCATACACAAATTTTCACTTGTCCTATATGACAAGATCGCAAATTCTGCCTATTCGGCACGACATATATATATATAAAATGTTTATAGGTCAAATGATTTTACAATAGCAAACTTTGACACCACGGTGTTGTTCACCAGAGTTCCTGTTCCCGATCTGTCATCTAATCTGAAAGAATTAGACGAGCTTCCCATACCATTAAAGGGAAATATTACTCTCAAATGCAGGAATGGCAATGAGAAATCCATTTCTTCAACTTATTAAGCAATCTGAATATGAAGTTTGTTGAGAGTAATCTGTTGAAATATATCCTGCCTCGTGAAGCTAAGTGATTCAGGTATGTGGATGACATCTTGTGATTTGGCAGAGTGATATGGACTTGGATATATTTTTATCGAGGATACACTTTTACCGAGGACATACGATGGTCTGTTTGCACCCACACCATCGTATGTCCTCTGATCACGGTACAACACGTAGCTCTGCTGGGTGTAGTACAGTGATCTGTAAGATTGTATGGGCCCGTGGGTTAGAGCATCATGAATATTTCGCTCACAATGAGACTGGCTAATACAACACGGGTTCGATGTCCCAGCTAGTCGCAGTGTTGTTATTCATTAAATATTAGCCCGTCTCATTGTGAGCGAAATATTCACGACGCTCTAACCCACGGTCCCATACAACCTTACAGATCACTGTACAACGATACGATATATACTGATTGTGGAGGATAGTACACAAAACGGGGAGTAGGATGAAATTAGCTCTGAGGCATTCACTCCATTGTACGTCATTGGATCACAGTAATACACCTAGGTCTGCTGGGTGCGTGATTCTTGTAGGATTGTATGGTCCAGTGGGTTAGAGCGTCGTGGAATTTTCGCTCACCATGAGGCTGGCTAAAACAACACGGGTTCAATCCCTACACACACACACACACATATACACACACACACACACATATATATATATATATATATATATATATATATATATATATATATATATATATATATATATAAACTACGAGAAGTCAGTTCAGTTTTTCATTGATACTAAAATATAATTCACCAATAAATTCGTAACCAACATGGATGATGTGCGTGAGAGATTTTCATTTACCTCTGGCATAATGTAAAGCAAATTTATACGAAGTTTTTCAATTATAAGTAATTAAGTTACTCTTTCTATTATTAATGGAATATTAATGAACATTAAACACTGATTATATTACGGACTATAATTGCATGTTACCGAGACATACAACTGGAAACTTAATTTTTGCATCGGAAGGATATTAAGAAATCACCGAAGCCTCAGAAACTAGTGACGGAGCACAAACATGAAGCCCACGAGGGTGGTACCAAGCTGGAAGGTAACCCACGAGGGTGGTACCAAGCTGGAAGGTAACCCACGAGGGTGGTACCAAGCTGGAAGGTAACCCACGAGGGTGGTACCAAGCTGGAAGGTAACCCACGAGGGTGGTACCAAGCTGGAAGGAAACCCGCGAGGGTGGTACCAAGCTGGAAGGAAACCCGCGAGGGTGGTACCAAGCTGGAAGGAAACCCACGAGGGTGGTACCAAGCTGGAAGGAAACCCACGAGGGTGGTACCAAGCTGGAAGGTAACCCACGAGGGTGGTACCAAGCTGGAAGGTAACCCACGAGGGTGGTACCAAGCTGGAAGGTAACCCACGAGGGTGGTACCAAGCTGGAAGGAAACCCGCGAGGGTGGTACCAAGCTGGAAGGAAACCCGCGAGGGTGGTACCAAGCTGGAAGGAAACCCACGAGGGTGGTACCAAGCTGGAAGGAAACCCGCGAGGGTGGTACGAAGCTGGAAGGAAACCCGCGAGGGTGGTACCAAGCTGGAAGGAAGCCCACGAGGGTGGTACCAAGCTGGAAGGTAACCCACGAGGGTGGTACCAAGCTGGAAGGTAACCCACGAGGGTGGTACCAAGCTGGAAGGAAACCCGCGAGGGTGGTACCAAGCTGGAAGGAAACCCGCGAGGGTGGTACCAAACTGGAAGGAAACCCACGAGGGTGGTACCAAGCTGGAAGGAAACCCGCGAGGGTGGTACCAAGCTGGAAGGAAACCCGCGAAGGTGGTACCAAGCTGGAAGGAAACCCACGAGGGTGGTACCAAGCTGGAAGGAAGCCCACGAGGGTGGTACCAAGCTGGAAGGAAACCCACGAGGATGGTACCAAGCTGGAAGTAAACCCGCGAGGGTGGTATCAAGCTGGAAGGAAACCCCCGAGGGTGGTACCAAGCTGGAAGGAAACCCCCGAGGGTGGTACCAAGCTGGAAGGAAACCCACGAGGGTGGTACCAAGCTGGGAGGTAACCCACGAGGGTGGTGCCAAGCTGGAAGGTAACCCACGAGGGTGGTACCAAGCTGGAAGGTAACCCACGAGGGTGGTACCAAGCTGGAAGGGAACCCGCGAGGGTGGTATCAAGCTGGAAGGAAACCCGCGAGGGTGGTACCAAACTGGAAGGCAACCCACGGGGGTGGTACCAAGCTGGAAGAAAACCCACGAGGGTGGTACCAAGCTGGAAAGAAACCCACGAGGGTGGTACCAAGCTGGAAGGAAACCCACGAGGATGGTACCAAGCTGGAAGTAAACCCGCGAGGGTGGTATCAAGCTGGAAGGAAACCCCCGAAGGTGGTACCAAGCTGGAAGGAAACCCACGCGGGTGGTACCAAGCTGGAAAGAAACCCACGAGGGTGGTACCAAGCTGGAAGGAAACCCAAGAGGGGAGCTGGAAGAAAACCCACGAGGGTGGTACCAAGCTGGAAGAAAACCCACGAGGGTTGTTCCAAGCTGGAAGGAAACCCACGATGGTGGTACCAAGCTGGAAGAAAACCCACGAGGGTGGAAGCAAGCTGGAAGAAAACCCACGAGGGCGGTAGCCAGCTGGAAGGAAACCCCGGAGGCTGGTAGCAAGCTGGAAGGAAAGCTATGAGGGTGGTACCAAGATTGAAGGGAACCCACGAGGGTGATATCAAGGTGAAATAAAACTCACTAGGCAAGAAAACAATGAAAATAGTTCCATCCAGGAAGGGAACTCATGTAGACAGTAGCATAAAAAGGGGGAACTCTCAATTACGGAACCGTGTGGGAAGGAAACTCCTGTAGGAGGAGTATACGAAGGCACCATTCAGGTGGGAAACCTGAATGGTGCCATCTGAAAACACTTGAAGTTTTTCACTATTTACGTCAGCTGTGAGAAATTCTTTTTCAATGCTTTTAAAGCCATGTTAATCAGTCGCTCCTGTGACATTCAAGACCTCAGATTTGTTTTTATTAATTCCACTTTTGAAAATGACCTGTCACAACTTGCGACTGAAGATGCGATTGTGCGCAGTAATGTGTATGAAACACACATCATCGGAAAGACATCCCTTCCATTCTGCAGTAGAGATTCCAGAGCATCTTTAGGATCAGGAGGAATTCCATTCCTTCCAGCTCGAAGGAGCATCACAGAATCAATAATTTCGTCATATAACTGAATGGCTGCCACATCATTATCATAATAATTGGCCAAGTCCGACATTCCTTTTCTAATTTCTCTCTTTCTTGTTCATCTTCAGTTGGGAGGCACCATTTTCTCTGGACAGAAAGGGTACACCATGTTAAAGGAATAAAGGGCTAACCGCTGCCTTTGTAGTGCCGTGAATCTCCAAAAATTGATTTATCACCACTGAAATTTCAAAATCACTATCTTATTTCCCCCTCTAATTGGATGCTTCCCCCGCCCCCATTTGCATGACCGGGGCCACCGCCCCTTCGGCCCTCCCTCTACACGCCACTGAATAAACCCATAAGTTGGAAACATCCATGAAGAAAACCTATAAGATGGAATCATCCAGAATGTAAACCTATAAGATGGAACCATCCAGAATGTAAACCTATAAGATGGAACCATCCAGAATGCAAACCTATAAGATGGAACCATCCAAAATGTAAACCTATAAGATGGAATCATTCAGAATGTAAACCTATAAAATGGAACCATCGAGGATGTAAACCTTTAAGATGGAACCGTCCAGAATGTAAGCTTATAAATTTCCCACGACAACCTATTAATCAGAGTTTGTGTATCATTATGATAATAAACTACCGATTATACTAATGCCTGACTGTACTCCAAAATTAATTAACAATTGTTATTAGCAGCCAAGATTAGTGAAAAAAAACACGTCCAAAAGCAATAAAATAGGTCATATTCGCCTAGAAAACGTTTCGGTCCTCGGACCATCACTTCGAACATCTCGTGTAACATGTTAGAAGCGATCAAGGTCGCAGTACCGAAGTCCGTTCTTTGAAAAGGATATACATGCCGGTTTTTTCCTCACCTGTCTCTCTAATTAATCATTTGTCACCTACTTCCCAAGTTGTGCCAATTTAAAATGTTGCTGGAGAGGCTTCTGGTTATGTATTATGGAATGGACAGAGACCGCGCACGTTTCTGTATACTTTTAAGATAATTGAACTATTCTTTTGAAAAAAATATTAGTGATGCACATTAATTACAAATATTTAAGTGGGATTCGATTTTCAGGGGATTTAAATATTTTTGACTGGTGGTAAACAAGTGCCATAGTGCCTTAATGGATTAGTCATTAAGCTCTAAGCTTAATTAACCAGTTAACTTTAGTAACACTGTTATTAACTACGTGAATTAAATTAAGTAACATTAGTATCTTAACATAATACAACAGGGAAATGAGTGATCTCAGCTGTGTTGTAAGAGAAACTCCTGTTTCTGGCTATGATAGCAAGGAAGCAGTGCCACTTAATTCTTGATGGAATTTCCAGGTCTCATTATAGACTTCATAAACTTCAGTGTTCCATCTGTCTCCTTAAGATATTGAAAATATCGCAAAAAACCTGAACATTAAAATAAAAGTTGCCGGCCCCACTTACAAAAAAAATAGATAAGCAGAATGAAGATGTTAAAATAGCCTCATTTATCTCTCTCTCTCTCTCTCTCTCTCTCTCTCTCTCCCTCCCCTAGTCATGAATCATCCCATCAAACAGCAACAATTCTCCATGAAGTCATTACGTTCGTTGGAACACCGTTTAAATTCCTTTGCCCAAATTCGTGTAGCAATACTTTTATCGTCTACAAATTAAATACCTCATACGTTTTAATTAAATTTAATTACACAAACCTTATCTTTTTTTCAGGAGTCATCACATAATATAATTCTAGATGTGTAGCATTTTTTTTTATATAAAGGTGAGATTTTTGTGAAGGTGAATATGGACGCAAAGAGAAAATCCGCCTCTGCTATTATCTGTCGCAACAACGAGGGAATTACCTGATATGTCTTTGTGCATGGTATGAAATATCCACAAGATCAAGAATTAGACACATGTGCGACATCTGGATATCTTTAATTGTAGGTTTTTCACCATCCAGTGGCATTATTAATGCAAATTCTAGGACATAATAGGAAGACTGGTGAGCTATATACAAAAGACGAGTTAATCAGTCCCTCAGCCTTGAAGGAGGTATAGAACACCGTAGCCTTGAAGAACCTGATGCACAGACAATGAAGATTGGCGCTTATATGCTGGCGTCAGGTGAGGGACGTGCAACAGACGAAGGCATTGTCACTGGTAGGCGTGATACCCCAGGAGAAGTAAATCATATCCGAGGGACGGGCCAGGAGTAGGTAGGAAGGTTGCAGAAATGTCCTCTGAACCAAGATTCCATGATGTCGCAGTGTCTGACAAGTTGTACATGAATGGCATTCAGTACCGACATAAAGAATTAGATACATATCGTATATATGAAAAAAAAATATCGTCTCCGTTGGGTAGTTGGGTTTCAAGTCAGTCGACTACACGAGGGTCATTAGGGCTCATCTTCAGAGAAGAATACCTTAGTCTATAGGGATTAAAGTAGCTTGTGGCTCAATTGGTACCGGCCTCAGCTCAGGCACTGAGGGACAGGAGCTACATTTCCGGACATAGAAATGTTGACGATGTTTCCCCACACCCACGCCCTTGTTCACCTTGCAGTGTTTTAGCGTACTGGTGTAGGTTGCATCTTGTGGTAGAGAATTAAATGATCCAGTGGCAATAGGTTAGACAGTTTGGTGAAATGGTTTTATTGGGTTATTCTGGATTATTAACTCTCAGAGTTAATTATCCCGTCAAAGTTTTCCACGTTTAGTAAACTACAAATGCATATATTCTGTGATATATACCAATCCACATCAGATATAGAAAGTGTTAGCAACACAAATTGAGAAGTAGAGATATTTCTAATTGGAAATATCTCTACTCCTTTCCCATATAAACTAAATGTTGAGTTAGCCACTGCCCGGAAACCCTTCACTGACGTCTGTCACTCATCTGTTATTTATTAGGGGTTACTTTTAGGAAGTGAGATAATAATTAGAAGCAACGTGAAAGAAGATTAAATAAAATTTGATTAGCATTATTTATATCTGTAAAACGTAATATATAAGTAACCTAACCTGTGGAAGATTTTTTTTTTTTTTTTTACACATCACGAACACAAATAGCAGCCCATCCATCGACCCACAGGTCTCTAATTCACTGGGATTTAACACCAGTTTGTAGAGTCTGACACTAAAACGTGAACGTAGGTTTTATTTCCTTTTTGGTTCATTATCTCTTAATGCTAACTTTCTTGCTTGTTATGCTTGATCTTATTTTGTGACATGAACTATTTAAGGTTAATGTTGAAGATTGAGACACTTATGCAGCATATGGGAATCTTTATTCAGGAAACGTTTCGCCACACAGTGGCTTCATCAGTCCAATACAAAGAGGAAGGCGTAAGGAGAGGAGGAGAATGAGGTAATCAGTCCCTCAACCTGGAGTCGATGTGTTCAGTCCATTCTACAAGATTGATGGACTGAACACATCGACTCCAGGTTGAGGGACTGATTACCTCATTCTCCTCCTCTCCTTACGCCTTCCTCTTTGTATTGGACTGATGAAGCCACTGTGTGGCGAAACGTTTCCTGAATAAAGATTCCCATATGCTGCATAAGTGTCTCAATCTTCAACATTAACCTTAAATAGTTCATGTCACAAAATAAGATCATCAGTCCAATACAAAGAGGAAGGCGTAAGGAGAGGAGGAGAATGAGGTAATCAGTCCCTTAAATAGTTCATGTCACAAAATAAGATCAACTTGTCGGTTTTTCAAACCATTCATCACAAGGTTAATGTTAGTGAAACAAATCTAACTAACTATAATATACATGATCAATAAATAGAATACTAAAAGATCAGTTTTCATATCATATCTGATTTATCTATGGTTTTTATGTTCAGAAAAAAGAGTTTTTTAGGAAGTCACTTCCTCAGGCATTGCAAAGGACCCCAATGGAAATAAGTCAGTTTGTGTGACATTTTGGGTTATCCCAGGTTCTCTACACATATGCTGCTATGTATGATGATCTATGTAACTGTATTTGTGTATACCTGAATAAACTTATTTGTGTTTTACTTCAATGGGAAATTCCCAGAAAATGAGCGAGGCTTCCCTGCCTTCATCTACCTACACTTGCACGGTTTGCACCAAACACATGAAATCTTGCTTAGGAATTAGATCGGATCTAATTAGGTAGGTTAGTCAGTGACTGATTGGTTGGATGGTTAGTGAGGCGTAAAGTCTATCGACTACACTAAAGCCATGAAGATTGCAAGGTAACCTTTAAACCACCAGACAGAGAAAAAGGTTATACAACACACACAAGCTGAGAGACACACCTCTCTAATTATAGACACTGTCACGGTGACTCTTTAAAAAAACGGAAATAATCTTATTATAAACATCATGTTAACTGTTAAGGAACCTTTAAAGTTAGCATATACGATATATTTAATCTTATTATTTATATATAAATAAGCCAGTAATTAAACAATATCACTTAGCTTTATTAAAATTAATTTATAATATTTAGTAAAGGCGTTAGTTAAGTGTAGGCCAGGGTTCAGGAATCTGCAGCTTTAAGGCCGCAAGCGGCCTTCTAAGGTTTTAAGTGTGGCCTTCTAAATGAATGATTTTTCTTGAGGGTATTATATAATAATAAACTTTTTACAAAATAACCGAGATTTTACAGTATATCTAGTTAATTATTATTATTAAAGGTTCGCCGGTATTCTCCTGGCCCGGGCCTTTTCCAAGTGGTGCCCCGACCTTGGCTCCCTCTCTAGGGAGTGTCTGAAACCTAAGTCTTCCATAGGAGGAGGCACAAGTACCCCCTTATCTTTGGGACCAACTGTCCCCAGGCCTAGCCACATTCCCCGCCCTCACGGGGCTCGCAGGGAGAAGCTAGGCCTCTCTGATCTGCCATCCCAGCCCCTAGGGGGCTAATGGGAATGGCAGTCTTGTGAGATGCAAGCTCGGGCTCAGGCACCTACCCTACCCTAGAAGGACTGGGCATGGTGTCGATCATCTAGTTAAAATTTCTGGAATGCGGCCTTATTACGCTGAGGTCAGTGGTCACATGCGGTCATACCTGCCTAAGCTCTTGGGAGTTAGCGTGGGCTGTTACCAAGCACCATGGCTTGTTGTAGTGTTTTAGAATCTCAGGTTCAAGTGTTGAAGAAGGAAATTCTACTTCTTCAGGAGGAAAATAGGAGGCTGAAGCTTCGCATAGATGAGTTTGGGAGCGAGTGTGAGAAGGATTTAGCTGGTAAGGAAGGAATGGTCACCAGCAGTGAGAGTGGCAGCCGCTTTAAGTGGCAAGTGGTTCACAGTTCAGGAAGAAGGGAGATGAGAGTTAATAGAGAAGATGTGAAGGTAGGAAATCGATTCTCTGTTCTCCAAGACGAGTGTACTTCAGTGGTTAGTGAGGTTGAAGGTACCACTGATTCCCCTGCTAATCAAGGTAAGAATATTTTAATAGTAGGCGATTCTCAGGTAAGATATATGGACGGTGTATTTTGTAACAGAGACAGAAAGGTCAGACAGAGAGTGCGTCTTCCTGGAGCTGGTGCTGGTGACATAGTCAGCAGGTTGGATAATATTATGGCAGGTAATGGGAACAAGCCCATTAGTTTAGTGGTGGGGGTAATGACATTGGGAAGGGCAGGAGAGAGGAGCTGCTGGATAAGTACAAGTCAGCCATAGAAGTAGTTAGGTCTAAGGGAGGGATCCCAGTCATATGTAGCATCTTGCCTAGAAAGGGAGTGGGCAATGAATGGATGTCTAGGGCAATTGGTATAAATTGCTGGCTAGACAGGTACTGCAAGGAACTTGCAATCCCATTCATTGATAACTGGGACCTATTCTTTGGCAAACGTGATATGTATGCAAGGGATGGGGTTCATCTCTCTGGGGATGGAGTGGTTGCATTAGCCAATTCAATTGAGAGGGTAGTTGATGACTTGTCTAGGAATTTAAACTGATAGATTATAGAGGTATGGGTGTTTGTGGGAAACAATTAGGCTGCAGCATTAGGGTTAAAAACAGCAGTTATTACCGGGATACCTCAGGGATATGTTTAAAAGACAATATTCAAAATAAAGTTGCTAGTAATGGCAAATCAATTGATCAACAAACAGAGAGAGATAGTAGAGGGCAACGAGTGACTAGCTCCCTTAAGGTTTACTATACAAATAGTAGGAGTCTAAGAAATAAGATAGATGAGCTAAGATTACTTGCAAGTGTAGGTAATATAGATATTATTGGTATAACAGAGACCTGGTTCAACCTGAAAGATCGAGAAATGCCTTCTGAATGCAACATAGAGGGTTATAAACTATTCCACACTGATAGGGTGAACAGGAATGGTGGTGCTGTGGCGATGTACGTCGGAGAAAATTTAAATTGTTGTCTTAGACATGATATAAGATTAGAAACATCGAACACAGAATCTGTTTGGCTTCAGTTTCTCGAGGGACGTGACAAATTAATTTTAGGTGTGATTTATAGGCCCCCAAACCTTGATAGGGAGTGCAGTAAGCTGTTATGGGACGAAATTCATAAGGCATCTAGATATAAAAATGTTGTGATAATGGGAGATTTTAACTTTAGACAAATTGATTTGAACAATATGACAGGAAATATTGAGTCTAGTGACTTTCTTCATACGGTTCAGGATTGCTTTTTAGAATAGGTTGTGACAGAACCAACTAGAGGAAACAATCTGCTTGTGTTGGTTCTTGCCAACAAAGATTCACTAATTAATAATCTTGAGGTTAATGATGAGCTTGGGGAAAGTGATCACAAATCACTTAGTTTCAATATATCATGGAATTACCCAGATAACTGCAATCAAATCTCTGTCCCAGATTTTCGCTTGGCCGACTTCATGGGACTCAAAAATTACCTGGGTGGGCTAAATTGGGATGTCCTGACTATGGGTCAGGTAGGTGATCTTGGTTGCCAATATGACGTTTTTCAGAGCATAGTTCTAGCTGCCCATTCAACTTTGGTTCCGAGTTGGGAAATTAGATGTAACAAAAATTATCCCAAACGGATGAACAATAGATTAAAACATATCATTGGTTAAAAGAGAGGCATATATAGACGTATCAAAAGAGGGGATGGGCAGTTAAGAAATCAACATATTCAATTAAAGAAAGAAATAAAGAAAGGAATAAGAAAAGCAAAAAGGGATTTTGAGGCTAATGTCGCAAGGGATTCAAATACTAAACCAAAAGGGTTCTTTCAGGTATACAGAAGTAAGATTAGGGAGAAGATTGGCCCACTTACGAGTAACTCTGGTCAGATCACTGATAGTGATAAGGGTATGTGTGAAATTCTCAATACCTACTTCCTCTCAGTTTTCACCCAGGGAAATACTAGCGATATTCCTGAAATAATAGATTATGTAGAACAGAATGATAATAAACTACGTACGATTGCGGTTACAAGTGACATGGTCCTCAGACAAATAGAGAAACTAAAACCTAACAATTCCCCAGGCCCTGATGAACTGTTTGCAAGGGTGTTAAAGGAATGTAAAGAGGAATTTAGCATATCTTTGGCTAATCTTTTTAACATATCACTACAAACTGGCATAGTGCCTGATAAGTGGAAAATGGCAAATGTAATACCTATTTACAAGGCAGATGACAGGTCCTTGGCTTCGAACTATAGACCAATAAGCCTTACCTCCATAGTGGCAAAATTTATGGAATCAATAATTGCCGAAGCAATTCGTAGCCATCTTGACAGGCACAGATTGATTAATGAATCTCAACACGGTTTTACAAAGGGGCGTTCCTGTCTTACGAATTTACTAACTTTTTTCACTAAGGTGTCTGAGGAGGTAGATCATGGTAATGAATATGATATTGTGTATATGGACTTCAGTAAGGCTTTCGATAGAGTTCCACACCAGAGGCTATTTAGGAAACTTAAGGCACACGAAATAGGAGGAGAAATTTTTTCCTGGGTAGAGGCATGGCAGACAGCAGAGAGTTTGCATGAATGGGGAGAAATCAGAATGGGGGCACGTCACAAGCGGTGTTCCTCAGGGGTCAGTGTTGGGCCCGTTGTTGTTCACAATTTACATAAACGACATAGATGAGGGAATAAATAGCGACATAAGCAAATTTGCTGATGACATCAAAACAGGCCGTCCAATTCATTCTAATAAGGACACTAGAGCACTCCAGGATGATTTGAATAGACTGATGCAATGGTCGGAGAAGTGGCAGATGCAGTTTAATATTGACTAATGCAAAGTTCTAAATGTTGGACAGTTAAATAACCATGCCACATATAAACTAAATAATGTAGATCTTAATACTACTGATTGCGAAAAGGATTTAGGAGTTCTGGTTAGCAGTAATCTAAAACCAAGACAAGAGTTCATTAGTGTTCGCAATAAAGCTAACAGAATTCTTGGCTTCATATATAGAAGTATAAATAATAGAAGTCCTCAGGTTGTTCTTCAACTCTATAAATCTTTGGTTAGGCCTCATTTAGACTATTTTGCTCAGTTCTGGTCACCGTATTACAGAATGGATATAAATGCTATGGGAAACGTACAGAAGAGGATGACAAAACTGATCCCATGTATCAGAAATCTTCCCTATGAGGATAGACTGAGGGCCCTGAATCTGCACTCTCTTGAAAGGCGTAGAATTAGGGGGGGGGGGGTATTATCGAGGTGTATAAATGGAAAACAGGAATAAATAAAGGGGATGTAAATAGCGTGCTGAAAATTTCCAGCCAAGACAGGACTCGCAGCAATGGTTTCAAGTTGGAAAAATTAAGATTCAGGAAGGATATAGGAAAGCACTGGTTTGGTAACAGAGTTTTGGATGAGCGGAACAAACTCCCGAGTACAGTTATTCAGGCTAAAACGTTGTGTAGTTTTAAAAATAGGTTAGAGTTGGTGAGGAGGACTCCATTGCCAAACATGTTTCCAGCATCTTTTCCAATACATCATTCCAAGTATCTACCTCCACAACCACGACCATCAAAGACATCACAAGTAGTAGACAGGACAAGCCACCGTCCTCTGCAGGGGTATACATAATCCCTTGTAATGACTGCAACAAATTATATGTGGGCGAAACATCAAGAGACCTCCAAACACGTATTTCAGAACACCAATATGCAAGCAGGACTGACGATACAAGGAATGCCTGTGTACAACATCGCAATTCACACAACCATTTAATTAACTACAGAAACTCAAGACTTATCGCCACAGAAGACAACACTCAATACCGAAGAATCCTGGAATCATCGCTTATCTCTATAACCAACAATTTCAACCAGAACAACGGCTTCTATAACATAGCTGAACCACTCGCCAAGAAACTTCTTCATCGCTATCCCACATAAGAACATAGAACACTGCAGAAGGTCTACTCACAACTTGTCCAATACCCCTGCCAAGCTTCCCAAGACTCTACAACTCCACCCGGTAGATCATCAGATGCAGCATTTTCCGCCTGACCTCAACATTCTGAACATGACTATAAATACTCCCGTACCTTCCACCCCAGGTAGATCTGTGTGTGACTAGAAAAAGCCCACTGTGTGGGTGAAACGTTGTCAATAAAGGATCACATTATACTGCATATGTGTTTATATTTCCACTGTGTCGGTATTTGATACCATTTATTTTCATGGGTGCTTATACTACCAGTATCACTACGAACTGACAGAGACACTGAAACTAGCACTCCGTTCGATCCAACCTGGACCGACCGGAGAAGTTGGAGGATATTCATAGTCTCATTTGATGTTGTCCTACTGTGTACACGATTATACGATTTAAATAAATAATGACAACTTTAGTAGAGTAAAATACAGCTCTCCGGTACCACGTTGGACCGAGCGCAAACTGGTTGTTACGGAGAGCTAGTTTCAGTGTCTCTGCCAGTTCGTAGTGATACTGGTAGTATAAGCACCCATCACCATGGACATGTGTGATCAGTCTGTCTTCCTTATCTGCCGTAGACACGTTAACAGCATCATTACGTTGCAGTTTGGTTATTAGTACATTCACTGGCTTAAGGTTAAAAAAACAATTACTTGAGGCTAACTTAATCCCCAAAATGTTTAAAACTGTCATGAAATGTAACTTTTATTATTTAATATGATTACAAAGATTAAATCTCAACTTCATTAAAAGTGACCTCAGAATTACTCTACTAAATTAAAGTAATAAATACAAAGCACTCTGACTTATCTTTTCCGCATTCATTTAAGTACAAAATATATGAGAAAAAATTAATTAAAAGAAACAATAAAATCCGCAAGGAGGAGATGCAAGAAAGAACGTAGAGGAGTTACGATGACGCTATCAGTGCTGCATGTAACTAAGAGAAATATACGACCTCGGTCTTATCTTTTCCCAGGAACTCAGTGTGTTGGCCGGAGTGTTTCTATGGCTGGAAGTTTTCATATCCTTTCAGCTTATAATGTTTCACAGCGGGATTAACAGTTCCAGAATTTTTTTTTATACAGTTTTTAAATGGATCTGTGAAGCCCTGAAATAAGTTTTTATCGGTGTAAAAAATAATAGGATATTTTTCTACAAACCTACAGCGTATGAATGTATGATTCTACACAGTGTTTACACATGTTTTTTTTATATTTTAGGAATGTTTATAGAAATCAGTAACATTTTTTTCAGTTATTCGAAACCCGGAATCAACATCAATGGCTTTGAAATCTTGAACTAAACTCTGGAATTTCTTCCTGAAGAATCTGGGATCTACGCTTCAACAATTTGCATTTTTTTTTCTCTAAGTTTTAAGTCATATATTTACAAAATCCGGTGAGACACCTCAATGGCGCTATCATATTTCTTCAGTACAGCAACGTTTTCGATATTTACAAAATGAACATTGTTATTTGATTTAAAAGTCAAAGGTATACCTAAGGTGACTGTCGGAATATATTTATTTTTCTCCAAGACATCCATGTGAACACATGAAAACATCTCTTCTGATCAGCGTCAACCACCAGTCTCAGCCATGCAAAGGTGCTAAACAATTTCCGAGATTTTTAACAACATTTACCTCATAAAAAGTGTGTTCTATTCTATTTTTGATAAGTACACCGTGGGGGACACGTACAGTGTTCCAACAGTGTATTTAATAACTGCGCTGTATTTAATAATTTCACTCTAGAAATGCCTGCAGTGTGTTCTTTAATTATGCTTAATAACTGTACCAGTGTTGTTGCCTTGTACATTGGCTAAGCGCATCAGCATCTGTGATTTAGGGCCGATGTGCTGTTGGTTTTAATCCCACCTACACACACACACACACACACACACACACACACACACACACACACACACACACACACACACACACACACACACACACATATATATATTATAATATATACATTATTGTACCCACGAACGAGTGGTATTGATCACTAACAACACAGCAATTAGCCAAGGAGTCGAACCCATGCTGCTTTGGCCCGCTTCATGGTGAGCGAAAGACACATGACGCTCTAGTCCATGAAACTACACAGTTCTCAAGAATGACGCATCCAGCCAAGCTAGGTGTTGTACTCATCATCCGAGAACATACAGTGGTGTGGATGCCTCTGGGGTAATTTTTTTCTACTGCTCGTTGGGCTAGTACACAAAACAGGGAGTAGAATGAAATTAGCTCAAAGGCATCCACACCACCGTATGTTCTCGGATGATGAGTACAACACCTAGCTTGGCTGGATGCGTCATTCTTGAGAATTGTGTGGTCCCATGGACTAGAGCGTCATGTGTCTTTCGCTCACCATGAAGCGGGCCAAAGCAGCATGGGTTCGACTCCTTGGCTAGTCGCAGTGTTTTTAATGATCAATACCACTCGTTCGTGGGTACACTAATATATATATTTTAATATATACACATATATAATATATATATATATATATATATATATATATATATATATATATATATATATATATATATATATATATATGTATATATTTTATTTAAAGACAAAATACATTGACGAAACATTCACAAAAATATGATACAAAGTAAAACAACATAGGTAACTCAGAGCTACATCTCGAATACTTCGTCCAGCTCCCCTGCGGTGGGCCGCGTGCCCAGAATGCTGCAGGCATTTCCACTCTGGATCGCAACACTGAGTCTCTGAAAGAGGAAGCTGGTCGCCCTGTGGTCCTTGGTTTCTGTGATGAGCTTTTCACCCAGCTCTTTGAGGAACTTTAGAGCACACTTGCCCCATGCTCCAAGGGTCTCCGACCCTATTGGAATGAAGTTATAGCAAGGGGGAAGGTCTTCATATTTTCGGATCTTCTGGGTCTCCCTGTGGCTGGCAGCTCCACCCCCTTCCACTACAGAGTATGGCAAGTAGGTGTCTGCCAATGTGGCAGCACAGGTGTAGTCCCAGGCAATCTGCTTTCCATCCTTCCAGGGTAGCATAGTGGCTCCATCAGGACGCTTTTGACTTCCATCAGACCTCTGTACTTGGGGTTCCCGTTGAGCTGGGCAACGGGCTGTGGCGAGGCTTCTCTTTATTATGTCATTGATCTCCTCATGTCTGGCATACTTCCCTTCTGCTGTGTAACACACGAGACCATGGAGTCCGAATTGATCAGCTGTCGCCCTGCCGCAAATACACCTATGTTCGGTGAGGATGGGGGCGGCTAGGCGAAGAGCAACACCAATCCGAATGGCCTGTGGGTCGAGACGGGTGCCCAGGGAGGAATTGGGAACAGCTAACAGGAAATCTCCTGAGTGTGGTGCCTTCACTGCCAGGAGACGAGCTTTGTTCTTTCCTGAAGCATTGGAGAGCATTGTGTTGGCGATTTTTTCCATGATCGGTTTGTCCCAGTGGGACTGTTTGTGCTGTTTGGGAGGAGCTGGTCTACTGGAGGAGTCTGTAAGGGTGTCCCACCGAATTGCTGCTTCAGTAAACCTGGGGTCTTGAGCTCCTACCAAGTCTCTCAAGCGTTCGGGCACTATCTTCTTGACTAATGCACTGGAAGCCAAACACGAAGACAGAAAAGCAGGTAAAGCAACATGCGTTGCTTTACGCACCCCTATACCTCCCAGTCGCACTGGGAGGGTTGCCTGATCCCATTGCTCATCCTCTAGTGACAGGTTCAGTGCCTTCTTAAAAGTTGATCTCAGGTGTGCGTCATATTCATTGAGTGTTGGGTTGTCAAAAGAGGGTGCACACCTCAAGAAGTAAGTGAGTCTTGGCATAGTAAGACACCTTGTGAGGAGATACAGAGCATCATGGGCATCAAGATCGCTTATTCTCTCCTCCATTCTCATAAGGTCATTCAATTTGTCCCTGAGGACAGTATCGATGGCCTGGTGACCCAGCGGCGCCCCCAAGAGGGTACTGTTGGACGGAGTTGTAGTTGAGATTTCCGGGAGGATTCTTCGCACAGCATTGATTATTTCCTGGTTTGCTGTGATGATTTCACACTTAGAGGGATTGAGGATGAGTCCCAAGCCTTCTCCCTGTGTTTTCACCAGTTGTAGGTCCCCCACGAGGGACTCTTTAGTACCTGCCAGAGTGCCGTCATCCAGGTACCATATATTGAGCTCACTGCGTAGGCTGGAAGTTAGTTCTCTTACTGCCAAGCAGAAGAGAAGTGGAGCAAGTGGGTCACCCTGCTGAACACCCTCTGATGATTGAATTTCATGTTCTCCAAACAAAAGAATTGAGGGTTTGCTGTAGCCGGCTGAAATGAAGGGAAAGAGACTGGGGAACCTAACCCGAACAGCTGGCAAAACAGCATCTCTCCTCACCATATTAAAGGCATTTCTAAAATCAAGTTTGACTATGGCCTTGTCTTCTGGTAGGTCCCTGATGTAGGCCCTTGCCGCATGAGCTGCAGCTTCACTGCCTTGAGAGACCCCAAAGCCCAGTTGGTGTGGCTGGAGTAAAGTGGCAGCTTCTAGGCGAATGTTTCTCACTGCTGCTTTGGCAACGAGACGGCGAAGAGTGTTTCCAACTGCAATGGGTCTGATTCCCCCATCCCTCTTCTTCAAAGCACATAGTGAGGCTCCAAAAGAGAAAGGTTTAATTTCTTCTGGGATTCGCCCAGCCAGGCAATTGTTGACGAAAGTTGTTAACTCGGTGAGAAGAATTGATGCAGATTCACCGAGTACTGGATTTACCATCTCTTTGAGGTGCTGAGGTCGAATTCCAGTGTAACCTCCTGCAGATCCTGCTGGAAATGACACGATCGCCTTATAGACTTCCGATTCTGGCAAAATTAATTGTTCAGTGATAGGGTCTTCCTCAGGGTTGTCGTTGATGTCTGTGGTGTCCCTGGTTGGGTGCTTGTCTCTTAGTGCTTGGGCCGTGGTCTCATCCTTGGGGGCTACAGTGTCGTCACTTGTAATTATTCTTATTGCTCCCACTGTGTTACCTTCCTCAATTTTTTTGCTAACCTGTGCGCAAATTTTCTCGTTCTCAGTAGGACTTTTCTTGGGTCTGCCTCTTTGATTCCTGCGATGATGGGGCAGAGGGACACAGTTATCCGTTCTTGGGTAGTTGCGCACTGCCTTGATAACTGACGTGGTTAGCAGTTTGCCTCGTCTTTCAGGAACTGCAAGACAGACATTGCCGAACAAGAGAAGGTTGCGCCATGCTTGGATGGTGCCTCGGGCTTCTAAGTTGGTGGAACCTCCATTCACCCGCTTAAGAAGGTCTGTGAATTTCCCTGCTGCATATGGGCGAGCTGCTTTAGGGATGTGGGATAGTGTACTGCTAGCAGTGGATTTGAATGCCAACAGAAGGTTATCGCAAGTGACGAGGTTGCCATTGGAATTGTCATCTGCCTGTGGAGGCTGTGGGCTGCTCTCTGCTGGGGGCATATGTGATCCCGCACACCTATTGTGTGCACGAATGTGGCCATCCCTGTTGCGTGCTCGAAACTCTCCACACACCTGACATGTGCCTCTTCTTTCATTGTTGGGTGCATTGTTTCCCTGGCTTTGTGGCTGGCTGGCTTCATCGTCTGCCATACCTCACACTGTGTGATAAGCCCAAGCTGAAGGGAAAATGGCGCATGGCACATTCCGCATGTGGTTCATGGTGGTGGTGGGGGGGGGGAGGAGAGGGGTGTCCAGTCCTTGTGGTGGGCGGTGGAAGATGTGTGCTGAGGCGGAGTAGGGCACTCACTCCCTCCCAGGACAAGTCACTATACACCACGATGCTCAGTGCACATGTTACTATACACCACTATGCTCAGTGCATATATGCTCAGTGTAATATATATATATATATATATATATATATATATATATATATATATATATATATATATTATTTATATATATATATATCCAGTTATTGGGGAAATTGCAGAGACACTGCTTTCAGAGATCACAGGGTTCGTCAACAATTCCTTGGCTGGTCTGATCCCTGATGAAATTAGACCTTTCTTTTTTGGTGCAACACTTTGTGCACTTAAAAAGAAGGATGGAGGAATTCGGCCAATTGCAGTAGGCAACACCTTACGCCGCCTCGTATCCAAAGCTGTTGTCCGAAGTATTCGTGCACAGGCAGCCATGATGCTTCAAAGAAACCAGCTTGGCTTTGGGGTCTCTCAAGGAAGTGAAGCAGCGGTTCATGCAACAAGGGCGTATATCAACAACCTGCCTGAGGACAATGCAGTGATAAAATTAGATTTCAAGAATGCGTTCAATCTCCTGAAAAGGGACGTGGTATTAGCAGCAGTACAAGAACATTTCCCTGGTCTCTTCCCCTTTGTTTCAGCTGGGTATAGCAAGGAATCAATGCTTCTCTTTGGAGAGCATGAAATCACATCATCGGAGGGTGTCCAACAAGGAGATCCTCTTGCACCATTTCTCTTCTGTATAGCAGTTAGGGAAATCACAGTCAGACTGACCAGCGAGCTAAACATCTGGTTCCTAGATGACGGCACACTAGCAGGTACAAAGGAGTCCCTCCTACATGACCTTACACAGGTAATGACACGGGGACAGGAAATGGGTCTCGTCCTGAATCCATCCAAATGTGAAATCATCTCAGTCAGTAAAAAAGTGACAAATGCAGTGAGATCAAAAGTACCAGGAGCAGCAGTCATTGCCCCCACAAATAGTGTCTTGCTAGGAGCACCTCTGGGAAGCAATGCCATTGACACAATTCTCAGGAAGAAATTGGAAGAGTTAAGGAGAATGGAACAACGAATAGGCAATCTGGACACCCACGATGCCTTGTACCTTCTCACAAAGTGCTTGAGTCTGCCCAGGTTGACATATTTCCTAAGATGTGCACCTTCATATGATAACCCTATACTGCACGAATATGACAGTATTCTGAGGCAGATTTTTACGAAAGTACTTAACCTTACTCTAGAAGACGGGCAGTGGAACCAAGCTACACTTCCAGTCAGACTAGGAGGCATTTGTATCCGTAAGTCATCACAGATTGCGTTACCTGCTTTTCTGTCGTCGTGTATTGCATCCAGAGAGCTTGTAGCAGTGATTCTCCCTGAACATCTTAGGGACAAGATTGGAGTCCAGGACCAAAAATTCATTGACGGAGCAATGATCTGGGATAATCTAACGGGCTCAGAAACCAGACCTGCTCCCCCCAACAACTACAAACAATCGCACTGGGATGGTCCAATAGTGGAAAATATAGCCTCAACAATGCTTCAGAGTGTGTCAGGGAAGGATAGAGCCCGCCTCCTGGCAGTGAGAGCCCCTCATGCTGGGGACTTTCTGTTGGCTGTTCCCAACTCCAGCCTTGGCACACGCCTCGACCCACAGACCATCCGCATCGGTGTTGCCCTTCGACTTGCCGCCCCTATTCTCGCCGAACACAGGTGTATTTGTGGCAGTGAAGCAGCAGACCGATTCGGGTACCATGGTCTTGTGTGCCGTAAATCCGAGGGAAAGATTGCAAGACATGAGGAGGTTAATAACATTATCAAGAGGAGCCTCACAACAGCTGGATGGCAGCCAGACGCGTCCAGATGGTATCACCCTTCAAGCCTGGACAGATGGGAAGCAAGTGGTGTGGGACTATACATGTGCATCTACCTTGGCTGATACCTATCTCCAATACACCAGGGAGGAAGGAGGGGCAGCTGCCAGCTTCAGGGAGTCCCAAAAGTCAAGAAAATATGGAGAACTTGCCCATCATTATATGTTTGTTCCCATAGGCTCAGAGACCCTTGGCTCATGGGGAAAGAGTGCATCTAAATTCCTTAAAGGAGCTGGGAAAAAGACTCACCAGGGTAACTAGGGATCCCAGGGCAGCTAGTTTTCTGTTCCAGCGGCTCAGTGCGGCTGTTCAAAGGGGTAATGCCTGCTGTATTTTGGGAACACGCCCCAGCTCTGAGGAGCTGGATGAGATTTTCGCCTTATAGTCGGTGATACACACGTAACAACATGTACCTTATATGCAACCTTCATATCAACAATGTATCTCTTAAATCTTCTGTACCATATTATGTAATATATATATATATATAATATATATATATATATATATATATATATATATATATATATATATATATATATATATATATATATATATATATATATATATGTCGTGCCGAATAGGCAGAACTTGCTATCTTGGCTTAAATAGCAACGCTCATCTTGCCATATAGGACAAGCGAAAATTTGTGTATGCAATAATTTCGCCAAAATCATTCTAAACCTAACGAAAAAAAATTATTTCACTTTGTTTGTTTAGTATTAAATTATTGTAAACAAATCAAAAATATATTTAGTTGGGTTAGGCTAAAACAAATTTTTCTTGTTATAATAAGGTTAGGTAAGTTTTCTAAGATTCTTTTGATGTAAAATTATAATTTTTTTCATTATCATTAATTAAAAAATATATCTTTAAACGTATAAGAGAAAATGTTAGAAAGGACTTAATTTTAAATGAGTTCTTGCTAATTGACCAGTTTTACATATTCGGCACGACATATATATATAAATATATATATATATATATATATATATATATATATATATATATATATATATATATATATATATATATATAATATATATATATATATATATATATATATATATATATATATATATATATATATATATATATATATATATATGGTAGACAGCAACCACCCAGGGAAGTACTACCGTCCTGCCAGATGACTGTGAAACAAAAACCTGTAACTGTTTTGCATGATGGTAGGATTGCTGGTTTCTTTTTCTGTCTCATAAACACGCTAGATAACAGGGATATCTTGCTACTCCTACTTACACTTTGGTCACACTTCACAGACACGCACATGCATATATATATATATACATACATCTAGGTTTTTCTCCTTTTTCTAAATAGCTCTTGTTCTTTTCTATTTCTTCTATTGTCCATGGGGAAGTGGAAAAGAATCTTTCCTACGTAAGCCATGCGTGTCGTATGAGGCGACTAAAATGCCGGGAGCAATGGGCTAGTAACCCCTTCTCCTGTATACATTTACTAAAAATGAGAAGAAGAAAAACTTTATAAAATTGGGATGCTTAAATGTGCGTGGATGTAGTGCGGATGACAAGAAACAGATGATTGCTGATGTTATGAATGAAAAGAAGTTGGATGTCCTGGCTCTAAGCGAAACAAAGCTGAAGGGGGTAGGAGAATTTCAGTGGGGGGAAATAAATGAGATTAAATCTGGAGTATCTGAGAGAGTTAGAGCAAAGGAAGGGGTAGCAGTAATGTTAAATGATCAGTTATGGAAGGAGAAAAGAGAATATGAATGTGTAAATTCAAGAATTATATGGATTAAAGTAAAGGTTGGATGCGAGAAGTGGGTCATAATAAGCGTGTATGCACCTGGAGAAGAGAGGAATGCAGAGGAGAGAGAGAGATTTTGGGAGATGTTAAGTGAATGTATAGGAGCCTTTGAACCAAGTGAGAGAGTAATTGTGGTAGGGGACCTGAATGCTAAAGTAGGAGAAACTTTTAGAGAGGGTGTGGTAGGTAAGTTTGGGGTGCCAGGTGTAAATGATAATGGGAGCCCTATGATTGAACTTTGTATAGAAAGGGGTTTAGTTATAGGTAATACATATTTTAAGAAAAAGAGGATAAATAAGTATACACGATATGATGTAGGGCGAAATGACAGTAGTTTGTTGGATTATGTATTGGTAGATAAAAGACTGTTGAGTAGACTTCAGGATGTACATGTTTATAGAGGGGCCACAGATATATCAGATCACTTTCTAGTTGTAGCTACACTGAGAGTAAAAGGTAGATGGGATACAAGGAGAATAGAAGCATCAGGGAAGAGAGAGGTGAAGGTTTATAAACTAAAGGAGGAGGCAGTTAGGGTAAGATATAAACAGCTATTGGAGGATAGATGGGCTAATGAGAGCATAGGCAATGGGGTCGAAGAGGTATGGGGTAGGTTTAAAAATGTAGTGTTAGAGTGTTCAGCAGAAGTTTGTGTTTACAGGAAAGTGGGTGCAGGAGGGAAGAGGAGTGATTGGTGGAATGATGATGTAAAGAGAGTAGTAAGGGAGAAAAAGTTAGCATATGAGAAGTTTTTACAAAGTAGAAGTGATGCAAGGAGGGAAGAGTATATGGAGAAAAAGAGAGAGGTTAAGAGAGTGGTGAAGCAATGTAAAAAGAGAGCAAATGAGAGAGTGGGTGAGATGTTATCAACAAATTTTGTTGAAAATAAGAAAAAGTTTTGGAGTGAGATTAACAAGTTAAGAAAGCCTAGAGAACAAATGGATTTGTCAGTTAAAAATAGGAGAGGAGAGTTATTAAATGGAGAGTTAGAGGTATTGGGAAGATGGAGGGAATATTTTGAGGAATTGTTAAATGTTGATGAAGATAGGGAAGCTGTGATTTCGTGTATAGGGCAAGGAGGAATAACATCTTGTAGGAGTGAGGAAGAGCCAGTTGTGAGTGTGGGGGAAGTTCGTGAGGCAGTAGGTAAAATGAAAGGGGGTAAGGCAGCCGGGATTGATGGGATAAAGATAGAAATGTTAAAAGCAGGTGGGGATATAGTTTTGGAGTGGTTGGTGCAATTATTTAATAAATGTATGGAAGAGGGTAAGGTACCTAGGGATTGGCAGAGAGCATGCATAGTTCCTTTGTATAAAGGCAAAGGGGATAAAAGAGAGTGCAAAAATTATAGGGGGATAAGTCTGTTGAGTGTACCTGGTAAAGTGTATGGTAGAGTTATAATTGAAAGAATTAAGAGTAAGACGGAGAATAGGATAGCAGATGAACAAGGAGGCTTTAGGAAAGGTAGGGGGTGTGTGGACCAGGTGTTTACAGTGAAACATATAAGTGCACAGTATTTAGATAAGGCTAAAGAGGTCTTTGTGGCATTTATGGATTTGGAAAAGGCGTATGTCAGTGTTCAGTGGTCAGTCGTCAGTGTTCAGTGGTCAGTCGTCACGTGAGGTCACAGACCCTGAGCTGCTTTGGGGATTAGCGTGGACGGTTACAAAGCATGGCTTGCTTCTGCAGTGTTTTAAAAACTGAGTTTGGAGAGTTGAAGGAGGAGGTCTTGCTTCTCCAGGAGGAGATTAGGAGGCTGAAGGTCCACCTCAATGGGCCTGGGAGAGAGCGTGAGGTGGTTGGAGATGTGGGGAATGAGGCTTCTAGCAGTGAGGTGCAGTCTGTCTCTCACTGTGAGGAGGCTGTAGGTGGGGAGGTAGCAACGGGTACCAGCAGTGAGGTGCAGCCCAGCACCTGCTACAAGTGGCGAGTTGTTCACAGTAATGGGAGGCGCATCAGAGTAAGGAAAGTTAAGAGTGAAGATCTGAAGGTAGGAAATCGCTTCTCTGTTCTCCAGGATGAATGTACTTCAGTGGCCAGTGAAGGTAAGGGTACTACTGCCCCTGCTAATGAAGGTAAGCGCATTCTTGTGGTTGGTGACTCTCAGGTAAGATATGTTGACCGTGCTTTTTGTAATAGGAATAAGAAGATGAGAGATAGAGTGTGCTTCCCTGGAGCTGGTGTTGGGGACATTGTCAACAGACTGGATAATATCATGTCAGGTAATGGGAACAAGCCCATTATCTGTCTCAGTGCTGGTGGAAATGATATTGGGAAGGGTAGGAGAGAAGAGCTGCTAGATAAGTACAGGTCAGCTATAGATTTCATTAAGTCTAAGGGAGGGATCCCAATCATATGTAGCATCTTGCCTAGAAGGGGAGTAGGAAATGAATGGTTGTCTAGGGCAATTGGTGTAAATTGCTGGCTAGACAGATACTGCAAGGAACTTGCAATCCCATTCATTGACAACTGGAACAACTTTTATGGCAAACATGATATGTATGCAAGGGATGGGGTTCATCTCTCTGGGGCAGGGGTGGTAGCACTTGCAGACTCGATTGAGAAGGCCATTGGTGAAATGCCTATGATTTTAAACTGATGGAAGATAGAGGTATGGGTGTGTGTGGGAAACAAGCAGGTTGCAACACTAGGGTTGGAAACAGTAAATGTATAAAAGGCATTCAGCATGAAGTTATAAATAAAGACAATAGAACAGGTCAGAAAACAAAGGGGGACAGCAGAGGGCAGCAAGGGACTAGCTCCCTTAAGGTTTACTATACTAATAGCAGGAGTGTTAGAAATAAGATAGATGAGCTAAGATTAATTGCAAGTGCAGGAAACATAGATATTATTGCTATAACAGAGACCTGGCTCAATCTGAAAGATAGAGAGATGCCATCTGAATGTCACATACAAGGCTATAAATTATTCCACACTGACAGGGTCAACAGGAAAGGTGGTGGAGTAGCGATGTATGTCAGAGACAATTTAAATTGTTGTGTTAGACAAGATATTAAATTAGAAGCGTCAGCCACTGAATCTGTTTGGTTACAGCTTCTCGAGGGCCGAGAAAAACTAATTTTGGGTGTGATTTACAGGGCCCCAAATCTTGATAGGGAGTGCAGTAAACTTCTATGGGACGAAATTCGTAAGGCATCTACATACGAAAATGTTGTGCTAATGGGAGATTTCAACTATAGACAGATTGACTGGAGCAATTTGACAGGAAATTTAGAGTCGGGTGACTTTCTTGATACGATCCAGGATTGTTTTTTAAAACAGTTTGTGACGGAGCCAACTAGGGGAAATAACCTCCTTGACTTGGTTCTTGCCAGTAGGGAAACACTAATTAATAATCTTGAGGTTAATGATGAGCTTGGGGAGAGTGATCACAAATCACTCAGTTTTAACATATCATGGAATTCCCCTAATAATGGCAATCAAGTCTCCGTCCCTGACTTTCGCTTGGCTGATTTCATAGGACTGAAAAATTACTTAGGTGGGCTGAACTGGAATGACCTGACTAGGGGTCAGGTAGGTGGTGATGGTTGCCGATATGATGCTTTCCAGGGCATAGTTCTAGCTGCTCAGTCAAATTATGTTCCAAATAGGGAAATCAGATCAAACAAAAATGATCCTAAATGGATGAACAATAGATTAAAATATCTGATTGGTCAAAAGAGAGGCATATATAGGCAAATCAAAAGAGGAGAGGGGCAATTAAGAAATCGATATATTCAGTTAAAGAGAGAAATAAAAAAGGGAATTAGAAAAGCAAAAAGAGATTATGAGGTTAAAGTTGCAAGAGAATCGAAGACTAACCCAAAAGGATTCTTTCAGGTATACAGAAGTAAGATCAGGGACAAGATAGGCCCACTCAAAAGTTCCTCGGGTCAGCTCACTGACAGTGATAAGGAAATGTGTAGAATTTTTAACACATACTTCCTCTCAGTTTTTACACAGGAGGATACCAGTGATATTCCAGTAATGATAAATTATGTAGAACAGGACGATAATAAACTGTGCACTATTAGGGTCACAAGTGACATGGTCCTTAGGCAAATAGATAAATTAAAACCTAACAAATCCCCAGGCCCTGATGAACTGTATGCAAGGGTTCTAAAGGAATGTAAAGAGGAGCTTAGCACACCTTTGGCTAATCTTTTCAACATATCACTACAAACTGGCATGGTGCCAGATAAGTGGAAAATGGCAAATGTGATACCTATTTTCAAAACAGGTGACAGGTCCTTAGCTTCGAACTATAGACCAATAAGCCTAACCTCCATAGTGGGAAAATTTATGGAATCAATAATTGCCGAGGCAGTTCGTAGCCACCTTGAAAAGCATAAATTAATCAACGAATCTCAGCATGGTTTTACAAAGGGACGTTCCTGCCTTACGAATTTATTAACTTTTTTCACTAAGGTATTTGAGGAGGTAGATCATGGTAACGAATATGATATTGTGTATATGGACTTCAGTAAGGCTTTTGACAGGGTCCCACATCAGAGACTATTGAGGAAAATTAAAGCACATGGAATAGGAGGAGAAATTTTTTCCTGGATAGAGGCATGGTTGACAAATAGGCAGCAGAGAGTTTGCATAAATGGGGAGAAATCAGAGTGGGGAAGCGTCACGAGCGGTGTTCCACAGGGGTCAGTGTTGGGCCCCCTGCTGTTCACAATCTACATAAACGACATAGATGAGGGCATAAAGAGCGACATCGGCAAGTTTGCCGATGACACCAAAATAGGCCGTCGAATTCATTCTGACGAGGACATTCGAGCACTCCAGGAAGATTTGAATAGACTGATGCAGTGGTCGGAGAAGTGGCAGATGCAGTTTAATATAGACAAATGCAAAGTTCTAAATGTTGGACAGGACAATAACCATGCCACATATAAACTAAATAATGTAGATCTTAATATTACGGATTGCGAAAAAGATTTAGGAGTTCTGGTTAGCAGTAATCTGAAACCAAGACAACAGTGCATAAGTGTTCGCAATAAAGCTAATAGAATCCTTGGCTTCATATCAAGAAGCATAAATAATAGGAGTCCTCAGGTTGTTCTTCAACTCTATACATCCTTGGTTAGGCCTCATTTAGATTATGCTGCACAGTTTTGGTCACCGTATTACAGAATGGATATAAATTCTCTGGAAAATGTACAAAGGAGGATGACAAAGATGATCCCATGTATCAGAAACCTTCCCTATGAGGATAGACTAAGGGCCCTGAAACTGCACTCTCTAGAAAGACGTAGAATTAGGGGGGATATGATTGAGGTTTATAAGTGGAAGACAGGAATAAATAAAGGGGATGTAAATAGTGTGCTGATAATATCTAGCCTAGACAGGACTCGCAGCAATGGTTTTAAGTTGGAAAAATTCAGATTCAGGAGGGATATAGGAAAGTACTGGTTTGGTAATAGAGTTGTGGATGAGTGGAACAAACTCCCAAGTACCGTTATAGAGGCCAGAACGTTGTGTAGCTTTAAAAATAGGTTGGATAAATACATGAGTAGATGTGGGTGGGTGTGAGTTAGACCTGATAGCTTGTGCTAACGGGTCGGTTGCCGTGTTCCTCCCTTGAGTCAATGTGACCTGACCTGACTAGGTTGGGTGCATTGGCTTAAGCCGGTAGGGACTTGGACCTGCCTCGCATGGGCCAGTAGGCCTTCTGCAGTGTTCCTTCGTTCTTATGTTCTTATGTATGACAGGGTGGATAGGGGGGCAATGTGGCAGATGTTGCAAGTGTATGGTGTAGGAGGTAGGTTACTGAAAGCAGTGAAGAGTTTTTACGAGGATAGTGAGGCTCAAGTTAGAGTATGTAGGAAAGAGGGAAATTTTTTCCCAGTAAAAGTAGGCCTTAGACAAGGATGTGTGATGTCACCGTGGTTGTTTAATATATTTATAGATGGGGTTGTAAGAGAAGTAAATGCGAGGGTCTTGGCAAGAGGCGTGGAGTTAAAAGATAAAGAATCACACACAAAGTGGGAGTTGTCACAGCTGCTCTTTGCTGATGACACTGTGCTCTTGGGAGATTCTGAAGAGAAGCTGCAGAGATTGGTGGATGAATTTGGTAGGGTGTGCAAAAGAAGAAAATTAAAGGTGAATACAGGAAAGAGTAAGGTTATGAGGATAACAAAAAGATTAGGTGATGAAAGATTGAATATCAGATTGGAGGGAGAGAGTATGGAGGAGGTGAACGTATTCAGATATTTGGGAGTGGATGTGTCAGCGGATGGGTCTATGAAAGATGAGGTGAATCATAGAATTGATGAGGGAAAAAGAGTGAGTGGTGCACTTAGGAGTCTGTGGAGACAAAGAACTTTGTCCTTGGAGGCAAAGAGGGGAATGTATGAGAGTATAGTTTTACCAACGCTCTTATATGGGTGTGAAGCGTGGGTGATGAATGTTGCAGCGAGGAGAAGGCTGGAGGCAGTGGAGATGTCATGTCTGAGGGCAATGTGTGGTGTGAATATAATGCAGAGAATTCGTAGTTTGGAAGTTAGGAGGAGGTGCGGGATTACCAAAACTGTTGTCCAGAGGGCTGAGGAAGGGTTGTTGAGGTGGTTCGGACATGTAGAGAGAATGGAGCGAAACAGAATGACTTCAAGAGTGTATCAGTCTGTAGTGGAAGGAAGGCGGTGTAGGGGTCGGCCTAGGAAGGGTTGGAGGGAGGGGGTAAAGGAGGTTTTGTGTGAGAGGGGCTTGGACTTCCAGCAGGCATGCGTGAGCGTGTTTGATAGGAGTGAATGGAGACAAATGGTTTTTAATACTTGACGTGCTGTTGGAGTGTGAGCAAAGTAACATTTATGAAGGGATTCAGGGAAACCGGCAGGCCGGACTTGAGTCCTGGAGATGGGAAGTACAGTGCCTGCACTCTGAAGGAGGGGTGTTAATGTTGCAGTTTAAAAACTGTAGTGTAAAGCACCCTTCTGGCAAGACAGTGATGGAGCGAATGATGGTGAAAGTTTTTCTTTTTCGGGCCACCCTGCCTTGGTGGGAATCGGCCAGTGTGATAAAAAAAAAAAAAATATATATATATATATAATGTAGGTGGGATTAAAACCAACAGCACATCGGCCCTAAATCACAGATGCTGAAGCGCTTAGACAATGTACAATGAAGGCAACAACACTGGTACAGTTATTAAGCATAATTAAAGAACACACTGCAGGCATTTCTAGAGTGAAATTATTAAATACAGCGCAGTTATTAAATACACTGTTGGAACACTGTACGTGTCCCCCACGGTGTACTTATCAAAAATAGAATAGAACACACTTTTTATGAGGTAAATGTTGTTAAAAGTCTCGGAAATTGTTTAGCACCTTTGCATGGCTGAGACTGGTGGTTGACGCTGATCAGAAGAGATGTTTTCATGTGTTCACATGGATGTCTTGGAGAAAAATAAATATATTCCGACAGTCATCTTAGGTATACCTTTGACTTTTAAATCAAATAACAATGTTCGTTTTGTAAATATCGAAAACGTTGCTGTACTGAAGAGATATGATAGCGCCATTGAGGTGTCTCACCGGATTATATATATATATATATATATATATATATATATATATATATATATATATATATATATATATATATATATATATGGTACCAGGTCCTAATAGGACCTAGTACCGCCCAAACTTCCCAAAATGTGTTCAACATTGGTAGAGACCGCCAAAACGTGTATCAATGCTTATTATCAAAGGGTAGTGATATTTGTCATTGAAAAAATTATCTGTCATATTATTGCCGCGTGTTTTTCAGATAAACATTAATTTACCAAGTAATATGCATGCTACTGTAAGTAAGAAATCATTCACGACACTGTATGCAGCACCGGTTTGTAACCCACACCTGGTCAAACATGTCAAGAAATTGGAGAAAGTGCAAAGGCTTGCAAGACTATTCCCGGAGATATAGGAAATGCCCTATAAAAAGTGGTTAAAAACTCAATATGATGACTCTGCAGGAATGGAGAGATAGGGAAGGGACATAACTACTTATAAAATACTTAGAGGAATTGACAAGGTGGACAAGGTCAGAATGTTTCAGAGATGGGACACAGAAACAAGGGGAAAAACTAGGAGTTGAAAAATTCAAATGAGTCATAGGGATGTTAGGAAGTATTCCTTCAGGCACAGAGTTGTCAGGAAGTGAAACAATCTGGAGAATGAAGTAGTGGAGGCAGGATCCATACATAGCTTTAGGAAGGTAAGACAAAGCTCTTGGAACAGAGAGCGAGTGGATCTAGCAGCTACCAGCCAAGATGCGGGACCATCAGCTATGCTTCGATTTCTGCAACCACATATAAGTGAGTACACACACACACACACACACACACATACAAACACACACACACACACACACACACACACACACACACACACACACACACCATGGTTTACCCAAAGGTGCAGGGAGGCAAAAACCAAGTGTGCTAGGGAATGGAAGAAATATAGAAGGCAAAGGACCCAGGAGAATAAGGAGAACAGTCGTAGAGCCAGAAATGAATATGCACAGATAAGAAGGGAGGCCCAAAGACAATATGAAAATGACATAGCAGCGAAAGCCAAATCTGACCCGAAACTGTTGTACAGCCACATCAGGAGGAAAACAACAGTCAAGGACCAGGTAATCAGGCTAAGGAAGGAAGGAGGAGAGACAACAGGAAATGACCGGGAAGTATGTGAAGAACTCAACAAGAGATTCAAAGAAGTGTTCACAGAGGAGACAGAAGGGACTCCAGAAAGACGGAGAGGTGGGGCACACCACCAAGTGCTGGACACAGTGCACACAACCGAGGAAGAAGTGAAGAGGCTTCTGAGTGAGCTAGATACCTCAAAGGCAATGGGGCCAGATAACATCTCCCCATGGGTATTGAGAGAGGGAGCAGAGGCGCTATGTGTACCCCTAACAACAATATTCAATACATCTATCGAAACAGGGAGATTGCCTGAGGCATGGAAGACAGCAAATGTAGTCCCAATCTTTAAAAAAGGAGACAGACATGAAGCATTAAACTACAGACCAGTGTCACTGACATGTATAGTATGCAAAATCATGGAGAAGATTATCAGGAGAAGAGTGGTGGAACACCTAGAAAGGAATGATCTCATCAACAGCAGCCAGCATGGTTTCAGGGACGGGAAATCCTGTGTCACAAACCTACTGGAGTTCTATGACATGGTGACAGCAGTAAGACAAGAGAGAGAGGGGTGGGTGGATTGCATTTTCTTGGACTGCAAGAAGGCGTTTGACACAGTTCCACACAAGAGATTGGTGCAAAAACTGGAGGACCAAGCAGGGATAACAGGGAAGGCACTACAATGGATCAGGGAATACTTGTCAGGAAGACAGCAGCGAGTCATGGTACGTGGCGAGGTGTCAGAGTGGGCACCTGTGACCAGCGGGGTCCCGCAGGGGTCAGTCCTAGGACCAGTGCTGTTTCTGGTATTTGTGAACGACATGACGGAAGGAATAGACTCTGAGGTGTCCCTGTTTGCAGATGACGTGAAGTTGATGAGAAGAATACACTCGATCGAAGACCAGGCAGAACTACAAAGGAATCTGGACAGGCTGCAGAACTGGTCCAGCAATTGGCTCCTGGAGTTCAATCCCACCAAGTGCAAAGTCATGAAGATTGGGGAAGGGCAAAGAAGGCCGCAAACGGAGTACAGTCTAGGGGGTCAGAGACTACAAACCTCACTCAAGGAAAAAGATCTTGGGGTGAGTATAACACCAGGCACATCTCCTGAAGCGCACATCAACCAAATAACTGCTGCAGCATATGGGCGCCTAGCAAACCTCAGAACAGCATTCCGACATCTTAATAAGGAATCGTTCAGGACCCTGTACACCGTATACGTTAGGCCCATATTGGAGTATGCGGCACCAGTTTGGAACCCACACCTAGCCAAGCACGTAAAGAAACTAGAGAAAGTGCAAAGGTTTGCAACAAGACTAGTCCCAGAGCTAAGAGGTATGTCCTACGAGGAGAGGTTAAGGGAAATCAACCTGACGACACTGGAGGACAGGAGAGATAGGGGGGACATGATAACGACATACAAAATACTGAGAGGAATTGACAAGGTGGACAAAAACAGGATGTTCCAGAGATTGGACACAGTAACAAGGGGACACAGTTGGAAGCTAAAGACACAGATGAATCACAGGGATGTTAGGAAGTATTTCTTCAGCCACAGAGTAGTCAGTAAGTGGAATAGTTTGGGAAGCGATGTAGTGGAGGCAGGATCCATACATAGCTTTAAGCAGAGGTACGATAAAGCTCACGGCTCAGGGAGAGTGACCTAGTAGCGATCAGTGAAGAGGCGGGGCCAGGAGCTCGGACTCGACCCCCGCAACCTCAACTAGGTGAGTACAACTAGGTGAGTACACACACACATGACATGACGGAAGGGTTAGACTCAGAAGTGTCCCTGTTTGCAGATGATGTGAAGTTAATGAGGAGAATTAAATCTGATGAGGACCAGGCAGGACTTCAAAGAGACCTGGACAGACTGGACACCTGGTCCAGCAAATGGCTTCTCGAATTTAATCCTGCCAAATGCAAAGTCATGAAGATAGGGGAAGGGCACAGAAGACCACAGACAGAGTATAGGCTAGGTGGCCAAAGACTGCAAACCTCACTCAAAGAGAAAGATCTTGGGGTGAGTATAACACCGAGCATGTCTCCGGAAGCACACATCAATCAGATAACTGCTGCAGCATATGGGCGCCTGGCAAACCTGAGAACAGCATTCCGACACCTTAGTAAGGAATCATTCAAGACACTGTACACCGTGTATGTCAGGCCCATACTGGAGTATGCAGCACCTGTTTGGAACCCGCACTTGATAAAGCACGTCAAGAAACTAGAGAAAGTACAAAGGTTTGCAACAAGGTTAGTTCCAGAGCTAAGGGGAATGTCCTATGAAGAAAGATTAAGGGAAATCGGCCTGACGACACTGGAGGACAGGAGGGTCAGGGGAGACATGATAACGACATATAAAATACTGCGTGGAATAGACAAGGTGGACAAGGACAGGATGTTCCAGGGAGGGGACACAGAAACAAGAGGCCACAATTGGAAGTTGAAGACACAAATGAGTCAGAGAGATAGTAGGAAGTATTTCTTCAGTCATAGAGTTGTAAGGCAGTGGAATAGCCTAGAAAATGACGTAGTGGAGGCAGGAACCATACACAGTTTTAAGACGAGGTTTGATAAAGCTCATGGAGCGGGGAGAGAGAGGGTCTAGTAGCAACCGGTGAAGAGGCGGGGCCAGGAGCTAGGACTCGACCCCTGCAACCACAAATAGGTGAGTACAAATAGGTGAGTACACACACACACACACACACACACACACACACACACACACACACACACACACACACGGAATGTCCTATGAAGAAAGATTAAGGGAAATCGGCCTGACCACACTGGAGGACAGGAGGGTCAGGGGAGACATGATAACGACATATAAAATACTGAGTGGAATAGACAAGGTGGACAAAGACAGAATGTTCCAGGGAGGGGACACAGAAACAAGAGGCCACAATTGGAAGTTGAAGACACAAATGAGTCAGAGAGATAGTAGGAAGTATTTCTTCAGTCATAGAGTTGTAAGGCAGTGGAATAGCCTAGAAAATGACGTAGTGGAGGCAGGAACCATACACAGTTTTAAGACGAGGTTTGATAAAGCTCATGGAGCGGGGAGAGAGAGGGCCTAGTAGCAACCGGTGAAGAGGCGGGGCCAGGAGCTGGGACTCGACCCCTGCAACCACAAATAGGTGAGTACAAATAGGTGAGTACACACACACATACAATACCATCAATGCAGCTATGTGCTGTAACTTTCAAACAGGCTCCTTAAATCTCGGAGCCCTATAATGGAAGGGTTCCTCACTATCTTGCTAACCGTCCTTAATTTCTATCTAGGCGCACACCTCGACCATTTGCTCATTCATTTCATTGCTCTTCGGTTCGTCACCCCTATCATCACCGAACATGGGTATACCTTCGACCGCACATCGTAAGACAAATTCGAATACAATAGTCTAATTTACCGTAGATACATCAGAATGATAAGATTACGAGGCACGAAGTGACTAATGTCGTCACGAAAAATAAGGTGCAGCCATCAACTTTAACGTATCCCAAAAGTCAAGAACGTACAGTAGACGCGCACCAACATACACGTTCGTTCTCCTTCGTTTAGTGACCTTAGCTTCATGGAAAAGGTGCTCATCCAATTTTCTGAATGAAATAAGCAGTTCATGAGGGCAATGAATGTTTTATCTTAGACACACTACCCAGCTCGGTACAGTTGAACGAACCACTGAAATGTAATTCTAATGTTTGCCAACATATCTTGTTTTGTAGTCATATTTTTGCTTATGACTATTTTAAGTATTTCCTGTACATGCTTATCTATATTTTAGTTATGAGAAAAAATAAATTTTCAGCTGAATTCACGAAAGGTTTTAAAAACAATATTAAAGACCTCTGAGAAATATATCATCAAAATATGCAAAAACATGATACCGAATAGCATTACCTGAGCTGCATAAACCAGGGATAAACCAGTTCCAAGTTTACCCAAGTCGGAGGTGATGTATGAACTTGTTATGTTAGATGTATAAATGAATCACAGTGGACAGATAAATAACTCACAGTAGACATATATATGTATCACAGTCGACGTATAAACGAATCACAGAGGATGTATAAGTGAAACACTGTCGAAATATATGTAAATCACAGGGAACGAAGAAACGAATTACAGTCAAGTCACAATAAATAGATTAATTCACAATGAACGAATGGACGAGTCACAGTGAGTGTATACACGAATCACGGTAGACCTATAAGTGAATGGCAGTCGACATCTAAAAGTTTCGTAGCCGAAGTAAAACCTATCACAGTAGACGTATAAACAAATCACAGTAGATGTAAAGCGTATCACGGTCGACATATAAATGAATCACAATCGACCTATAAACGAATCACCGTCGACGTATAAACGAATCACAGTGGACATATAACCAAATCACAATGCATGTATAAATGAATCACAGTGGACATATAAATGAATCACAGTGGACTTATGAACGCATCCACTGAACATCTCGCTGTCAAACGATTTCATGCCCAAATGATCACCTTAATTTATGATAATTAATTTCACATAGGACATTTACAAAGAAATTATCCACAAGAATAATCCTTTTTGTGGTGTTGTCAGAATCGTTGTGAGCAGCACTGTTACTATAGCATAAAAAAAATTGAATTCAACTCAAATAACTCGCGCGTGTGTCCCATTTTTTTTAAACATCAAGACATGTTGAAATAAGGAATTGTTTTGATTATGAGGGTCAGCTCAGGGGGGGAGCAGGAATTGTGCACGAGGTGGCACTGTTATTGGACTGTCATTGTGCCGGGATGGTAGGATCTGAACACGGGCTGGCACTACCTGGGCCCGGAATAGTGGGAAATGTGCCAAGGGGTAGTATGAACTGTACTAGAGAAAGCTGGAACTGTAATAGGGATGGCACGAAATATGCCAAGATGGGAGGAAGTATGTCAAGGATAGCAGGAACTGTGCCACAGAATGGCAAGAACTGTGGCAGGAAACACAGGAACTATGCCAAGGTTGGCAGGAAGTGAGCCAGGAATACCAGGAAGTGTGACAGGGACCTTTTTCTGGAGAATGTCCAAAGATTTGCAAAAAGGCTAGTCTTGAGGGAACTGAGATATAAGGAAATATTAAATTAATCGACTTCGACAACGTAACGAGAGAGAGAGAGAGAGAGAGAGAGAGAGAGAGAGAGAGAGAGAGAGAGAGAGAGAGAGAGAGAGAGAGAGAGAGAGAGAGAGAGAGACAATGGGCGTTATGATTACGGCATTCAATATACGCAAAAGATTTAGAGTACAGACAAGTATAGACTTGGAAATGCGAGTCAGATGGGCGAGGAGTTATATGTCGAAGCTGAAGATGTAGATGAGTCACAGGAACGTTTGGAAATATTTTGCTTTCAAACTCCGTTTGACATACAAGCGGAATGAGTTAGACGAGAAAATTGAGAGACAAACTGAATGAAGAGATTCAAAAGTAGGAATCAAATGTAAGGAATCAGCAATACCAACACAGTCGCTGGGGTCAGGAAACGAGACGGAATATCCCCCAACACAAATTTGGTAATACATACATACGCACACACACACACACACACACACACACACACACACACACACACACACACACACACACACACACACACACACACACACATACACCGGGCATCATAGCTCTCACAGAAACCAAGCTTACAGGTATGATAACAGATGCCATCTTTCCAATGGGATACCAAATCCTGAGGAAAGACAGAGGGAAGAGGGGGGGGGTGGAGGAGTGGCATTGCTGATCAAAAATCGCTGGAATTTTGATGAACTGGAGAGAGGAGACAGCTGAGAAGAAAGTGATTACATAGCGGGAACGCTTCACTCTGGAGGTCCCAAGGTGGTAATAGCACTGATGTATAACCCACCACAGAACAGCAGGAGGCCAAGGCAAGAGTACGACGAGAGCAATAGAGCGATGGTTGACACACTGGCTAGAGTGGCCAGAAGAGCTCATGCATGCAGGGCAAAGCTCCTGATCATGGGTGACTTTAACCACAAGGAGATAGATTGGGAGAACTTGGATCTGCATGGGAGCCATGATACATGGAGGGCTAAGATGATGGAGGTGGTACTGGAAAACTTCATGTACCAACACGTAAGGGACACTACAAGAGAGAGAGGAGAGGATGAACCAGCAAGGCTAGACTTAGTATTCACCTTGAGTAGTGCAGATACCGAGGACATCACATATGAAAGACCCCTTGGGGCCAGTGACCATGTGGTTTTAAGCTTCGAATACACAGTAGAGCTACAAGTGGAGGGAGAAGCAGGAAGGCCAGGACGAATGAAGCCAAACTACAAGAAAGGGGACTACAGGGGAATGAGGAACTTCCTGAACGGGGTTCAGTGGGACAGAGAACTGGCAGGGAAGCCAGTTAATGAGATGATGAAATATGTAGCAACAAAATGCAAGGAGGCTGAGGAGAGGTTTGTACCCAAGGGTAACAGGAATAATGAAAAAGCCAGGATGAGCCCATGGTTTACCCAAAGGTGCAGGGAGGCAAAAACCAAGTGTGCTAGGGAATGGAAGAAATATAGAAGGCAAAGGACCCAGGAGAATAAGGAGAGCAGTCGTAGAGCCAGAAACGAATATGCACAGATAAGAAGGGAGGCCCAAAGACAATATGAAAATGACATAGCAGCGAAAGCCAAATCTGACCCGAAACTGTTGTACAGCCACATCAGGAGGAAAACAACAGTCAAGGACCAGGTAATCAGGCTAAGGAAGGAAGGAGGAGAGACAACAAGAAATGACCGTGAAGTATGTGAGGAACTCAACAAGAGATTCAAAGAAGTGTTCACAGAGGAGACAGAAGGGGCTCCAGAAAGACAGAGAGGTGGGGCACACCACCATGTGCTGGACACAGTGCACACAACCGAGGAAGAAGTGAAGAGGCTTCTGAGTGAGCTAGATACCTCAAAGGCAATGGGGCCAGATAACATCTCCCCATGGGTATTGAGAGAGGGAGCAGAGGCGCTATGTGTACCCCTAACAACAATATTCAATACATCTATCGAAACAGGGAGATTGCTTGAGGCATGGAAGACAGCAAATGTAGTCTCAATCTTTAAAAAAGGAGACAGACATGAAGCATTAAACTACAGACCAGTGTCACTGACATGTATAGTATGCAAAATCATGGAGAAGATTATCAGGAGAAGAGTGGTGGAACACCTAGAAAGGAATGATCTCATCAACAGCAGCCAACATGGTTTCAGGGACTGGAAATCCTGTGTCACAAACCTACTGGAGTTCTATGACATGGTGACAGCAGTAAGACAAGAGAGAGAGGGGTGGGTGGATTGCATATTCTTGGACTGCAAGAAGGCGTTTGACACAGTTCCACACAAGAGATTGGTGCAAAAACTGGAGGACCAAGCAGGGATAACAGGGAAGGCACTACAATGGATCAGGGAATACTTGTCAGGAAGACAGCAGCGAGTCATGGTACGTGGCGAGGTGTCAGAGTAGGCACCTGTGACCATCGGGGTCCCACAGGGGTCAGTCCTAGGACCAGTGCTGTTTCTGGTATTTGTGAACGACATGACGGAAGGAATAGACTCTGAGGTGTCCCTGTTTGCAGATGACGTGAAGTTGATGAGAAGAATTCACTCGATCGAAGACCAGGCAGAACTACAAAGGGATCTGGACAAGCTGCAGACCTGGTCCAGCAATTGGCTCCTGGAGTTCAATCCCACCAAGTGCAAAGTCATGAAGATTGGGGAAGGGCAAAGAAGACCGCAGACGGAGTACAGTCTAGGGGGCCAGAGACTACAAACCTCACTCAAGGAAAAAGATCTTGGGGTGAGTATAACACCAGGCACATCTCCTGAAGCGCACATCAATCAAATAACTGCTGCAGCATATGGGCGCCTAGCAAACCTCAGAACAGCATTCCGACATCTTAATAAGGAATCGTTCAGGACCCTGTACACCGTGTACGTTAGGCCCATATTGGAGTATGCGGCACCAGTTTGGAACCCACACCTAGCCAAGCACGTAAAGAAACTAGAGAAAGTTCAAAGGTTTGCAACAAGACTAGTCCCAGAGCTAAGAGGTATGTCCTACGAGGAGAGGTTAAGGGAAATCAACCTGACGACACTGGAGGACAGGAGAGATAGGAGGGACATGATAACGACATACAAAATACTGAGAGGAATTGACAAGGTGGACAAAGACAGGATGTTCCAGAGATTGGACACAGTAACAAGGGGACACAGTTGGAAGTTGAAGACACAGATGAATCACAGGGATGTTAGGAAGTATTTCTTCAGCCACAGAGTAGTCAGTAAGTGAAATAGTTTGGGAAGAGATGTAGTGGAGGCAGGATCCATACATAGCTTTAAGCAGAGGTATGATAAAGCTCACGGTTCAGAGAGAGTGACCTAGTAGCGATCAGTGAAGAGGCGGGGCCAGGAGCTCGGACTCGACCCCCGCAACCTCAACTAGGTGAGTACACACACACACACACACACATGACTGAAAAAATCATGAAGACTAGGGAAGGACAGAGAAGACCGCAGAGGGAGTACAGGCCAAGGGTCCCCAGGCTGCAAGCCTCATTCTAGGAAAAGGATCTTGGGGTGAGCATCATACCGAGCACATCTGAGGCGAACATCAGCCAAATAACTGCTGCAACATGTGGGCGCCTGGCATACCTATGAATAGCATTTCGATGCCTGAATATGGAATCATCTAAACAATGTACACCGTGTACGTCAGATCCATATTGGAGTATGCAGCACCAGTATGAAACCCATACCAGGTCAAGCATGTCAGGGAAATAAAGTGAAAAGCTTGCAACGAGACTAGTCCCGGAGCTACGGGGCATATCCTAAGAGAAGTTAAGGAAAATCGACGTGACGACACAGGAGGACAAGAGAGATGGGGGGGGAGATATGAAAACGACATATAAAATACTGAGAGGAATCGACAAGGTGGACAGAAACAGGATGTTCCAGAGATGGGACACAACAACAAGGGGTCACAATTGGAAGTTGAAGACTCAGATGAATCACAGGGATGTTAAGAAGTATTTCTTCAGTCACAGAATTGACAGAAAACTGAATAGTCTGTGAAGTGATGTAGTGGAGGAAGGAACAATACAAAGCCTCAGGAAGAGGTATGATAAAGCTTATGGAGCAGGGAGAGTTACCTAGTAGCGACCAGTGAAGAGGCGGGGCCAGGAGCTATGAATCGACCCCTGCAACGACAACTAGGTGAGTACAACTAGGTGAGTACACAGTCACACACTCATAAACCCACCCACACGCACACCCACACTCGCGCGCGATCACACACGCACACCCACACTCGCGCGCGAGCACTCACTCACACACAAACACACACACACACACACACACACACACACACACACACACACACACACACACACACACACACACACACACACACACACACACACACTGGAGGACAGGAGAGATAGGGGGACATGATAACGACATATAAAATACTGAGAGGAATTGACAAGGTGGACAATGTTCCAGAGATGGGACACAGCAACAAGAGGACACAGTTGGAAGTTGAAGATACAGATGAATCACAGGGATGTTCGGAAGTATTTCTTCAGTCACAGAGTAGTCAGGAAGTGGAATAGTTTGGGAAGCGATGTAGTGGAGGCATGATCCATACATAGTTTAAAGCATAGGTATGATAAAGCTCATGGTTCAGTGAGAGTGATCCAGTAGCGACCAGTGAAGAGGCGGGACCAGGAGCTGTGAATCGACCCCTGCAACCCCAACTCTGTGCCCAGTGTACGTCAGGCCCATACTGGAGTATGCAGCACCAGTTCGGAACCCACATCTGGTCAAGCACGTCAAGAAATTATAGAGTGCAAAGGTTCGCGACACGACTAGTCCCAGAGCTTGGGGGATTGTCCTACGAAGGCAGGTTAAGGCCGTCGAATTCATTCTGATGAGGACACTAGAGCTCTCCAATATGATTTGAGTAGACTGATGCAGTGGTTGGAGAAGTGACAGATGCAGTTTAATATAGACAAATGCAATGTTCTAAATGTTGGACAGGACAATAACCATGCCTCATATAAACTAAATAATGTAGATCTTAATATTACGGATTGCGAAAAAGATTTAGGAGTTCTGGTTAGCAGTAATCTGAAACCAAGACAATAGTGTATTAGTGTTCGCAATAAAGCTAACAGAATCTTTGGCTTCATATCAAGAAGCATAAATAATATGAGTCCTCAGGTTGTCCTTCAACTCTATATTTCCTTGGTTGGTTAGGCCTCATTTAGATTATGCTGCACAGTTTTGGTCACCATATTACGGAATGGATATAATTGCTCTGGAAAACGTACAAAGGAGGATAAAGTTGATCCCATGTATCAGAAATCTTCCCTATGAAGATAGACTGAGGGCCCTGAATTTGCAGTCTGTAGAAAGGCGAAGAATTAGGGGGGATATGATTGAGGAAAACAACAGTCAAGGACCAGGTAGTCAGGCTGATGAAGGAAGGTCGGGAGTTCACAAGAAACGACCAAAAAGTATGAGAGGAGCTCAACATGACATTTAGACTAGTATTTACAGGGGAGACAGGAAGGACTCCAGGAATTCAGAATAGGGAGGTACACCAACAAGTGCTGGATGAAATATACACAACACAAGAAGAGGTGAAGAAGCTGCTATGCGAACTTGATGCCTCAAAGGCTGGACAACATCTCTCCACGGGTCCTTAGAGAGGGAGCAGAGATGCTGTGTGCCATTAACAAAAATCTTCAACACATCCATTGAAATTGGTCAACTATCTGAGATATAGAAGATGGCAAATGTAGTCTCAATTTTTTAAGAAAGGAGATAGACAAAGTCACTAAACTAGAGACCAGTGTCACTAACGTGTAAAATATGCAAAATAATGGAGAAGATTATCAGGAGAGTGGTGGAGCACCTATAACGGAACTAGCTTATAAACGACAACCAGCACGGGTTCAGGGAAGGAAAATCCTGTGTCACAAATCTACTGGAGTTTTATGACAAGGTAACGGAAGTAAGACACGAGAGGGAGGGATAGGTAGATTGCATTTTCTTGAACTGCAAGAAGGCCTTTGACACAGTTCCTCACATGAGATTAGTGCAAAAGCTAGAGAATCAGGCACGCATAACAGGGAGGGCACTGTATGACGGAAGGGAGAATGATATGACGGAAGGGATAGACTCAAAAGTGTCCCTGTTTGCAGATGATGTAGAGTTAATCAGTAGAGTTAAATCGGATGAAGATCAGGCAGGACTACAGAGACACTTGTTCAGGCTGGAAAACTGGTCCAGCAACTGGCTCCTCGAATTTAACCCAACCAAATGCAAAATAATGAAGATAGTGGAAGGGCAAAGAAGACTACAGACAGAGTATAGACTAGGTGGCTAAAGACTGCAAACCTCACTCAAGGAAAAGGATCTTGGGGTGAGTACAATACCGAGCACATCTCCTGAGATGCACATCAACCAGATAACTGCTGCAGCATATGGGCGCCTGGCAAACCTGAGAATAGCGTTCAGATACCTCAGTAAGGAATCGTTCAAGACTCTGTACACCGTGTATGTCAGGCCCATACTGAAGTATGCAGCACCAGTTTAGAACACACACCTGGTCAAGCACGTCAAGAAATTAGAAAAAGTGCAAAGGTTTGCAACAACACTAGTCCCAGAGATAAAGGGAGTGTCCTACGAAGAAAGGTTTAGAGAAATCAGCCTGACGGCACTGGAGGGCAGGGGGGTTAGGGAAGACATGATAACGACATATAAAATACTGCGAGGAAATGAAAAGGTGGACAAAGACAGGACGTTGCAACAATGGGACACAGAAATAAAGGGTCACAATTGAAAATGGACGACTCAGAAGAGTCAAAGGGATGTTAGTAAGTATTTATTTAGTCATAGAGTTGTCAGGAAGTGGAATAGTCTGAAATTAATATAGTAGAAGCAGGAACTATACATAGTTTTAAAACGAAGTTTGATAAAGCTCATGGAACAGGGAGAGTGACCTAATAGTGAAGAAATGTTAGGAAGTATTTTTTTAGTCATAGAATTGTCAGGAAGTGGAAGAGTCTGTGAAGTGATGTAGTAAAGGAAGGAACCATATATAGATTTAAGACGAGGTTTGATAAAGCTCATAGAGCAGGGAAAGAGAGAGGACCTAGTAGCGGTCACTGAAGAGGAGGGCCAGGAGCTGTGAATTGTCTCCTGCAATCACAAATAGGCGAGTACAAACACACACACACAAACACGCAAACACACCAACACCATAGCAGAAGTCGCAATACGAGTTATGGTGACTAAGCTATTAATTTTGGGTGATATTAATCTCAAAAATATATTGAGAGAACTGGGGTCCACTTGGAGGCCAAGAAGGTTGTCGACTAATAGATTGGAAGTGATTAAGGACACGACAGAGAGAGAGAGAGAGAGAGAGAGAGAGAGAGAGAGAGAGAGAGAGAGAGAGGGAGGGATGGGGGTGGGATGAGCCAGCAGAACTGAATCTTTCATTTACTACAAATACTTCTGACAAAGGTGAAATGGAATATAGGATCTCCCTGAGTGCCTGTGATTTTTCTCAACTAACCTTCGAGTACCTTGTGGAATTAAAAACTGAGGAAGGAATGGCAGTTGGAGGGTGCGAGAAACAAGAACCTAGTTCAAGGAACTTTGAAGGTGTGATATAATTCTTGAATGAAGTGCACTGGGAAAGGGAACTGGATGGGAAGTTAATGAATGAGATGCTGGTGTAGTTTGTTGAAAAGTGCTGGATAACAGAGAACTTCATACCCAGAAGAGGAGGAGAAATGGGAAAAACAAAAAGAATCCGTGTTTCAGTCAAAGGTGAAGATAGGGAAAATAGAAAACAACGAGTGCTGGAAACTTATAGAAAGTGCTGAACAGACGAGAACAAGGAAAGGTGCAGAAAACCCGGAAACGAATATGAAAGGTTGAAGAGAGACGTTGAGAGACATTTTGAGAATGACATACAGTAACAACAAAAGACAAAGCTGAGCTAAAATTGTTGTTTCAGAAGAAAAACAACAATAAAAGACCATTTAACTGAAAGTGAAATAGGATGGATAAGAACTCTCAAGAAACTACAAAGAAATCTGCTAGGTGGTGAACAAATGTTAATATTAAGAGGCGCTCTGAGTAAAAATAGGAGAAATACCAGAAAGCAAAGGATAAATTCTGCACCTATAGTGACCATACACACATAAGGGCTAGAGGAGGTACAGTTTTTGAAAGACCTAGATACATGAAAAGCAGCTGATTTGGGTCACTAGTGATTTTATGAGAGTGGACAGTACTACTGTGTGAACAGCATTCTAAGATTTAGAAGTCAGTGGACACGGGATAGTTACCTGCGATCTGAGAAAAAAACGAATATATTCCCAACGTTTAAGAGAGGAAACAGATAAAAAGTGTTCAACCAGAGATTCCAATGACTCTCATGCTAACCAGGGAAGGCAGTGGAGAAGATAATCTAAAGGAGAGTGGTAAAGTTATAGGAGAGAAGTGACGAGCCTGGTCAATGGCCGGGCTCTGAGAGTAGTTAAACTCTCGAAACTCTTCAAAGGTATATCCCTAGCAATAACCAGTCTGGGAGACAGGGAAAAATGAGTGATGAGTGGATTTCATATTCTTGGGATTAAAAGAATACATTTGATACTGTACCTCACAAGAGACTAGGGCAATAAGACGAGGTGCAAGCACTGATAACAGGGATTGTACTCTCGTGGATCAAAGAATACCATAAGGGAAGGATCGAAAGAAAGCTTGATAGAGAAGATATGTCTGAATGGGGTGGAGTAACATGTGCGGTTCTGCAACGATCATATAAATGACATTCCAGATGGGGCTAATACCGATATTTCCCTGTTTTTTTTTGAAGAAATAAAACTAATGAAAAGAATATAGAAAACGAGAGGCTATTTCATAATGCAAACAAACCTCTAAATTCGCGAAAGTGGTTAATTGAATGGAACGCCAGTAAAGGGGCACGAATTAAAGACTCCCGGACAGAGGCTACAGGGGTTCACTAAAGGAGGAAGACCTAGGGATAAGTATTGTGCGAAGAGTATCGTAGTAGGAATAGATAAACCGAATAACCTCTGCAGCCAATGCTCGTTTGGCACATCTAAGAATGGTCTTCAGGAACCTCAACATCAATTAATGCGAACCCTTTACACAATATATATATATATATGTCGTGCCGAATATGTAAAACTGGTCAATTAGCAAGAACTCATTTAAAATTATGCCCTTTCAAAAATTTTCTTTTATACGTTTAAAGATATATTTTTTTCATTAATGTTGATGTAAAAATTTATAATTTTGCACCAAAAGGAACTTAGAAAACTTACCTAACCTTATTATAAGAAGAAAAATTTATTTTAGCCTAGCCCAACTAAATATATTTTAGATTTGTTTACAATAATTTAATACTAAACAAACACAGTGAAATATATTTTTTTCGTTAGGTTGAGAATGATTTTGGCGAAATTATTGCATACACAAATTTTCACTTGTCCTATATGGCAAGATGAGCGTTGCTATTTAAGCCAAGATCGCAAGTTCTGCCTATTCGGCACGACATATATATATATATATATATATATATATATATATATGTCGTGCCGAATATGTAAAACTGGTCAATTAGCAAGAACTCATTTAAAATTAAGTCCTTTCTAAAATTTTCTCTTATACATTTAAAGATATATTTTTTTCATTAATGATAATGTAAAAATTTATAATTTTGCACCAAAAGAATCTTAGAAAACTTACCTAACCTTATTATAACAAGAACAATTTATTTTAGCCTAACCAAACTAAATATATTTTAGATACGTTTACAATAATTTAATACTAAACAAACACGGTGAAATATATTTTTTTCGTTAGGTTCAGAATGATTTTGGCGAAATTATTGCATACACAAATTTTCACTTGTCTTATATGGCAAGATTAGCGTTGCTATTTAAGCCAAGATCGCAAGTTCTGCCTATTCGGCACGACATATATATATATATATATATATATATATATATATATATATATATATATATATATATATATATTAGAGGTATATGTGGAGACAAAAAACGTTATCTATGGAGGCAAAGAAGGGAATGTATGAAAGTATAGTAGTACCAACACTCTTATATGGGTGTGAAGCTTGGGTTGTGAATGCAGCAGCGAGGAGGCGGTTGGAGGCAGTGGAGATGTCCTGTCTAAGGGCAATGTGTGGTGTAAATATTATGCAGAGAATTCAGAGTGTGGAAATTAGGAGAAGTTGTGAAGTTAATAAAAGTATTAGTCAGAGTGTTGCAGAGGGGTTGTTGAGAATGGATCAAAGTAGAATGACATGGAGAGCGTATAAATCCGTAGGGGAAGGAAAGTGGGGTAGGGGTCATCCTCGAAAAGATTGGAGAGAGGGGGTAAAGGTTTTGTGGGCGAATTGCTTGAACTTCCAGCATGCGTGCGTGAGCGTGTTACATAGGAGTGAATGGTTTTTGGGACCTGACGATCAGTTGGAGTGTGAGCAGGGTATAATTTAGTGAAGGGATTCAGTGAAATCGGTTATTTTTACATAGCCGGACTTGAGTCCTGCAAATGGGAAGTACAATGCCTACAGTTTAATGTTTGGGATATTGGCAGTTTGGAGGGATATATTACATAACTACATATATGCTTCTAAACTGTTGTATATGGGAGCCTCTTTAAAGACAGTGATTATGTGTGAGTGAGGTGAAAGTGTTGAATGATGATGACAGTATTTTCTTTTTTGGAATGTACTTTTTTTGGGGGGTCATATATATATATATATATATATGTCGTGCCGAATATGTAAAACTTGTCAATTAGCAAGAACTCATTTAAAATTACGTCCTTTCTAAAATATTCTCTTATACGTTTAAAGATATATTTTTTTCATTAATGTTGATGTAAAAATTTATAATTTTGCACCAAAAGGAACTTAGAAAACTTACCTAACCTTATTATAAGAAGCGCAATTTATTTTAGCCTAACCCAACTAAATATATTTTAGATTTGTTTACAATAATTTAATACTAAACAAACACAGTGAAATATATTTTTTTCGTTAGGTTCAGAATGATTTTGGCGAAATTATTGCATGGCAGGCATACCATCTAAAGGGGACAAAAAGATACAAAACATCCAGGCCATGGGAAAACCTGGGTAGCCACAGCCACTCAAGAGGGAGAGGTTTTTTAGTGCCAGGAAGGAAAAAAAACTGGCAGGAAATGGCAGAAATCGTACACCAAATCCAGTCATTCCTGGAGTGGAACCACAGTCGATGGCCTCCACTCCAAACCAACAGATACAGATACTAATGCCGGAAAAAAAAATCCCCCCCCAGTACCAACAATACCACCAGTCCGATAACATTCTTCTTTGCAAATATACAGGGTCTAAAGCCAGCAATAAACAACAAAATACCTTTCATCCGTGGACTGCTTGCAGAGGCAAAGGCAATGTTCGCGGCTTTCACTGAGACCCACATAAAGGATCACTTGGACAACGAAATATGGATCCCAGGTTACAACCTATACAGATGTGACAGAGTGAACAGGCAAAAGGGGGGGGTTGGCCTGTACATTGCAGAGTCACTTGTTTGCACAGAACTGCTTAATGCCTCAAATGACGTAGTGGAAGTTTTAGCAGTAAAGGTCGAGAACCAAAACCTAGTCATTGTGGTAGTCTACAAGCCTCCGGATGCAACATCCCAGCAATTCCAGGAACAGCTGTTAAAAATTGACCACTGTCTGGAAAATCTTCCAGCTCCTGCACCCAACATCTTGCTCCTGGGGGATTTCAACTTAAGGCACCTAAAATGGAGGAATATAGCAAATAATATTGTTGCAGTAATAACACCAGGAGGCAGCTCTGATGAAAACTCACACTCACACGAGCTTTTAAATCTCTGCACAAAATTCAATTTAAACCAGCAAATAATAGAGCCTACTAGACTGGAGAATACACTAGACCTCATCTTCACTAACAATGATGATCTGATAAGAAATGTCACCATATCAAAAACAATATACTCAGATCACAACATAATTGAGGTTCAGACATGTATGCGTGGAGCCTCAGACCGACAAAATGAGACTAGTCACGAGGGAGCATTCACCAAATTCAACTTCAATAACAAAAACATAAAGTGGGACCAAGTAAACCAAGTCCTAACCGATATAAGCTGGGAAGATATACTAAGCAACACAGACCCAAACTTATTCCTAGAACAGATTAACTCGGTGGCACTCGATGTATGCACAAGGCTTATTCCTCTAAGAAAAAGGAGGAGTAGATGTAAAATAGAAAGAGACAGGCGCTCCCTTTACAGGCGACGGAAAAGAATAACAGAGCGGCTAAAAGAGGTCAATATATCAGAAATGCGCAGGGAGACACTGGTCAGAGAAATAGCAAGCATCGAACTTAAGCTAAAAGAATCCTTTAGGAGTCAGGAATCGCGGGAAGAACTAAAAGCCATAAATGAAATCGAAAGAAACCCAAAGTATTTCTTCTCCTATGCCAAATCAAAATCGAGAACAACGTCCAGTATTGGGCCCCTACTTAAACAAGATGGGTCCTACACAGATGACAGCAAGGAAATGAGTGAGCTACTCAAGTCCCAATATGACTCAGTTTTTAGCAAGCCGCTAACCAGACTGAGAGTCGAAGATCAAAATGAATTTTTTATGAGAGAGCCACAAAATTTGATTAACACAAGCCTATCCGATGTTATCCTGACGCCAAATGACTTCGAACAGGCGATAAATGACATGCCCATGCACTCTGCCCCAGGGCCAGACTCATGGAACTCTGTGTTCATCAAGAACTGCAAGAAGCCCCTATCACGAGCCTTTTCCATCCTATGGAGAGGGAGCATGGACACGGGGGTCGTCCCTCAGTTACTAAAAACAACAGACATAGCCCCACTCCACAAAGGGGGCAGTAAAGCAACAGCAAAGAACTACAGACCAATAGCACTAACATCCCATATCATAAAAATCTTTGAAAGGGTCCTAAGAAGCAAGATCACCACCCATCTAGAAACCCATCAGTTACACAACCCAGGGCAACATGGGTTTAGAACAGGTCGCTCCTGTCTGTCTCAACTACTGGATCACTACGACAAGGTCCTAAATGCACTAGAAGACAAAAAGAATGCAGATGTAATATATACAGACTTTGCAAAAGCCTTCGACAAGTGTGACCATGGCGTAATAGCGCACAAAATGCGCGCTAAAGGAATAACAGGAAAAGTTGGTCGATGGATCTATAATTTCCTCACTAACAGAACACAGAGAGTAGTCGTCAACAGAGTAAAGTCCGAGGCAGCTACGGTGAAAAGCTCTGTTCCACAAGGCACAGTACTAGCTCCCATCTTGTTCCTCATCCTCATATCCGACATAGACAAGGATGTCAGCCACAGCACCGTGTCTTCCTTTGCAGATGACACCCGAATCTGCATGACAGTGTCTTCCATTGCAGACACTGCAAGGCTCCAGGCGGACATCAACCAAATCTTTCAGTGGGCTGCAGAAAACAATATGAAGTTCAACGATGAGAAATTTCAATTACTCAGATATGGTAAACATGAGGAAATTAAATCTTCATCAGAGTACAAAACAAATTCTGGCCACAAAATAGAGCGAAACACCAACGTCAAAGACCTGGGAGTGATTATGTCGGAGGATCTCACCTTCAAGGACCATAACATTGTATCAATCGCATCTGCTAGAAAAATGACAGGATGGATAATGAGAACCTTCAAAACTAGGGAGGCCAAGCCCATGATGACACTCTTCAGGTCACTTGTTCTATCTAGGCTGGAATATTGCTGCACTCTAACAGCACCTTTCAAGGCAGGTGAAATTGCCGACCTAGACAATGTACAGAGAACTTTCACGGCGCGCATAACGGAGATAAAACACCTCAATTACTGGGAGCGCTTGAGGTTTCTAAACCTGTATTCCCTGGAACGCAGGAGGGAGAGATACATGATTATATACACCTGGAAAATCCTAGAGGGACTAGTACCGAACTTGCACACGAAAATCACTCACTACGAAAGCAAAAGACTTGGCAGACGATGCACCATCCCCCCAATGAAAAGCAGGGGTGTCACTAGCACGTTAAGAGACCATACAATAAGTGTCAGGGGACCGAGACTGTTCAACTGCCTCCCAGCACACATAAGGGGGATTACCAACAGACCCCTGGCAGTCTTCAAGCTGGCACTGGACAAGCACCTAAAGGCAGTTCCTGATCAGCCGGGCTGTGGCTCGTACGTTGGTTTGCGTGCAGCCAGCAGCAACAGCCTGGTTGATCAGGCGCTGATCCACCAGGAGGCCTGGTCACAGACCGGGCCGCGGGGGCGTTGACCCCCGAAACTCTCTCCAGGTAAACTCCAGGTACACAAATTTTCACTTGTCCTATATGGCAAGATGAGCGTTGCTATTTAAGCCAAGATCGCACGTTCTGCCTATTCGGCACGACATATATATATATATATATATATATATATATATATATATATATATATATATATATATATATATATATATATATATATATATGTATATGTATATTTAAACACTGATCTCTGGCTGAAGGAGACTCGAACCTACGAACCTTAGGACACGGTACGCAGTGCTTTACCAATCTACCCACACTGAACAATTCCTTGGCGTGTATCTTGCGCTACACGTTTGATCCAAGGCAGCCAGCTTTCAGGGAGAAGGCTTACAGCTTTTCATCTCATCCCCTGCATGCATCAGCCTTACTAGAGATTTTAACAATGCAAGGAATTTGTGAGAGCAGGCGAAATATTGAAATTGCAATTTCAATAAAATAATAAAACTTCTACTGAAAGGCAAAGATGAATTAGTCAAACAATTTACTTCCACTAATCCATCTTTACCTTACATGTATGGACTAATAAAAACACACAAACCAGGGAATCCAGTCAGACCAATTATTAGCTCCATAGGGTCAGTTTCATATAAATTATCCAAATGGCTTGTTGATATTTTGAGCCCTATTGTTGACAAAATTTCTAACTTTAATGTTAAAAACAACATAGACCTGGTTGATAAATTAAGCTCCTTGACTGACTTAAATGATTTTAACATGGTTAGTTTTGATGTTACTTCCTCGTTTACGAAAGTTCCTGTTGATGATTTATTAAGTTTCTTATCTGAAGAACTCGTTAACTATGATTTACCATTGCCAGTTCCTACTATCATTAAACTTATTAAACTTTGCATTGTTGATGCAAAATTTGTATTTAATGATAAGTTTTACACTCAGAGTTTGGTATGGCAATGGGAAATCCTCTTTCACCTGTTCTTAGTAACCTATACATGGAATTTTTTGAAACAAGGTTGCTTAACACAGTCCTCCCTAATAGAGCTAAATGGTTCAGATATGTTGATGATATTTTGTGTCTTAAGCCCAAAAATGTAGATATACACCATTTCCTTGGAAAATTAAATAGCTTAGCCCATTCTATAAACTTTACTGTTGAGTTTGAAGAAAATAACTCATTGCCTTTTCTAGATGTTTTAATTATTAAGGGTAATAATGAATTCAAATTTAAAATTTACAGAAAACCTACAAATAACTGTTCCTATGTCCACTATTATTCCTCGCATCAAGATAGAGTCAAACTGTCTGTTTTCTCATCAATGTTTTTGAGAGCTTTACGAATTTGTAGTCCTGAGTTCATAGATGAGGAAATATCCAAAATTTATGAAATAGGTAATGATTTAAAATACCCAAGAAATGTAATTGATAAATCTTTTAAAGTTGCTAGAAACACTTTTTATAATCCAAAAAGGGACAACCAGCCTTATTCAACTAAAAATATGTTGGTTCTCCCTTACCATGAAAACTTGGTTGATATGCCTTCTCTTCTTAAGACTTTTAATATTAAAGTTGTATTCAAAAATCTTGATACAGTGAAAAAACTTTTGATAAAGAATTCCCCCCAAAATGCTGATGGATGTGTCTATAATTCCTTGTAAAATTTGCGATAAAGTTTATTACGGTCAAACTGGTAAAAATCTCGAACTAAGATTAAAACAACATAAATATAGCATTAGAACTGGACAAGATTCCAATGCTCTATTTATTCATGTAAGAGATTTTAACCATCCAATTGATTTTCAAAAAGTTGAGAAAGTAGTATCAAGCAAGTCCATGGTCGACAGGAATATAATTGAATCTTGTTTCATAAAAAGCAGTTTTGACAATAATATGAATATTTCCTTTGGTTTATATAAATTAGATCCATTTATAATTAATAGAATTTGGGAAGAATTTAATAATACACTGGACAAATAATAATTTTTAAATTTTCTTGGGTAGAATAGCTTGGGGGTGAGTGAGTTGTGCAAGGGACCTATCCAAGTTGGGTCGCCGCACGTCACGTGTTTAACCGTTGTGGGATCTGATAGTGAGGTGCTGGCCGGACCCCTTATATAGCTTCCTTGGATGCTTTACTTTCATAGTTCCTTGATAATGTGAGTAGTCACGAAAGCGCTTGGAATTTCTCTATTCTTTCAGAGTGGTTGTTTTGCATATTTTGAAATCACCTGTTTACTGTGATCTTATTGCATATATATATATATATATATATATATATATATATATATATATATATATATATATATATATATATATATATATATATATATATATATATATATATATATATATATATATATATATATATATAAATAAATATATATATATATATATATATATATATATATATATATATATATATATATATATATATATATATAATATATATATATATATATATATATATATATATATATATATATATATATATATATATATATATATATATATATATTATATTATATATATTATATATATATATATATTATATATATATATTATATATATATATATATATATATATATATATATATATATATTATATATATATATATATATATATATATATATATATATATATATATATATATATATATATATATATATATATATATATATATATATATATATATATATATATATATATATATATATATATATATATATATATATATATATATATATATATATATATATATATATATATATATATATATATATATATATATATATATATATATATATATATATATATATATATTATATATATATATATATATATATATATATATATATATATATATATATATATATATATATATTATATATATATATATATATATATATATATATATATATATATATATATATATATATATATATTATATATATATATATATATATATATTATATATATATATATATATATATATATATATATATATATATATATATATATATATATATATATATATATATATATATATATATATATATATATATATATATATATATATATATATATATATTATATTATATATATATATATATATATATATATATATATATATATATATATATATATATATATATATATATATATATATATATAGTGGAATCCTAATTCGTTCCAAAACTCTGGTCACGACCCGATTTGGTTGTGACCTAAACCTAATTTCCCCATCGGATTGTATGTAAATACGATTAATCCGTTCCAGTCCCATACAGACTCCATGTAAATATTTTTTTTTTTTCAAAATTTTTAAGCACAAAAACAGTTAATCATACCACAAAATGCACAGTCTAAGAGTAAACTAAATGTAAAAACTGTGAATAACACTTAGAAGACTTTGAACAACAAAGAAAGCTAACGTTGCACGAGTCGTAAAAGTTTTATGGAGCGTCAAATCGCTGACCAGTGAACTCCGTTACTTATCGTCCGATTTCTTTCATATTTTGTCTACGATACGAAGCATCTTTCCATCATACATTGCCTAGGTGTCAATAACATAGCCCAACAAATAACTGAGAAAAAAGAAATATTTTCAAAAAATTATATATGGCAAGCCCTAGCCGGGTACTGGGACTGCGAGAAGCTGTTTCGGCAGTACCTGCTGATAAAACAATGCTTTTCCGAATTTATCACGGTCGTAATTACAGGAACTGGGGATAATTGGCGTGTTCGAAAAAAGAAATGTGCATAATTTGGAAATTGGCGGGGCTGTGTTTGTTCGGCGCCCAGTTAAGTGTTCGTGACAAGATGCAAAAATTTGGTGAAATTTTTGGTCGTGAACCGATTTGTTCGTGTTCGGAAGCGTTTGTGACCAGAGGCTCCACTGTATGTTCAACTAATATGGCATTTTATTGTGGCACTGTTTCGCTTTCGAAGAGCTCGGCCGTAACGGTTTGACAAAGCTCCTGGAGAGTGAAACGTTGCCGCAATATAATATCACATTAGTTGCGCATGTATTCCTTTGCCTAACATATCATCGGTAACTCCTCCATTATATCTAAGAGACAGTCTATGAGGAGAGACTAAAGGAGATGATGTCTAGCAGTAGACAGCAGAAAAAGCAAGTGTGACATGTTAACAACATACAAAATACTAAGAGGAATCAACAGAGTGGAAAGGAACAGACTGATAATGATGCTGGAAGCAGGAACATGAGTGCACAGCTGAAGGCTAAAATCATAGACAACTCATAAGGAATCTAGGAAATATTTCATCTTCAGAGTGGTCAGGACGTGGTAACGACCTGTACGATGAAGATATAAGAGCGAGATCCATACATTGCTTTAAGAAGAGGTATGACAGAGCTTCTTAAATTGATTTCGTAAGGCTTACTAAGCCAGAAAAGAAGTCACAAGACAGGTGGTGCCAGGAGCTGAGACTCGAACCCTGCAGCCACTGATAGGTTAGTACACACACACACACACACACTCCACCCCCACAGCAACCCCCCATGGGTCCCTACCAGGGCTCTTTCTCCCCCTACCCCAACGTTCTCCCAAGACCAGTTTTAGAAAGGAAGTTGAAGGTTTGATAAACGAATGCAAATGGAATAACAAATAAATGTGAGGAGTGGCATGAAAGAATCAAGGCGACATATCCAGACACTATAGCAGTCACAGAAACGAAACTCGCTGGGATAACAGATGCAACCTTCCCACCCGGATATCAGATCCTGAGGAAAGATAGAAGGAGCAGAGGGGGAGGAGGAGATGCAATGCTCATTAAAAACAGATGGGGGGGTTGAGGAAATGGAATGAACGAAATTGGCGAAGGGGATTACATAGGTACATTTCAGTCTGGGAGACATAAGGTAGTCATTGCAGTGATGTTTAACCTACCTCAGAACTGCAGGAGGCCAAGAGAGGAATATGAAGAGAGCAACAGGGCAGTGGTGGACACAGTAGCTGAGGTGGCCAGAAGAGCTCACACAAGTAAAGCAAAGTTACTAGTTGTGGGCGATTTCAATCACATGGAGATTAATTGGGAAAACTTGGAGCCACACTGGGGTCCCAAAACATGGAGAGCCAAGATGGATGTGGTACTAGAAAACATCATGCATCAACATATTAGGGACACAACCATAGAGAGAGGGGAGGATGAACCAGCAAGACTGGACTTAGTGTTCTCGCTGAGTAGCTCGAACATTGATTACATCACATATGACAGGCCCCTTGGAGCTAGTGATCTCGTGATTCTAAACTTTGAATACATAGAGTTACAAATGGAGAAGGTAACAGGAGTAGGATGGGAAAAGACAAACTACGAAAAGGGGGACTACATTGGTATGAGGAACTTCACGCAGGAGGTTCAGTGGGAAAGAGAACTGGTAGGGAAGTCAGTAAAGGAAATGATATAAAACAAAATGCAAGGAGACAGAGGTAAGGTTCGTTCCCAAGGGCAACAGAAATAATGGGAAGACCAGAACGAGCTCTTGGTTTATCCAGAGGTGTAGGGAGGCAAAAGCAAAATGCACTAGAGAATGGAAAAAGTACAGTAGTCAAAGACCCAGGAAATAAAGAGATCAGTCGAAGAGCCAGAAACGAGTATGCACAGATAAGGAGAGAGACCCAGCGACAGTACGACAACTACATAGCATCGAAAGTAAAGTCCGAACCGAAGCTGTTGTATAGCCACATCAGGAAGAAGGCAACAGTCATGGACCAGGTAATCAGGTTGAGACAAGAAGGGAGCTCACAAGAAAAGACGAAGAAGTATGTGAAGAGCTCAACATGAGGTTTAAGGATGTATTAACACTGGAGATAAAAAGAACTCTTGGAGGTCAGAACAGAGGGGTACACCAACAAGGGATATACCAATAAGTGTTGGATGAAATAAACACAACCGACAAGGAGGTGAAGGAGTTGCTAGGTGACCTTGATACCTCTGAGGCAGTGGGGCCGGACATTTTTCTCTGGGTCATTAGAGACGGAGCAGAGATGCTGTGTGCGCCACTAACCACAATTTTCAATACATTCATTAAAACTGACGTATGGAAGACGGCAATTGTAGTCTCCATTTTTAAGAAAGGAGACAGAAACGAGGCACTAAACTATAGACCAGTGTCACTGACGAGTATAATTTGCAAAGTCATGGAGAGGATTATCAGGAGGAGAGTGGTGGAGCACCTAGATCGGAACAAGCATATAAACGACAGTCAGCGCGGATTCAGTGAAGGCAAATCCTGTGTCACAAACCTACTGGAGTTTTATGACACGAGAGAGAGGGGTGGGTAGATTGCATTTTTTGGACTGCAAGAAGGCCTTCGACACAGTTCCTTACAAGAGATTAGTACAAAAGCTAGAGGATCAGGCGCGTATAACAGGAAGGGCACTGCAATGGATCAGAGAATACCTGACAGGGAGGCAACAACGAGTCACAGTACGAGTCCTAGGACCAGTGCTATTTCTGGTATATGTGAATGACATGACGGAAGGGACAGGCTCCGAAGTGTCTCCGTTTGCAGATGATGTGAATTTAATGAGGAGAATTGAATCATATGAGAACCAGGCAGGACTACAACGAGACCTGGTCAGGTTGGAAGCTTGGTCCAGCAACTGGTTCCTCGAATTTAACCCCTTCAGATGCAAAGTTATGAAGATCGGGGAGGGGCAAGAAGACCCCAGACAAAGTATAGGATAGGTGGCCAAAGACTGCAAACCTCACTTAAGGGAAAGGATCTTAGGGTGAATATAATACCGAGCACATCTCCTGAAGCGCACATCAACGAGATAACTGATGCAGCATATGGGCGCCTGACAAACCTGAGAATAGAGTTCCGATACCTCAGTAAGGAAGCGTTCAAGACTCTGTACACCGTGTACGTCAGGCCAATGCTAGAGCATGCAGCACCAGTTTGGAACCCACACCTGGTCAAGCACGTCATGAAATTATAGGAAGTGCAAAGGTTTGCAACAAGACTATTCCCAGAGATAAAGGGACTGTCGTACGAAGAAAGGTTAAGAGAAATCGGCCTGAAGACACTGGAGGACAGGGGTTAGGGGAGACATGATAACGACATACAAAATACTGCGAGGAACTGACAAGGTGGACAGAGACAGACAGAGACGGGACACAGAAACAAAGGGTCACAATTGGAAGTTGAAGACTGAGATGAGTCAAAGAGATGTTAGGAAGCATTTCTTGAGTCAGAGTTGTCAGGAAGTGGAATAATCTGGCAAGCGATTTAGTGGAGACAGAGACTATACGTAGTTTTAAGACGAGGTGTGAAAAAGCTCATGGAGCAGGGCGAGAGAGGACCTAGTAGCGATCACCGAAGAGGCGGGGCCAGGAGCTGTGTCACGTCCCCTGCAACCACAAATAGGTGAGTACAACTATGTGATCACACACACACACACACCCACACACACACACACATACACACACACACACACACACACACACACACACACACACACACGTATTCACAAAAATGTTATCGGAAACCAAACTACAAAATGGATTACAGAATTAAATAACATAGTCTGCGATAACGAAAAATAAATGTACATGTGTGTGCGTGTTTCCATGTACATGTGCGCATATGTGTAAATATAAATGCGCGCGTGTACGTGTAAGTGAAGAGTACGGGTATGTGTTCGTATGTGGCTGTAAGTGTACGTGTGTGCATATGTGTGTGTGCGCCTCCACCATAAATGGATATTGACTCTCTGCATTAAATTTCACATTAAATCTATTACTGTGAATCTCACTCGCGTCGCTACAAATTTTGTTCCTGATTTAAAAAGATTCCAGTTGGTCCATAGTGTCTCACGTCTGCGCGCCACGAAGTGTTATGGTCTGCGCAGCAGTCGATCTCGTGTCTGTGCACCGCACAGCACCTACACATTAAATGGTATTTAATGTCTGTGAATTACTAGACAATGTAATGCGCATGGACTTCATAAAATTTTACTTAGTCTTGGCATTATGGACGGTGTAGAGTGTCTGCATATTGCACGGTGTACCTCCTGTGTATATTTCAAGGTGTGCGACATCTGGACGTTAGGAGGAGTACCTTGTCTGGATCTTTACAAGATGTACTGAACCTCGATAATACATGGTCTAGCACATCTGGGAATCACAGAGTGAGCAGCGTCTATATATTACAATGTGTACCCTATGTGGACATTAAAAGAACCGTGTTACAAAATGTACAATGCGTGGGCATTACAAGGTGTACCGAGTCAAAATATTACACGGTGTACCGTGTCTCGCCATCACAACGGCTACTTGGAGTATATCTGGTGAGTGTTTCGGGGATCAACGCCCCCGCGGCCCGGTCTGAGACCAAGCCTCATTGTGGATCAGGATCTGATCAACCAGGCTGTTACTGACGTAACAGCTTGGTTGATCAGTTGATCAGGCACTGACTCTAGATGCCTGTCCAGTGGCTTCTTGAAGACAGTCAGGGGTCTTCGATGGAGGACACTGCCCTGGCAATTCGGGTGTCATCCACAAAGGAAGACACGGAGCTATGGCTTACATCTCTGTCTATGCCAAATATGAGGATGGGGAATAGGATGGGAGCGAGTACTGTGCCTTGTGGAACAGAGCTTTTCACCGTAGCTGCCTCAAACTTTACTCAGTTAAATTATTATTCTTTGTGATATATTTGTTAGGAAGTTACAGATTCATCTACCAACTTTTTCTGTTATTCCTTCATCACGCATTTTGTGCTATTATTCCGTGGTCGCACTTGTAGAAGGCTTTTAAAAAGTCTGTATATATTACATCTGCATTTTGTTTATCATTTATAGCATCCAGGACCTTGTCATAGTGATCCAGTAGCTGGGATAGGCTGGAGCGACCTGCTGTAAACCCCTGTAGCCCTGGGTTGTGTAAATGATGTGTATCTAAATGGTTGGCGATCTTGCTTCTTAAAACACTTTCAAAGATTTTTTAACGAGATGTTAGTGCTATCGGTCAGTAGTTCTTTACAATTGCTTTACTGCCACTTTTGTAGAGTATGGCTATGTCTCTTGCTTGTAGTGAGTGTGGGAGACCCCTGTGTCCATGCCCCTTTCAGTAGAATGCTGAAGGCACATGACAAGGGCTTCCTGCAGTTCTTGATGAACTCGGAGTTCCATGAGTCTGGGCCTGAGGCAGAGTGCATTGACATATCATTTATTGCCTTTTCAAAGTCTTGTGGTCTTAGGATAATATCAGAGATTTTTGAGATGACCAAGTTTTGTCTCAGTCATAAAGAATTCATATAGATTGTAGACCCTTAGCCTGGGTAATGGCTTGCAGAACACCGAGTCGTATTTGGGCTTAAGTATCTCACTCACTTCTTTGCTGTCATCTGTGTAGGTCCCATCTCGCCTAAGCAGGGTCCCAATGATGGATGTTGTTTTACCCTTAGATTTGGTAAAAGAGAAGAAGTATTTTTTTAATTTCCTTTGTGGCGTTTAGTTCTTCCTGAGATTCTTGCCTCCTGTAAGATTACTTAAGCTTAAGTTCGATATTTAAATTTTCTCTGACCAGTGCCTACCTTCGTATTACAGATATATAGGCCCATCTCAGCAGCTCTATGATTCTTCGCCTTTGTCTGTATATTGAGCGTCTCTCTCCCTCTCGTTCTAAGTTACTTCTTCTCTTTCTTTTCCTTAATCGACTGTGCCTTGAGCAGACCTCAAGTACCACAGTTCATTTTTTCTAGGCAAAGGTTCGGATCCGTGTTGTTTGAGATATCTTCCCAGCTTGTTTCATTTAGGACATGGTTAACTTGTTCTCATTGTATGTTTTTGCTATTGAAGTAGAATTTTGTAAAGACTTCCTCATGACTGATCAAAAGCCCTGTGCCTACACGTCTGTACCTCTATTATGTTGTGACCTGAGTGTATAGTTTTTAAAACGATTATATTACGTATCATGTCGGTAGGTTTAAAGTGAGTTTGGTGCAAAGATTTAATAGCTCGAGTGTGTGTGTGAATTTTTATTTGAACTGCCTCCTGGGGTGATATCTGATAAAATATTACTTGCTACACTCTTCCATTTTAGGTGTCTCAAGTTGAAATCTCCCGGTAACAAGATGTTTGGGGTAAGAGTTGGGATATTTTCCAGACAGTGGTCAATTTTCCAAAGCTGTTCCTGGAATTGCTGAGAAGTTGCATCTGGAGGCTTGTATACAACCACAATGACAAGGTTTTGGTTTTAATTTTCACTGCCAAATCTTCAACTACATCATTTGAGGTGTTTAGTTGTTCTGAGCAAATGAGCGACTCTGTGACATACAAACCAAACCCCTCCCCCCTTGTTGCCTGTTTAATCTGATGCATCTGAATAGGTTATAACCTGGGATCCATATTTCGTTGTCGAAATCATCCTTTCCTTGGGTCTCTGTGAAACCTGTGAATATTGCATTTGACTCCATGAGCAGTCCCGTGATGTAAGGAATTTTGTTGTTTGTTGACAGCCTTAGACCCTGTATGTTTGCATAGATAAATGTCATTTTTTCGATTGAATTTAGGGATGGGTGTTATTTGCTGGCTTTAATATCTGCTGTTCTGGAGTGGAGGCCAATGACTGTGTCTCTGCTCCAGAAGTGTTTTCAGTTGGTGTAAGATTTCTGGCATTTCTTGCCAGTATTTTCTTACCTCTAGGCACTAAAAAAACCTCCTTCTCTGGAGAGGTTATGGTTCCCCTCTTTTGTTTCCCATAATCTGGCTGGTCTGTGTCTTCTTGTCCCCTTTAGATGATGTGCCTGGGAGTATACGTTGTAGCATTTTCTTTCGTGGAGTGACGAGTGACACATTTCGGGGTGAAATAAGTTACAGGAAGGGGAGTTGCACCCTTCTGTTATCATGTTGGTGAGGCATTTTTGCGATGGTCAAAGGTGCATGTCCCACCTGTTTTTCCAGATATACTATGCCTGCAGATGCTCAAGGCATAGAATATGCATAGACTAGAATTTTGTTTGCTAGGATTTTTTTGTGGTGGCACTCCCTGCTGCTACATTTCTGTTTCCACACTACCTACCGCCCCTGCGTGGATATCAGTGCTTCCACCGATTTTTACTGGTAATGTGTCAACACTATTCCCTGAGGCATCACTATTCCCAGACGCATCATCCCCTCTTGTTCTATCTCCAGCAGCATCACTACTTTGTACATCTGTAAACTGAATAACGTTGTCTTTACTTGTTTCATCACCAGGGTCACTATGCCCATTTGGTACATTGTCCTCCAGGACAACTAGCACCCTCTGAAGCACTGTCTTACAAGACAACCCCATCCAACCCACCCATTTCATTTTCCCAGCTGTCATACCAGGCTGACATGTCTTTCAAGATGGATAATTTATTGGAGTTCTTGTCTTTTAATATGGATGTAATTTCCTCATACAGGTGTATCTCGTTTGGGCAGACCCAAAAACATTTTTCTGATTTTATATCAAAAGTGGTCGCTGGTTTAAACTTCCTGCATGACCCATGGACCACTTACCACGGAGATGGTATGCAATCCACGCATGACTTCGTCTGTTACCCTTTCTGTAAACTACACGGATTTTCGTGGTAGAGGTCATTTACAACTCTCGTAACTACCTACTCTATAACTACTAAAATATATAGTTGTTATTGTTTAACAGTTCTTCTGGGTAGGTTGGCTAGGATAAGCTGCTGGCAGCTTCTTCAGCGTGTCTCTAGCACCTCACGTATTACACCTTAGATTTTGGCCACTTATAGATCTGCATTTAGCTTTTCTAGTACTATGGTGACACTGTTATTACTGCATCAAGGTATCACATAGCGTAGTACCTCTGGATTTTACAAGATGTCCATTGCATCACTGACGAGAATTGTAGGAACGCAGATCCTCGTGTGTGACCCAGGCAACACAAAATTATTAAGTGGAAGCTGATGTTTATATCTGTGAAATTTCTCCAGTGCTCCAATCGATTTTTCAGACGTACTTTACTGTCCTTCATTGTACAACGGACAAGTAAATAAATTGTACCGATTGTGATGAAAAAAATAGAACTTGCAAAGTTTGAGAATATGTAAATAAATATTTTTGGCTACAGGGACAATTTTTATATTTACATCAACAGTGAGTCGTCTCAAAATTAGCTCATTCCAAAAAAGAATGAGGAAATAAAATTTTGTTAAAGGTCCTTATCACTTTTTTGCTAAATGTAATGATTTTGGCACAAAGGGTTTAAATTGCTGAATATTTTTAAAAATAATGTGATAAAAACAGTCTCAGTAATGGAGGTTTATTAAAGTTTAATTCAACTACGTCATTAATGAGGCCAATTAAATGTAATAGGGACATATGGAAACATAGAATAAGTGAACAAAATGTTTGCTAAAACTTTCACCCGTATTTATCGTCAGTACCGGAATTAACGTTACTACCATATTTTTAGTAGGGATGTGCCAAAGTATAGGTATCGGTATCGGCCATTTTGGTTGTATTGATATCGGTGAAAAAAGTCCATTGCTAGCCGATACTTTTAAAAATATTAATAATACTAGTGTGCTTAAAATTATTAAAATTTACACTCGACCGTACAAGTGTGAGAGTAACACACACACACACACACACACACACACACACAATTAACTAGTAACTAATGCAACAGCCTAAGTAATGAATAATGATATTGTCTTTTCAGGGAAATTAAGTTATCTAATATTTAACCTTTTTGTGTTATTAATTACCTATGATACAATAAGCATTCGCATATATACTAAACACAGTCATATATATATATATATATCTATATATATATATATATATATATATATATATATATATATATATATATATATATACATATATATATATATATATATATATATATATATATATATACACATATATATATATATATATGCAATAAGATCACAGTTCCTTGATAATGTGAGTAGTCACGAAAGCGATTGGAATTTCTCTATTCTTTCAGAGTGGTTGTTTTGCATATATATATATATATATATATATATATATATATATATATATATATATATATATATATATATATATATATATATATATATATATATATATATAGGCAAAGTATCGGTACTGGCCGTAAAATCTATTGGTATCGGTACTGGCAAAAATGTTGGTATCGCCCCATCATTAATTAGTCTTACGAAATTATTACAAAATATTTTAGTGTCTGTGCAGAGAGTATTAAGAATTAACCTTTCACCTAAATCACTATTTTATTTCTGCAGGATAAAATTGTAATATGGTGACAGGTATGAAGTCATATTATATCCTGCTTATATGTCAGGTATGTTATGATTCATGCCAGATGACCATGTGACCCAGGAATGCGACAGGAATGTTTCAAGGCTACAGCTCATGTTAATGACTGCTATCCACTGCCTTTGCATATTCTTGGTTTGTTCTCCTTCAGCGTCTCGTTTATTGCTTGTTTGGTTCACATTGTTCCAGACACATGGTTGCAGAGGATACCTTGACAATTGAATGATACTGATGGGGTCTGCTCTCCCTCCATCCATTAAGTTTTGGAATCCTGATCACCAGAACGATTTCCAAAGAATAGGGCTCTGAATGGCTGGTTTGTAGATCTGTCAGGTTGTGCGCTGCACTCTGCATTACTCCGTTTCCCTTGGTATTACTAAACTGTTGCACCGGTTGTGGTCTACTCGACTGGTGTGGCTGTTCTGCTAATCAATTGGATACAAATTTCGGTTGCATTGCAGCAGTGTTGCGTTGCAAGAGTGCATAGGTGTGAGTGAGTGCTTCTCGCATGTTGTAGGTGTGAGTGAGTGCTTCTCTCAGGTTGTAGTCTTACATAAGTTAAGGTGTTGTAAGTATTATCTTGCAGTGTATATTGTGATGAATATTATGGTATGAGTTACTAGTGTAGTCACAGTGGTTACACAGTTCTGTCAGTCTTCTTTATTAAGTAACATTCTTATTAAATTTGCACTGATAGTTCATGATCTATGGTTATTTAATTAAATATTGAAACTTCCTGATCGCGTATTATTTCAAGGCTATTTAAATTACTAAGAATAGTGATTAGATAAACTTTGTAAAAAAAATATATCCAATATCTGATGAACTGTAGTTATTATTGTTTAGTCTTATTAAACTCGTAACTGAAGTTTGGAGTCTCTTTTATTACGACTAAAATACTAGCCACGAGTGAGGGTACACTTGCTCTGATCAGCCTAATTGGCAGTGATGACTCGTAATATTAAAGGCGAAATATATTTAAAAAAAATTATTAAATACTATTGGATATTTTTCTCTCTGTCAATATAAAAACGCCACACACACAAAGAATGGTGCCCTGAAGAGCAGCTTTGCAACACTTGCAGTGTCTTGTGCAATCTGTCTTGCAGCCACATCGTATCAGTTTGCTACTGGCTTACGCAGTGTCTGGTAAGGTCAACCAGTATATGTCCCAGGCACTCTCCACCTTTCATCCCTTGTATCTTGGTGAGACAAACTGGAGTGGCGAACATCATTTTATGTAAAGTAAAAGGACACAAGTGCAACTAATGTGACATTTTATTGTGGCCTATAATTACACCACGTTTAGTTTTGGTGTCGTGGTGAGAGTAGAAGTGGAGAAGATCGTTTTGGTTGGTGGGTTTTCGATAGACTTTAAAACGAAGTTCTTGGTCAGCTTTGCAGAGAAGAACATCAAGGAAAGGAAGAGTGTTGTCGACTTCTTCTTCAAGTGTGAACTGGACCTCAACATTCTGAACCTGTTGATAAATTAGACACATGTGCAACTCTTGCACATGTGTCTAATTTATCAACATGTCGGTTCTCTGAACCAGTGATCTACAATTTGCACATGTGTCTAATTTATCAACATGTCGGTTCTCTGAACCAGTGATCTACAATTCTGAACCTGTAATAAAGTTGGTAGAATTACAATTCTGAACCTGACTTGAAAAAGCCCACTGTGTGGGCGAAACGTTGTCAATAAAGAATCACATTAAACTGCATATGTGTTTATATTTCCCTGCCCCCTATCAGACCTCACTGGCTCTCTCCATAGTCTCCCCAATCTCTACTTGCTCTACCTCACTTGTCTCTGAAATCATGGTACCGGCATCTTCCTTAACCGCGGAGATGAAACCCCTGATGGACACCGACGCACCTCATTCTACCCCTTCTCTTTCATGACCCTCGCAACAATCATTTCCTTCACAGCATTCAGATTCCTCTTTCCTTACGTGCTTACTGTTGCCCACACACGTTGACTTCACTAATCCTAATAGTCCATAGATTTTATCGCTTCTTGTTGGCATACCTGTCTTTATAAATAATGTCTTACTTACAATGGAATATTCGTCCCGTTTCGAGCTATGTGCTGTTGCAGTTTTCTGATCCCTTTCCTGACGAGTCATTTAATGAGAGCTCACTTCTTGTGCTCGTTGGTATACTGTATTAACAAGTTTTTGTTCGTTCTCTGCCGCATTATTTTGCAGCTCGTATTTATTTCCACAGATGGTATACAGTTTGCTCTCTATATCTTTCCCCCTCTCGTGCATTCTTCATCTCGGATATTACGTTTATGATCTCTTCTCTACCGCTGCCCATCGTGTTGTGAGGTAATTTGAACACACCGTCATCTGTGGGGAGGGTCCCACTGTGACTGGTGGTAATCAGTTGGGGACTCTCTTCACTTCTCATTCTCTTTATTTTTTAAATACGGGTGCTCCTATCAATTTTGACTCTTGCATTCAGTCTCTCTCTTGCATTGATCTTTCTTCATGTTTCTCGTCAGCTGCACTCATTGGCAATTTGCACAAGCGAATTGGGACTTATATTCTCATCTTACCACTTTTTCTGGGGACCCTGTTTCGTCTTCTATTGATGAACTAGTGCACCAGTTTTCAACCTTAGCATTGACTGCGGCGTCACGTTCTTTTCCTCTAACCTCAGGCAGGCATTGTCAGACATGCTTGCCTTGGTGGTCTCCTGCGTGTGCCCGTGCAGAGAGTTTGAAACGTGCTGCGTGGGGCCCTTATCGATAAAATCAGACCTCAGATCGTCTTTTGGATTTCAAGCGGGCAAGGGCAGTTGCTCGCCACGTCATACGCGATGCTAAATGCACTTGTTGGCAAGACTACGTGTCTACCTTTACCTCGTCTTTCCCTGTGTATCCAGTTTGGAAGAAGGTACAGAAGTTGTAGGGCAAGTACACTCAGCTCCCGTTTTGCCGGTTGCCGGTGTTAGTGTTGCGGAACCTTTTGAAAAAACCATACCCCGGCCGGGATTGAACCCGCGGTCATAGAGTCGCGTTAGCCACTAGACCTAGCTGGTCTAGTGGCTAACGCGACGGGCTGGAGTTTTGAGACTCTATGACCGCGGGTTCAATCCCGGCCGGGGTATGGTTTGTTTGCAATCGTGTCATTACGATTTCGTGAGTCAATCTTTTGAAGTTGCCACAGAACTCGGGAACCATCTTGTCCGTGTCTCCCAAGGGCTTCACCTCTGTACCTCATTTCTTGTGTCTAAGTCTACCAAGGAGCGATTGCCCTTAGGTTTCTCCTCTAATGGAATGGAGCCGTATAACATATCTTTCACTCTCCAAGAGCTAGAGTCCACGCTTTCTACCTGCCAGTCATCGGCAACTGGGTCTGATGCTAAAACATCTGAGTTCTACTACCCTTACAGTCCTTTTGCGTCTTTTCAATCTTATTTGGATGCGAGGGGGTTCTCCCTCAACAATACAAATCTGCCATTGTATTTCTGTTTCGCAAACCAGGCACTTCGGGGCTTGATAGCTCTCACTCTCGTCCCATTACTCTGACCAGTGTAGTCTGCAAGGTGATGGAACGATTGGTGAATTGACGTCTTATATGGTATTTGGAGACTCAATAATCATTCTCTTCACCAACATGACTTTCACAAGGGCCGCTCTACTTTGGACCCCTTGCTCTAATTTGATACGTATGTGCGAAATTTGCTAACAAATGCACTGTCCTAGCAGTCTTTTTGGATCTTGAGAACGCATTTGACACCACTTGGAGGTACAGCACTTTAGCCAAAGCCTACTCTTTAGGCCTCCGCGTTAATCTGCCAACTTTCCCAACTGCTTTCTTGTGTAACAGACATTTTCGTGTCTAGTTTTGCGATTCGCTTTCCTCACACTTTGATCAGGAAGAACCTTCCGTTCTTCCATCGGATATCTAGCCATTACTATGTGTATGACTTCGCTATAGTTTACGCAGGGACTGACTGTCGCCTGGTAGCGACAGCCAGTCCCTGCGACATATCTACAGATCTGTAGAGATCTACAGAGCTGTAGTATAACCAACTAATGACATGAAATTATGTAATCACAAATGCCTTTGGATTAATTCAGTGAGTGATGTCATATCATTAGTCAGCATATGCATATATTATTAGTCAGCATATGCATATATTATTAGTCAGCATATGCTTATATTATTAGTCAGCATATGCATATACCAAAACCGTGTTGATGAGGACGTAGTAAAGAGTGATAATAAAATTGTTTGGTTTAAATGTTACAAAGTTATTTTCTTAGGAATTTAATAACAGATTGCAGTGAAACTTTCCTACAGTTGTGAGTTTTTGCTCTCTAGATTATTTTCTAAATTCTATTTACCCTCTGGAAGATAGATTTGGTAGTGGCTGTGAGTGAGAGGAGACGCCAGCTGGTGAGAACATCCACTCATCCACCATGGCCACACCAGTTCGACTTCACAGACTGAACACATCGACTCCAGGCTGAGGGACTGATTACCTCAAACTCATCCTATCCTTATACCTTCCTGCTTTGTATAGACTGATGAAGCCACTATGTGGCGAAACGTTTCTTCAATAAAGAACAAAGAATTTAAAGGAGAGAGAGATACTACTACCTGTCTGACTGTCTCTTCCCACAGTTTTTTAAGCAATACCTCTAATTATAGTGTGTAACTAATCCGATTTTTAACTTATAACCGGAAGCGACGACTGTGTAGTGATGGACCAATAGCCGAATTTAATGAATTATTTACTGTACGTACACAAAAGTGTTTCATTATCATTGATGCTTCACGTTTTTCAGTCATGTGTGATTTTGATTTAAATTAAATAAGCAGGAATTGTGAAAAAAAAGGAAATTGCTAAAACAATGAGAAGTCATCGACGCAGGATAAACTACATAAGTGTTAGAAATTATAATGTGATCATTCAAGTCGAAACTCAATCGTAATTAGAATTTGAAAATGTCATTTCATTTAATTAAATACTTAGAGGACAAATTAAATTACTATGAGATACAAAGATGTGTATTGGCAGGCAGGAGCAGGGAACAGGCAGGAGCAGGGAACAGGCAGGAGCAGGGAACAGGCAGGAGCAGGGAACAGGCAGGAGCAGGGAACAGGCAGGAGCAGGGAACAGGCAGGAGCAGGGAACAGGCAGGAGCAGGGAACAAGCAGGAGCAGGGAACAGGCAGGAACAGGAAATAGGCAGGAGCAGGGAGCAGATAGGAGCAGAGAGTAGGCAAAAACTGAAAGCAAGGAGGGGGAGGGAACATTCAGGAGAGCAGATAGAGGCAGTGAGGAGACAAAAGCAGGCAGAGATAGTGAGCAGGTAGAAGTAGGAAATAAGCAGAGGTAGCGAGGAGAGTGGAACAAGAAGCTCACAGAAGCAGCCAGCGGGCAGGTTGTGCAACAAAGCAGGTGGTGGAACAAGGCAGGTGGCGGCTAACGCAGAGGCTGCAATAAGGCAGGTGCCGCAACAACACAGGTGCTGCAATAAGGCAGGTGCCGCAACAACGCAGGTGCTGTAATAAGGCAGGTGCTGCAACAACACAGGTGATGCAATAAGGCAGGTGCCGCAACAAGGCAAGAATCTCAAGAAGGCAGGTGCTGAAAGAATGCAGGTCATGGAAGGATACAGTTGCTGCAACAAAAATGCTACAACAAGGCAGGTGCTGCAATAAGGCAGGTGCTGCAACAAGGCAGGTGCCGCAACAAATCAGGTGATGCAACAAGGCAGATGCTGCAATAGGGGAGATGCTGCAAGAAGGGTGGTGGTGGAACAAGGGGTTGCAACACGACAGGTAATACGTGACAGGTGCTGCAAGAAAGCAGGTACTGCAATAAGGCAGGTAATGGAATGAGACAGGTTCTGCAATAAGGCAGGTGCTGCAACAAGGCAGTTGCTGCAACAAGGCAGGGAACGCAACAAGGCATATGCTGCAATAAGGCAGGTGCTGCAAGAAGGGTGGTGGTGAAACAAGGCAGGGGCTGCAACATGACAGGTGATGGAACGTGATAGGTGCTGCAACAAAGCAGGTGCTGCAATAAGGCAAATGCAACAATTCAGGTGCTGCAATAAGGCAGGTGCTGCAACAAGGCAGGTGAGGGAACGAGACAGGTGCTGCAACAAGGCAGGTGCTACAATAAGGCAGGTGCCGCAACAAATCAGGTGCTGCAACAAGGCAGATGCTGCAATAAGGGAGATGCTGCAAGAAGGGTGGTGGCGGAACAAGGCATGAGTTGCAACACGACAGGTAATACATGACAGGTTCTGCAAGAAGGCAGGTGCTGAAACAAGGCAGGTGATGAAGCGAGACAGGTGCTGCAACAAGGCAGGTGATGCAATAAGGCAGGTATTGCAATAAGGCAGGTGATGAAACGAGACAGGTGCTGCAACAAGGCAGGTGCTGTAATAAGGCAGATGCCGCAACAACTCAGGTACTGCAACAAGGCAGGTGCTGCAACAAGGCAGGTGCTGCAACAAGGCAGGTGATAAAACGCGACAGATGCTGCAACAAGGCAGGTGCTGCAACAAATCAGGAGCTGCAACAAGGCAGATGCTGCAATAAGGGAGATGCTGCAAGAAGGGTGGTGGTGGAACAAGGCAGGGGTTTCAATACGACAGGTAATACGTGACAGGTTCTGCAACAAGGCAGGTGCTGCAACAAGGCAGGTGCTGCAACAAGGCAGGTGCTGCAGCATAGCAGGTGCTGCAATAAGGCAGGTGATGAAACGAGACAGGTGCTGCAACAAGGCAGGTGCTGCAATAAGGCAGATGCAACAACTCAGGTGCTGCAATACGGCAGGTGCTGCAACAAGGCAGGTGCTGCAACAAGGCAGGTGCTGCAACAAGGCAGATGATAAAACGAGACAGGTGCTGCAACAAGGCAGGTGCTGCAATAAGGCAGGTGCCGCAACAAATCAGGTGCTGCAACAAGGCAGATGCTGAAACAAGGCAGGTGCTGAAACAAGGCAGGTGCTGCAACAAGGCAAGTGCTGCAATAAGGCAGATGCCTCAACAACTCAGGTGCTGCAATAAGGCACGTGCTGCAACAAGGCAAGTGCTGCAACAAGGCAGGTGCTGCAACAAGGCATGGAACGAGACAGGTGCTGCAACAAGGCAGATGCTGCAATAAGGGAGATGCTGCAAGAAGGGTGGTGGTGGAACAAGGCAGGGGTTCCAACACGACAGGTAATACGTGACAGGTTCTGCAAGAAGGCAAGTGCTGCAAGAAGGCAGGTGCTGAAATAAGGCGGGTACTGCAAGAATGCAGGTGATGGAACGAGACGGTTGTTGCAAAAAGGCAAGTGCTACAACAATTCAGGTGCTGCAATAAGGCAGGTGATGAATCGAGACAGGTGCTCCAACAAGGTAGGTGCTGCAATAAGGCAGATGCCGCAGCAACTCAGCTGCTGTCATAAGGCAGGTGCTGCAACAAGGCAGGTGCTACAACGAGGCAGGTGCTGCAAAAAGGCAGGTGCTGCAATAAGGCAGGTGATGGAACGAGACAGGTGCTGCAATAAGGCAGATGCCGCAACAACTCAGGTGCTGCAATAAGGCAGGTGCTGCTGCAAGACAAGTACGGCAACAAGCCAGGTGCTGCAACAATTCAGGTATTGTAACGAGACGGTTGCTGCATAAAGGCAAGTGCTACAACATGGCAGGTGCTGCAGTAAGCCAGGACTGCAATAAGGCAGGTGCTGCAACAAGGCAGGTGATGGAATGAGACTGGTTCTGCAATAAGGCAGGTGCTGCAACAAGACAGGTGACGCAACAAGTCATTTGCTGCAACAAGGCAGATGCTGCAATAAGGCAGGTGCTGCAACAAGACAAGTACCGCAACAACTCAGGTGCTGCAATGAGGCAGGTGCTGCAATAAGGCGGGTACTGCAAGAATGCAGGTGATGGAACGAGACGGTTGTTGCAAAAAGGCAAGTGCTACAACAATTCAGGTGCTGCAGTAAGGCAGGACTGCAATAAGGCAGGTGCTGCAAGAAGGGTGGTGGTGGAACAAGGCAGGGGCTGCAATATGAGGGGTGATGGAACGTGACAGGTGCTGCAACAAAGCAGGTGCCGCAACATGGCAGGTGCTGCAATAAGGCAGGTGCAAGAAGGCTGGTGGTGTAATAAGGCAGGTGCTGCAACGAGGCAGGTTATGGAACTAGACAGGTGGTGCAACAAGGCAGGTGCTGCAATAAGGCAGGTGCTGCAAGAAGGGTGATGTTGGAACAGGGTAAATGCTGTAACAAGGTAGGTGCTGCAAGAAGGCACGTGATGGAACGAGACAGGTCCTGCAACAAGGTTGGTGCCGCAACAAGGCAGGTGCTGGAACAAGGCAGGTGCCACAAAGTAGGTGCTCAAATAATGCAGGTGCTGCAACAAGGCAGGTGCTCCGATAAAACAGGAGCTGCAACAATGCAGGTGCCACAACAAGGCAGTTGCTGCAACAAGTCAGGTGCTGCAACAAGGGTAAAAAAGGGAACAGAAAGGGGCAACAGGGGTGCGTTGAGTAGGCAGCTGTAGGGAGCAGATAGGTTAATTGAGAATGGATGGTTAAAGAACTGACAGGGGAAGCAAGCAAGCAGAAGCAGGGTGTAGTCTGAAATAGAAATCAGGCATGGATAGTGAATTACAAAGTCAGGGAAGAAGCAGGCCAAAGAAGAGGTACTAGTTGGGAGCAAGTAAGAAGAGTGAGCAGGCAGAAAGAGCCAGAGGCAGAGAGCATGCATAGCAGGGGGAAAATGAGTGGTAGCAGACAAAGACAGGGAGCAGTTAATCAGCAGAGGAATGGGAGCAATTAGGGAGAAGAGAGCAGACAGCTTGTGAGGGCAGAAAGCAGGCAGCAAGCAGAGACAAGGAGCAGGCAGCAAGAACGAACAAGAGGCAGGTAGCAAGTAAGGAAAGGAAACAGTAAGCACGCAGAGAGTAGGGAGAGAGAACAGAAATAGGCCGTGAGTGTAGCAGGAAGCAGGAGGAGGAAGAAACCAAGAGAAGGAACCACGAGAGGAACAACAGGCAGAGGCGGGAAACAGCCAGGAGCATACAAGGGCAGGGAGAGCAGGCAAATGTATAGGGAAGACAGGGAACGGGCCATTACAGCAAGAGGAGGATGAGGCATCGCTAAGATGGGGCAGAAAACAGGCAAGAGCGTGAAGCAATTAGGTACAGGGAGCATGAAGAGGCAGGGAAAAGAGCATTGGCGTGAGCAGGCCGGGAAAAGCAGCAAGGAGGAACAGGAAGCAAGAAACGAGAAGCAGCAATCAGCAGGCAGAGAACAAGCAGAGGGCAGAGAGAAAGCAGGAACCAAAAACAGGCAGGAGGAAGGAGGAAACAAGGGTAGTGAGAGAACAGGGGCAGATAGTAGGCAGGGGTCACAGAGCATGTAAGTGAAGGGAGCAGGCAGAATCAGTTAGCAGGCAGGGTCAGTTAGCAGGCAGGGTTAGTTAATAGACAGGGGTGGACAGTACGCAAGAAGAAAAGAAACTGGACGTAGTTCCAGGGAGCAAGCAAGAGGAGGAAGCACGAAGAGACAGAGGAACCAATGGGCAGTGCACAGGCAGTGGAAGAGAGCAGGTGGGAGAGAGATCAGGCAGGGGCAGGGGAGGTGAGCAGGCAGGGCAGGGAGACGGAAAGGACAGGGAGCGATCAGAGGCAGAAAGAAGGCAAGATCAGAGAGAAAACAGGGGCAAGGAGCAGGCAGTCAGTGCAGGAAGAGTCAGGGAGCAGGGAAGTTCAGAAACCTGGAAAGGGAAGCAGACAATGGCGAGGAGCAGGCAGGGTCAGAAAGCAGGAGGGGAAAATAGCAGGCAGGAGCAAAAAAAACAGGTGGCGCGGATAGTAGGTAGAGACAGAAGACACGTGGATGGAATAGCAATCAGGGGCAGGGAGCAGGCAGAAGCTGGTACAGGCAGGGGCTGTTAGCAGGAAATAAATCACTTTGACATTTTTTGGGGGGTTATCCTAAGTAATTTACACTACGTATGATAATTGTACTTATTTGTACCTCTGCCTGTATAATCTTACTTAACAGGAAGGAATATAGAACAGGCCGAGGCGGTGAGGAAGAAAAGGCGAGGTCGGAGCGGTGAGGCGGCTGGAACGGAGAGAAGGCATGAAAGGGGTAGGAGCCAGAACGAGGCTGAGGCTAGGAGCAGGCAGGGGTTGAGAGGAAGCCAGGGCGAGTAACAGGCTGGAGGGGAAAAGGAGGCAGGGGCTGGATGCAGGCAGATTTGGAAAGTAGGCAGGTGCGTGGAGCAGGCAGAAGTGGGGAGGAAGCAAGGACAGGGTACAAGCACTGGCAGGAAGAAGAGAGGTGCGGGAAGGAAGCAGGGGTGAATTGTAAGCACTGGCAGGGAGCAGGCAGGTGCAGGGAGACAACATGTATTCACCAGGATCGTACTTAAAACAAGAATGTTGCAGGTAATTGCATTACAAACTGGGATATTGAATTCATAGAATTTGCATGAGATGGCTGGATTTCAGTGGCAGTGCATGAATGGCGAATGAATACCCCTGCATGGCTTAAATGACGCCCGAATTAATAGGTACACATTGTATTAACTAACTGCTCATTCGGGGTGAGTAATAGGGAAATGACCAGCGTAGCAGGAATGACTGACAGGAAATGAGCACTGTACTGTGTGAGACATGAAAGATACAATGTGTGTGTGTTATAAATAATGACCACTTTCCTGTGAATGTTGAATGGAACTTGATTTGTAACTTATAAGTAAAGGCCATTATACTCTGAGTGATGAAAACAACGATATGTATAAAAAATATAATGACAACTATAATGTGAGTAATGAAAGGAACATTGTAATTATCTAGGATACAAACGAGGAACACCTCTGATTATTTGAATAAACGCCTCTTGTGTTTAATTTACGGAACATACAATGATTTCTACCTCACTACTAAACAATTATATTAACGTCATGAACGGCTTTTACTCTTGTAAAAGCAGACTAAATAATAGCGACAGAACCGTTTAGAAGCAATTAATATTGAATGCTTGTGTTTGGAATTTTTGTCAACAAACTAAAACAATTTTATGAATTAATGAAATATTTATCTCTTGTGACCATCAATTGTTTATGGAAAATGTCCAACTAAATATCTATAATAGTTCAGCATATAGGTGAACAAATTGTAGTTTGATGATAAAAGTGTGAAATTATATACGCAAATTTAGTACAAACCCTTAGAAAAATGTTTGTGTAAAGGATCGTTGCACAATAATTTAATGGTATAATCACATGCTTAATAATCCGCTTGTCACAATCACTTGAACAATAATCTATTGTTCACCTGGATGTGCAGCTAGATTTATTCCAGTCGCTGCGCGATCCGCAAAACGAATTGATGTTGCACATCAATCCAGTCCCCTGTACCTACATGGCGATAGGAACTGTACAGAGTGATTCACGAAATCGTAATGACACGATTACAAACTATACAACGGGCGGGGTTAGAGTCATGAAACTCCAGACCGACGTGGTACCCACTGGGACAGCTGGCTACAACAAGATTCGTCCAACTAAGTATATTTATACACCAGCTGGCCCAGTGGCTAGCACGTCGGTCTGGAGTTTTATGACTCTGATCGCGGGTTCTAACCCCGCCCGTGGTATGGTTTGTACAGAGTGAGGAACGGGATTATGATGCGTCAAACACTAGAGTTGTAGATTTGAAGCTAATAAAAGGTGATATTCCCAAGTTAGCACAAAGAAATTAATGGCGTAATTTCTTTAACTAAAATGACTAATTAGGACATACACAGCCCAGATCTAATTCATACTCTTCATTAGAAACACCATCTCTTGTTGTTTGAGAATACATAAAAAAAGCATAGTATTTAGTGTAAATGCTTCATAAGTTGAGGTAAGAGGGTGTAGTTGACCGGAACCTGACCGGGTGATTTTCCTAATATCTAATTTCTGTTACGAAACAGTGGGTTTTAAGTGATTTGTTGTACTACATCCTCCAGACACAGATGCGATACCATAAGTGAGGTAGGTAAAGATCAGAGAGTAGTACCACCCACCGTTCATTCTCTGGTACTTCAACCTGGCCACAGGAAAGTAACAGTCGCTCTCTACACGAAGTCTCCCTGTGATCCCCGTCCAAGGAGGTGAAGAAACTGCTAGGGAAACTAGATGCCTTGAAGGCAGTGGGCTCTGATAATATCCATCCTTGGGTTCTGAGAGAAGGAACAGATGCATTGTATGCTGCTAACAATGTTCAATAAATCTATCGATATAGGAAAACTGCATGAACTGTGGAAGACAACAAATGTAGTCCTGATTTTTCATAATGGAGAAAGGCAGTCTACACTAAATTACAGGCCTGTGTCGCTGACATGTACAGTACGTAAAGTTATGGAGAAGATTATCAGGAGAAGAATGGTGGTACATCTAGAAAGGAACGGGCTCATACATAACAACCAACATGGCTTCAGGGAAGGGAAATCCTGTGTCACAAACCTATTGGATTTCTACGACAAGGTAACAAAAATAAGGCAGGAGAGAGACGGATAGGTACACTGCATCTTCTTGGTATGTAAGAAGGCTTTCAACACAGTACCACGCAATAGATTGGTTGAAAAGCTAGAGGAGCAGGCAAAAATAGCAGGGAAAGTACCACAATGGATCAGGGAATACCTCGCCTCGTACTAACAACGTGTTATTACTAGACGAGGTGTCAGAGTGCATGTGTTGACTGGGATTCCACAAGGGTCCGTCCTAGGTCCAGCGCTGTTTCTTTTACATGTGAATGACATAACGGAAGGGATAGTGTCAGCGGTGTCCCTATTTGCAGACGATGTGAAACTAATGAGGAGAATACAAGTAGACGAGGATCAAGTAAGCCCACAAGGGAATCTGGACAGGCTGTAAGCCTACTCCGACAAATAGCTAGAAGGTCAAAGAAGACCGCAGAATACAGCCAAAGAGGTCAAAGACTAAGAAACTCACTCAAGGAAAAGAATCATGGGGTGAGCATCATACCAAGAACATCTGAGTTGCACATCAAATAACTGCTGAAGCATATGAGCGTCTGGCAAACCTGAAGACTAGTATTTCGACACCTAAGTAAGGAGTCATCCATGACACTGTACACCGTGTATGTCAGGCCCATATTTTAGTATGCAGCACCAATATGGAAACCACATCTGGTCAAACTTCTCAAGAATTAAGGAAAAGTGCAAAGGTTTCCATCAAAAATAGTCCCGGAGCTGAGGGGGTTTGTCCTACGAGAAGAGGTTAAGAGAACTCAACCTGACGACACTAGTGGACAGGAGAGATAGGAGATATGTTAACGACATACTGAGAGGAATTGACAAGGTGGATAGGGGCAGAATGTCTCGGAGACGTGACACAGCAATAAGGGGTCGCAACTGGAATTTGAAAACTCAGATGAGGAAGTATTTCTTCAGTCATAGAGTTATCAGGAAGTGGAACAATCTGGTGATGTAATGGAGGCAGGATCCATACATTAGCTTTAGGAAGAGGTATCATAAAGCCCATGGTTGGATCAGGGAGTGTAACTTGAAGCGACCACCGAGCAGGCAGGGCTAGAAGCTGTAACTCGACTCCTGCAACCACAATGAGGTGAGTACAATACTCGTGCATTACTCCATTATACTTTGAGAAGAGGCCTTTCAAACATTTCGGTGTGAACGACCAGCTCTGAAGTGATCATTCTTACCAGTCATTTTCTTCTCTTGAAAGTCATATCTCTTACCAAGTGTAATGTTTGTCAGCTGCGGCACTGATAATCAACGCATAATGAACATAAGGGACTTTACGAAAACTTTGGATAGAAAACTACGTAGTGCCATGGAGTTTACATGGAGAAAGTTCGGGGGTCAACGCCCCAGCGGCCCGGTCTGAGAACAGGCCTCGTGGTGGATTAGGGTTTGATCAACCAGGCTGTTACTGCTGGCCGCACGTGAACAGACGTACGAACTACAGTCCGGCTGTACAAGTACTGACTTCAGGTGTCTGTCTAGCGCCTTCTTGAAGAGAGGGGTCTATTGGTAATCCTCCTTATGTATGCTGGGAGTGTAGACAGCCTGTACTGTCTGCACAAACAGCCTTGCTGTCTGCTGGCTTAGTTCATATTTCGAGTCACTCAGGTGCTGCCCTCTGGGCCTGTCCAAGTCTGTGGGAAGCTGGTCCCACACTCTCTCACACAGCGGCCTAGCAGGAAGACACAAGGCCTAGTAGCTCTCTCTAGTGGGATGGCCCTCCCAGGCCATGGGCCCAACACACAAGCCTGTGTACCCACCACGACGTTGCAAATAAAGTAAGAAGCCTCCGAAGACGTCATTGAACCCCGCTACCATAATACCAATTAATCCTGGTTCACGTTGGTGGGAAGCGGTGGTTGCAGCAGTTATGTTTCTCCGGAGAGAGGAAGGAAGGTATGAAGTCATCTTCACTTTATCACCCTATACAAGAAGCATCCATCTCTCAACGAGTTATCCTGATGTCGTGTCTGCACGTTTGAGCATCCAGACACAGGTACAAGCAGGATCTAGCCGAAATTTGACGAATTTCTTCGAGAATTGTAAGTGGCATCCCAGTGACCCCACGCTACAGCGTCCCACGCTGTTTCTCAAGTCGCGTGCTCAGCGTCACTTGTATGTTGCTGTTGTTGTTCAGCTCGGTACAGCTGTTTCAGCAAGCCAGAGGTGAGTTTTGTGGTGATTTCTGCATCCAGTGTGTTTCCCTGTGTTTGTGGGTGGGAGGAGGAGGAAGTGGCCAGATGCTATCTCGCCATACACTCACCCACGCTCCTCGCCACCACACTACCATACACCACCATGCCATCACTCCCTCTGCTGTGTTTTCTGCTGTTTTTCATATGAATTCTTTGCCAGTGCTGTGTATCCGAGTGCCCGAGGCCACTCGAAGCCACTTGGATCAGCATGCCACGTAGATCACCAAGCCACGTGCATCAGCAAGCCACGTGGATCAGCAAGCTACGTGGATCGGCATGCCACGTAGATCACTCGACGCCACATGGATTACTAAGCCACGTGGATCAACAAGCCATGTGGATCAGCAAGCCACATGGATCAGCAAGCCATGCCACGTAGATCAGGACACCAAGTGGATCACGACGTCACGTGGGGTGTGGGCTATGTCACGTGGATCTACAAGCCACATGGGCTACCAAGCCAGATGTCCTAGGCCACATGCTGTGGTCTGCTGCCCGCATCAAATTGACGTCACCGACGATGCTGCCCGACTTCATGACGTCACGATGTCTGCCTGATGTCACCTCGAGATGTCTGCTGACATCACAGTGCTGCTGACATCACCTCGTGACATCACATGATGTCACATCGAGTGTTCTAGTAATTATTTCAGTATTGTCGAGAAGACTGAGAGAAGATATATGAAGTGTGTTAATTAATTCCTCTCAGTCAGTGTTCTCACATGTTGGTGTATGGCTTAGTGTCAGTTTTGTGCACAGAAAAGCATTATTTGCTAGTTTAAGCCATGTTGTACCACATGTACCACGGGTGTGTGTAGTTTCCGTGTGTCCAGTGAGGTCTGCGGCCAGACCTTCGCTTCATATGACCAGAGCTTTGGTAAGATGGGTAAGGAAGAAGGATGGGTAAGGATAGAAATATTGGAAAAGGGTGGGAGGGGGGTGAGAGGAAGGATATAAAGGTAAGTGGCCCAACCACTTTGGTGTAATTTAAAAGTGTACGTGAAATGATAAGATATTATTTAAGGGGTATAAGACTAACCCATCAGTCACATAGATATAACAGATATATAAGTACATGACTCTGAATTGGTAGTAATTATACAAGTTGCAATTGCTTTTTTTTTTTTTTGGCGATTGCACAACGGATATTTATGCGACAATGAAGGCAATTTTCTGGCCAGTTTATAGAAGTTCGAAACAATGGCTTCTTACAGGTGGTGTCCAGCCATAGTAGAGAGCATAATTTTTACATTAGAAAGTTATATAAGATGTCTCCCTAATTGGGGGAGATGATGTTCTCAGTATACATAGAAGGGTTCTGGTGGTACCCAATCTTCTTCATCAGGGAGGTTGCTCAATATCATGGGTCGAGGGTAATCATGTTTATGTATAAAACGACGGACCCTCTGTGGGAGAGTCATTCTTTGAGTCCTGTGAGGAGGAGTATTGATGGTATAATCCGTGGTATTTACCACTTGTATAGGATGTTCTCTATCTGGCATGTATAGTTCTTGCATTGTATAAAGTTGTTTCTTTTTTAGGGTGCCAAGGCGTACATTTATGGCAGTAATATCTTGTTGTATATGTAAATCTGCCATTTTAACTCTGTCTCTCCTCCTGGTATCGGTAATAAAGCGAAGAGCTCTATTCTGGACCCTTTGTAACCGTAGCATGTTGGTCTTTGTTGTTAATGACATTGGGACACAAGGGTATTCGAGTACAGGTCTTATTAACATTTTGTACAGATGTTTTTTGACATGTTGAGGGGCATGATTGAATCGAAAGAGACTGCTAAGACCGGCTTTGGCTATGTTCATCTTTTTAGTTACATGAGATGTTGAGTGGAGCAGCCTGTCTATTTCGTAACCCAAAATCTTGTTAGGGTTTCGGCCAGACCTGAGTAGCACCACTGTGAAAACCATGAGTTTTCCCTGAAGCAAGTTTATTCTTTTCTCTAAGGATGAGGGTCCCTATGACAGTGCTATCTATCTATCTATATATATATATATATATATATATATATATATATATATATATATATATATATATATATATATATATATATATATATATATATATTATCACAGTGGCCGATTCCCACCAAGGCAGGGTGGCCCGAAAAAGAAAAACTTTCACCATCATTCACTCCATCACTGTCTTGCCAGGAGGGTGCTTTACACTACAGTTTTTAAACTCCAACATTAACATATACATATTATATATATATATATATATATATATATATATATATATATATATATATATATATATATATATATATATATATTATACATATATATTATATATATACGTATATAATTATACATATATATATATTGGCAGAGAGCATGCATAGTTCCTTTGTATAAAGGCAAAGGGGATAAAAGAGAGTGCAAAAATTATAGGGGGATAAGTCTGTTGAGTGTACCTGGTAAAGTGTATGGTAGAGTTATAATTGAAAGAATTAAGAGTAAGACGGAGAGTAGGATAGCAGATGAACAAGGAGGCTTTAGGAAAGGTAGGGGGTGTGTGGACCAGGTGTTTACAGTGAAACATATAAGTGAACAGTATTTAGATAAGGCTAAAGAGGTCTTTGTGGCATTTATGGATTTGGAAAAGGCGTATGACAGGGTGGATAGGGGGGCAATGTGGCAGATGTTGCAAGTGTATGGTGTAGGAGGTAGGTTACTGAAAGCAGTGAAGAGTTTTTACGAGGATAGTGAGGCCCAAGTTAGAGTATGTAGGAAAGAGGGAAATTTTTTCCCAGTAAAAGTAGGCCTTAGACAAGGATGTGTGATGTCACCGTGGTTGTTTAATATATTTATAGATGGGGTTGTAAGAGAAGTAAATGCGAGGGTCTTGGCAAGAGGCGTGGAGTTAAAAGATAAAGAATCACACACAAAGTGGGAGTTGTCACAGCTGCTCTTTGCTGATGACACTGTGCTCTTGGGAGATTCTGAAGAGAAGTTGCAGAGATTGGTGGATGAATTTGGTAGGGTGTGCAAAAGAAGAAAATTAAAGGTGAATACAGGAAAGAGTAAGGTTATGAGGATAACAAAAAGATTAGGTGATGAAAGATTGAATATCAGATTGGAGGGAGAGAGTATGGAGGAGGTGAACGTATTCAGATATTTGGGAGTGGACGTGTCAGCGGATGGGTCTATGAAAGATGAGGTGAATCATAGAATTGATGAGGGAAAAAGAGTGAGTGGTGCACTTAGGAGTCTGTGGAGACAAAGAACTTTGTCCTTGGAGGCAAAGAGGGGAATGTATGAGAGTATAGTTTTACCAACGCTCTTATATGGGTGTGAAGCGTGGGTGATGAATGTTGCAGCGAGGAGAAGGCTGGAGGCAGTGGAGATGTCATGTCTGAGGGCAATGTGTGGTGTGAATATAATGCAGAGAATTCGTAGTTTGGAAGTTAGGAGGAGGTGCGGGATTACCAAAACTGTTGTCCAGAGGGCTGAGGAAGGGTTGTTGAGGTGGTTCGGACATGTAGAGAGAATGGAGCGAAACAGAATGACTTCAAGAGTGTATCAGTCTGTAGTGGAAGGAAGGCGGGGTAGGGGTCGGCCTAGGAAGGGTTGGAGGGAGGGGGTAAAGGAGGTTTTGTGTGCGAGGGGCTTGGACTTCCAGCAGGCATGCGTGAGCGTGTTTGATAGGAGTGAATGGAGACAAATGGTTTTTAATACTTGACGTGCTGTTGGAGTGTGAGCAAAGTAACATTTATGAAGGGATTCAGGGAAACCGGCAGGCCGGACTTGAGTCCTGGAGATGGGAAGTACAGTGCCTGCACTCTGAAGGAGGGGTGTTAATGTTGCAGTTTAAAAACTGTAGTGTAAAGCACCCTTCTGGCAAGACAGTGATGGAGTGAATGATGGTGAAAGTTTTTCTTTTTCGGGCCACCCTGCCTTGGTGGGAATCGGCCGGTGTGATAATAAAAAAAATAAAATATATATATATATATATATATACATATATATATATATCTTTTCTTTCAACACACCGGCCGTATCCCACCGAGGCAGGATGGCCCAAAAGGAAAAACGAAAGTTTCTCCTTTTACATTTAGTAATATATACAGGAGAAGAGGTTACTAGCCCCTTGCTCCCGGCATTTTAGTCGCCTCTTACAACACGCATGGCTTACGGAGGAAGAATTCTGTTCCACTTCCCCATGGAGATAAGAGGAAATAAACAAGAATAAGAACTAGAAAGAAAATAGAAGAAAACCCAGAGGGGTGTGTATATATGTGCTTGTACATGTATGTGTAGTGTGACCTAAGTGTAAGTAGAAGTAGCAAGACGTACCTGAAAGCTTGCATGTTCATGAGACAGAAAAAAGGACACCAGCAATCCTACCATCATGTAAAACAATTACAGGCTTACGTTTTACACTCACTTGGCAGGACGGTAGTACCTCCCTGGGCGGTTGCTGTCTACCAACCTACTACCTACAATATATATATATATATATATATATAATATATATATATATATATATATATATATATATATATATATTTTACATATATATTATATATATATATATATATATATATATATATATATATATATATATATATATATATATATATATATAAATATATATATATTATACATATATATTATATATATACGTATATAATTATACATATATATATATATATATATATATATACATATATATATATATATATATATATATATATATATTATATATATATATATATATATATATATATATATATATATTTTACATATATATATATATATATATGTAAAATATATATATATATATATATATATATATATAAATTGAGGAAGGTAACACAGTGGGAGCAATAAGAATAATTACAAGTGACGACACTGTAGCCCCCAAGGAGGAGACCACGGCCCAAGCACTAAGAGACAAGCACCCAACCAGGGACACCACAGCCATCAACGACAACCCTGAGGAAGACCCTATCACTGAACAATTAATTTTGCCAGAATCGGAAGTCTATAAGGCGATCGTGTCATTTCCAGCAGGATCTCCAGGAGGTTACACTGGAATTCGACCTCAGCACCTCAAAGAGATGGTAACTCCAGTACTCGGTGAATCTGCATCAATTCTTCTCTCCGAGTTAGCAACTTTCGTCAACAATTGCCTGGCTGGGCGAATCCCAGAAGAAATTAAACCTTTCTTTTTTGGAGCCTCACTATGTGCTTTGAAGAAGAGGGATGGGGGAATCAGACCCATTGCAGTTGGAAACACTCTTCGCCGTCTCGTTGCCAAAGCAGCAGTGAAAAACATTCGCCTAGAAGCTGCCACTTTACTCCAGCCACACCAACTGGGCTTTGGGGTCTCTCAAGGCAGTGAAGCTGCAGCTCATGCGGCAAGGGCCTACATCAGGGACCTACCAGAAGACAAGGCCATAGTCAAACTTGATTTTAGAAATGCCTTTAATATGGTGAGGAGAGATGCTGTTTTGCCAGCTGTTCGGGTTCGGTTCCCCAGTCTCTTTCCCTTCATTTCAGCCGGTTACAGCAAACCTTCAATTCTTTTGTTTGTAGAACATGAAATTCAATCATCAGAGGGTGTTCAGCAGGGTGACCCACTTGCTCCACTTCTCTTCTGCTTGGCAGTAAGAGAACTAACTTCCAGCCTACGCAGTGAGCTCAATATATGGTACCTGGATGACGGCACTCTGGCAGGTACTGAAGAGTCCCTCGTGGGGGACCTACAACTGGTGAAAACACAGGG